>NC_077244.1:10502448-11102448 GCF_947179165.1 Solanum dulcamara | reverse complement strand
AGACTCCATCACTTTGAGCTATTTTAAATAGATCACAAAAGGGTAATAATTTATTTTCTCAAAATGTCTAATATTTCTAAACTTGAATTTGTTGCTCTTGATATATCTGGAAAAGGTATTCGTCATGGACACTAGATGTCAAAAGACACCTAGAATCGATGGGTCTGGCAGACATCATCAAAGATGACAATAAGACATCTAGTCAAGACCGTTCCAAAGCCATGATATTTCTCCGCCACCATCTTGACGAGGGGGTAAAATTACAGTACCTCAATTAAAAGATCTCCTTAAACTATGAAAGAATCTAAAAGAAAAATATGAACTCCTGAAGTTGGTCATCCTTCCACAGGCACGTTATGATTGGCTCAATTTGAGATTAATGGATTTTAAAAAAATAACTGAATATAATTCTACCTTGTTTAGAATTATAGCACAGTTAAATTTATGCGGAGAAAAAATCACTGAGCAAGACAAATTAAAAAAAACATACTCCACATTTTCACCCGTGAATATGCTCTTGCAGCAGCAATATTGCGAAAAGTGTTTTGAAAAATATTCTGAATTACCTTCTCACCTTCTTATTGTTAAACAACATAACAAACTATTACTGAAAAATCATGATAGTCGGCCTGTTAGTTCTTTGCCACTCCCTGAAGTGAATCAGAAAAATTATAACCAATGAAAAAGAGGTCATGACACAAGTCGTGGTCGTGTTCGAAGAATAAATTACAATCATGATGCTCATTTGGCACCAAGAAATAATCAGCAATACAAAAAAAGAGTGAAAAGCAAAAAGTTATTCCAAAGAAAAATTTAGAAAGTATATGTCATAGATGTCGAGGTATGGAACACTCGTCACGGACCTGTCGGTCATCAGAACGTCTGGTTCAGCTATATAAGGCATCTTTGAAGAGGCAAAAAATAATTCAAAGACAAACTTTATCTCTAAAGACAATATTGAGCTTATGCATCTGGATGTAACCGATTTCTTCAATTTCTCAGAATGAAATATGAATATTGATAAGCCTGATAATATTTAAATATTTTTTCTCATTTGTCTGTACTAAATAATATGTTTATATTTTTCTACAACAACAACAACAATAACCCAGTGAAATATCACAATATGGGGTCTGAGAGGGTAAAGTGTACGCAGATCTTACTCCTACCAAGGTAGGAAAGCTGTTTCCGAGAGACCCTCGGCTCAATAGAAGCATAAAATGAGGTCAGATAAGGCTAAGAAGTTCAAAGCAATATGGGAAAATAAATAACGAAAACGACATAGATAAAATAGAGTAATCAAAGTACAGAAAGTAATAGATAATAACAGAAATCAGAACACAAATTATAGTGCGCTAATGCGCCTACTAATATGGAAGAATAACGAGACTATATACTAGCCTTTTACCCTAATTTGGGTCCTTCACACCCTCATATCTAAGGTCATGTCCTTGGTAAGCTGTAAGTACGTCATGTCTTGTCTAATCACCTCTCTCTAATATTTCTTCAGCCTTCCCTACCTCTTCTGAAATCATCCATGGCCAGCCTCTCACACGTCCGCACTGGAACATCTACGTCTCTCCTCTTTACATGCCCAAACTATCTCAGTCGCATTCTCGCATCTTGTCTTCCACCGAGGCCACTCTTACCTTATTCTGAATAGCCTCATTTCTAATCCCGTCGCTTCTACTATGCCCACACATCCATCTCAATATTCTCATCTCGGCAACTTTCATCTTTTGAATGTGAGAGACCTTAACTAGCCAACACTCCTCCCCATATAACATAGTCGGTCTAACCACTACTTTGTAGAACTTTACCTAAAGTTGTGGTGGCACCTTCTTGTCACATAGCACACCAGAAGCGAGCCTCCATTTCATCCATCCTGCCCCAATATGATGTGTGACATCATCGTCAATCTCCCCGCTGCCTTGCATGATAAACCCAAGGTACTTAAAACTACTTTTCTTTTGGATGGCCTGGTCACCAAGCCTAACTTTTGTGCTAACTTCCTGAGGTATCTCACTGAACTTGAACTCTAAGTACTCTGTCTTGGTCCTACTCAGCTTAAACCATTTAGGCTCCAAGGTATGTCTCCAATCCTCCAACTTAGCATTAACTCCGCTATGAGACTCATCGATTAGGACTATGTCATCCGCAAAAATCATACACCATGGAACCTCACCTTGAATTAGTCGCATCAATCCATCTGTCTCCAAGGCGAATAAAAATAAACTAAGATCTGATCCTTGATGCAACCCCATCAGAACTGGGAAGTGCTCTAAGTCCCCTCCTACTGTCTTTACCCTGGTTTTGGCACCCTCATACATGTCCTTGATCACCCTAATGTACGCCACAGGTATACCTTTAGCCTCCAAACATCTCTATAGTATCTCTCGTGGAACTTTATCGTAAGCCTTTTCTAGGTCGATGAATACCATATGCAAGTCCCTCTTCCTCTCCTTATACTACTCCATCAGTCTCCTCATAAGGTGGATGGCTTCTATAGTTCAGAGTCCGGGCATAAATCCAAATTGATTCTCTGAAATAGATGCGCCTCTCTTCACCCTCATCTCCACCACTCTTTCTCATACTTTCATAGTATGGCTTAGAAGCTTGATACCTCTATAGTTATTGCAACTCTAGATATCTCCCTTGTTTTTGTATAGAGGGATCATTATGGTCGACCTCCATTTTTCTGGCATCGTTTCCGTCTTAAAGATGACATTAAATAACCTAGTCAGTCACTCCAAACCTACCGAGCTCATGCTCTTCCAAAATTCCCCTGGAATCTCTTCAGGTCCGGTTGCTCTTCCCTAGCGCATCATACGCACAACACCCTTAACCTCTTCGACCGTAATACTTTTGCAACACCCAAAATCATGATGCCTCCCTGTATGTTCCAAATCTTCCAACACAATCTCTCTGTCCCCTTCTTCATTCAAGAGTTTATAGAAGTATGACTACCATCTCTGTTAAATGAACGTCTCCTCTACCAATATTTTTCCATGCTCGTCCTTAATGCACTTCACTTGATCCACATCGCGTTCCCTTCTCTCCCATGCCCTAGTTAGCCTGAATAATTTCCTATCCCTGCCTTTCTCTTCTAGTTCAGCTTAAAGGCATTCAAAAGCTACTATTTTTGCATTGAAACCGCCGACTTTGCCTCCTTCCTTGCTATCTTATAAAGTTCCTTAATCTTCCACTTCTCCACCTCATCCTTTCTTTCTATCAAGTTCGCATATTCCATCTTCTTTGCTTTCACCTTTCCTTGCACTTCTTTATTCCACCACCAATTCCCTCGATACCGACCACGACTATCTATCGAGACTCTTAATACTTCCCTTGCTACAACCCTAGTACAACTAGTCGTCCTACCCCACATACTATTCACATCTCCACAACTATCAGATGCCCCCATATCCTTCAATTTCTCTCCCATCTTCAGGGCACTAGCCGTGGTCAAACCCCTTATCTTATCATAGGTCGGTCATCCTCGACCCTCTTCTTCTTCATTATCTTGATCCCTAAATCCATCCCCAAGAGCTTATATCAGGTCGTAAGGTTATCGATCGGAATGACCTTATAGTCTTTGTACAAACCTTTATCATCTTTCCTAAGGTATAAAACATCTATCTGAGTCTTAGCCACCGAACTATGGAAGGTTATCAAGTGGTCCTCCTTCTTTGAGAAACGCGAATTGGCTATCACCAACCCAAAAGCTCTTGCAAAATCCAAAAGTAAAACTCCTCCTTCATTTCTGTCCCCAAATCCAAAGCCTCCATGCACATCATCATACCCTCCCGAAATAGACCCGATGTGCCCATTAAAATCTCTACCCACGAAAAGCTTCTCAATAGGCGGTATACCTCTCCTAACTTGTCTAAATCCTCCCAAAAGCACCTCTTATCCTCCTCGCCTAAGCCTATTTGCGATGCATAAGTACTAATAATGTTCAACGTGATTCATTCAACGACCACCTTAATCGTCATAATCCTATCACTGACTCTCCTAACCTTCACCACCTGATTTCTTAAATCACTGTCTACTAAAATGCCTACCCCATTCCTATATTTCGATCTACCAGAAAACTAAAGCTTATACCCGTCTACCTCCTTAGATTTGGAATCTACCCATTTGGTCTCTTGGACACAAGCTATATTAATATTTCTCTTCTTTAGAATCTTGACTAGGTCTATGGATTTTTCTGTCAACGTTCCAATGTTCCAAGAACCTACTCTAAGTCTAGATGCTCCTTTAACCCACTTACCTCTCATTATCCTCATCCCCGTCCTCATCTCTGAGAGAGAATATGACCCTAGTCTACCATCACTATCCAAAGCCATGAAAATATATATGAACTAATAAATTATTCAAAGGTCTAAAGTCTGGAAACTGTAACTACAACTGTATGAGAAAAGAATAGATATGGAAAGATATGGAAACCAGAGTACCAACTCCAGTTGAAATGAACCTGGTTGTCGTTGTAAAACACTATTTACATTGGAGTACTATTTACGTTGGAGTTACTGTTCACGTCTAACAATCAATTTATGCTTAACCTTATCCAATATAAAGAAAGTCATGTTTTAATTATAATGTTTACTTTAATTCTTTTTGAAGAAAAATATGAATATGCCTCAAATTTTGTTTAGATAAATAATCAATCATGGGAATATTTGTATAATTGATAGTGGAACGACTCATGTCATTTTTAAAGACGAGAAATATTTTTTCTACTTGCTTACAAGAAAAACAAATGTTACTACAATTTCTGGTAATTCGAAAATGATTGAATGCTCCAAAAGAGTTACTATATTTCTGCCTAAAGGGACAAAAATTGTTATAGAAGATGCACTATTCTCTTTTAAATCTCCAAAAAACTTGTTTAGTTTTAAAGATATCCGCAGAAATGGATATCATGTTGAGACACTAAATGAAATGAATATTGAATACTTTAGTATAACCAAGAGTATCTCAGGCCAGAAATATATTTTGAAAAAATTACCAACGTTGTTGTCTGGCCTATATTATGTAGAAATTAGTGCAATTGAAGCACATTTGATCGTAAACCAGAAGTTTACTGATCTAAATACATTTGTGCTATGGCATGATCTAATAGGTCATCCTGGATCAACAATGATGAGACAAATTCTTGAAAATTTAACAGGACATCCATTAAAGAACCTGAAGATTCTTACGAATGATGAATTTTTATGTGTTGCTTGTTATCAAGGCAAATTAATTGTCAAACCATCAACCCTGAAGGTTGGCATTGAATCACCCAGCCAAAGGAGCATATCTAGTTGAAAGACTCTCATTCTTATTTAGAATGGCGTGCCAATAACAATAACAACAATCCAGTGAAATCCCACAACGTAGGGTCTGGGTAGGGTAAAGTATACGCAGACCTTACTCCTACCAAGGTAGGACAAATATTTCCGAGAGACTCTCGGCTCAAAAGAAGCATAAAATGAGGTCAGATAAGGCTAAAAAGTTCAAAGTGAGCTATGGGAAAGCAAATAACGAATAATGCAAATAATGAAAGCAACACAAATAAAATAGAGTAATCAAAGTATAGAAAGTAATAGAAAGATAATAACAGAAGTTAGAGCACAAGAACTTATAGTGCGCTAATGCGCCTACTAATCCGGAAGAATAACGAGACTATGTACCAGTCTTCTACCCTAATATGGGTCCTCCACACCCTTCTATCTAAGGTCATATCCTTGGTAAGCTGTAACTGTGCCATGTCCTATCTAATCACCTCACCCTAATATTTCTTCGGTCTAACCCTACCTCTTCTAAAACCATCCATGGCTAACCTCTCACACCTCCACACTGGGGAATCTGTGTCTCTCCTCTTCACATGCCCAAACCATCTCAGTCGTATTTCCCGCATCTTGTATTCCACCGAGGACACTCCTACCTTGTCTCAAATAGCCTCATTTCTAATCCTGTCGCTTCTGGTATGCCCACACATCCATCTCAACATTCTCATCTCGGCAACTTTCATCTTTTGAACGTGAGAGACCTTAACTAGCCAACACTCCTCCCTATATAACATAGTCGGTCTAACCACTACTTTGTAGAACATTACCTAAAGTTGTGGTAGCACCTTCTTGTCACATAGCACACCAAAAGTGAGCCTCCATTTCATCCACTCTGCCCCAATATAATATGTGACATCATCATCAATCTCCTCGCTGCCTTGCATGATAGACCCAAGGTACTTGAAACTACTTTTCTTTTGGATGGCCTGGTCACCAAGCCTAACTTCTACGCCAACCTCCTGAGGTGTCTCGCTGAACTTGCACTCTAAGTACTCTGTCTTGGTCCTACTCGGCTTAAACCCTTTAGAATCCAAGGTATGTCTCCAATCCTCTAGCTTAGCATTAACTCCGCTACGAGTCTCATCGATCAGGACTATGTCATCTGCGAAAATCATACATCATGGAACCTCACTTTGAATTTATCGCGTCAATCCATCCATCACCAAGCCAAATAAAAATGGATTAAGAGTTGATCCTTGATGCAACCCCATCAGAACTGGGAAGTGCTCTGATTCCTTTCCTACTATCCTTACCCTGGTTTTGGCACTCTTATACATGTCCTTGATCACCCTAATGTATGTCACAGGTACACCTTTAGCCTCCTAACATCTCCATAGTATCTCTCGTAAAACTTTATCGTAAGCCTTTTCTAGGTCGATGAATACCATATGCAAGTCCTTTTTTCTCTCCCTAACTGCTCCACCAGTCTCCCCTAGCATAAATCCAAACTAGTTCTCTGAAATATACACGCCTCTCCTAACCCTCATCTCCACCACTCTTTCCCACACTTTCATAGTATGGCTTAGAAACTTGATATCTTTATAATTGTTGCAGCTTTAGATATCCCCTTTGTTTTTGTATAGAGGGATCATTACGCTCGACCTCCACTCTTTGGGCATCGTTGCTATCTTAAAAATGAAATTAAATAACCTAGTCAGCCACTCTAAACCTACTGAGCTCGAACTCTTCCAATATTCTCCAAGAATCTCGTCAGGTTCGGTCGCTCTTTCCTAGCGCATCCTACGCACAACACCCTTAACCTCTTTGGCTAAAATACTCTTGAAACACCCAAAATCGTGAAGCCACCCTATATGTTCCAAATCTCCCCACATAATCTCTCTATCCCCTTCTTCATTCAAGAGTTTATGGAAGTACGATTGTCATCTCTATTTAATGAGGGTTTCCTCTACCAATAATTTTCCATGCTCATCCTTAATGCACTTCACTTGATCCATATCACGTTCCCTTCACTGTCGCACCCTATCTAGCTTGAATAATTTCCTATCCCCGCCTTTCTCTTCTAGTTCAGCATAAACGCATTCAAAAGCTATTATTTTTGCCGTTGAAAACACCCACTTCACCTCCTTCCTCGCTATCTTATAAAGTTTCCTATTCATCCACTTCTTGACCTCATCCTTGCTTTCTATCAACTTCGCATATGCTATCTTTTTTGCTTTCACCTTCCCTTGAACTTCTCCAATCTACCACCAGTCCCCTCGATGCCGGCCATGGCTACCTGTCGAGACTCCTAACACTTCCCTTGCTATAACCCTAATATAACTAGTCGTCCTATCCCACATACTATTTGCATCCCCACTACTATCCCAGGCCCCCATATCCTTCAATTTCTCTCCCATCTCCAAGGCGCTAGCCATGGTAAAACTCTCCTATCTGATCCTAGTTCGGTCATCTCCGACCCTCTTCTTCCTTGTCATCTTGATCTCTAAATCCATCACGAAGAGCTTATGTCGGGTCGTAAGGCTGTCGATCGGAATGACCTTATAGTCTTTTCACAAACCTTTATCATCCTTCCTAAGGAGTAAAAAATCTATTTGAGTCTTAGCCAATGCACTCCAAAAGGTTACCAAGTGGCCCTCCTTCTTTGGGAAACTCAAATTGGCTATCACCAACCAAAAGCTCTTGCGAAATCCAAAAGTGAAACTCTTCCTCCATTTATGTTCCCAAAGCCAAAGCCTCCATGCACATCATCATACCCTCCCAAAATAGACTTGATGTGCCCATTGAAATCCCTTCTTATGAAAAGCTTCTCAGTAGGCAGTATGCCTCCCACGAACCGTCTAAATCCTCCTAAAAGTGCCTCTTATCCTCCTCGCCTAAGCTCGCTTGCGGTACATAAGCACTAATAATGTTCAACATGATCCCTTCAACAACCACCTTAATCGACATCATCTTATTAGTGACTCTCCTAACCTCCACCACCTAGTCCCTTAAATTACTTTCTACTAAAATGCCTACCCCATCCTACTCTTCGATATACCAGAGAATCAAAGCTTATACCCGTCTACCTCCTTAGCTTTAGAACCTATCCATTTGGTCTCTTGCACACAAGCTATATTAATCTTCATCTTCTTTAGAATCTTAACTAGATCTATGGATTTTCTCGTTAACGTACCAATGTTCCAAGAACCTACTCTTAGTCTAGATGCTCCTTTAACCCACTTACCCCTCCTTACCCTCATCCTTGTCCCCATCCCTATTCCTGAGCGAGAATATGACCCTAGTCTACCATCACTATCCAAAGCTACGAAAATGCGTATGAACTAATAAATTATTCAAAGGTTTAAAGTTAGCAAAATATAACTACAATTGTATAAGCAAAGAATAGATATGGAAAGATATGGAAATCGGAGGTACCAACTCCAGTTAAAATAAACCTGGTTGCCTCCAAAAAACACTATCCACGTCAGAGTTACTGTCCACATCAGCTTGCCAGGATACTGTTCACAATGACCTTTGGGTTATGTGGGTAGCATATCTTGGGTTGAACGAGTCTTTGGGCTAAAACCCCAAAAATAATAGCAATATTTCGTTGGGAAATTTTGTCGAACACCTTTAAGGCACTGTCTACGGTGTCGGAGTGTTCAGTGTTCACTGCTGGAAGTTAGAACTTGGAATGAGTACTGAATGTCAGCAAGCTGGCGTCGGCGATGGGCGAGTAATGAAACCAAAAAAAATTCGTTAAGCAGCAAATGAGATTAAGCAAAGATGCCTGAAGTCCAAAATTAGCAGTAAAGAAAGTAGATTGTTTAGATATTTTATGGTTCTAATAGATGCATCATCAAGATGGTCTCATGTGTGCCTCTAATCACTCGCAACTTGGTGTTTGCGTAGTTATTAGCACAAATATTAAGATTAAGGGTGTAATTCCCAGATTATCCAATTTAAGCTATTCACATTGATAATGCTGGATAATTTACATCCCAAGCTTTTGATAATTATTGTTTATCAATTGGAATAGAAATTGAATATTCTGTTGCTCATGTTCATACTCAAAATGGCCTTGTAGAGTCATTTATTAAGCGCCTATAATTGATTGTAAGACCTCTACTTATAAAAACAAAATTGATGATTACTATTTGAGGTCATGTTATCGTACATGCAACAACACTTATACGTCTCAGACCGACAAATTATAATAAATACTCTCCGTCACAATTAGTATTTGGTCATCAGCCAAATATAGCCCATATATGAATTTTTGGTTGTGCGGTATACGTTCCTGTAGCACCACCACAACATACAAAGATGGGCCCTCAATGAAGGTTGGGCATATATGTTGGATTTGACTCACCTTCCATAATTCACTACCTTGAACTGTTGACAGGAGACTTATTTACTACTTGATTTATAGATTGTCGGTTTAATGAAATAACTTTCCCGCAATTAGGGGGAGAGAAAATGGAAACCAAAAGAAAAAGAGAAATTGCGTGAAAAGTTTTATTACTATCGCATTTTGATCCACGTACCCGCACATGTGAGCAGGAGGTCCAAAAGATCATCCACTTACAGAAAATAACAAATCAAATGTCAGATGCATTTACTGTTTTGAAATGGATAACTAAGTCACATATCCCCTATAATGAATGTGCCTATCCGAATTGATGCCCAAAAGGACTATCTACTAGTATCATAGTTTCTGAATCCCAAAAATGCCTGAAGTGTGATAGACCATTGGGTTCAAAGAATTAAAATCCTAGAAAGAGAAGCGTTAGAAATAATAAAGAGGATACTACAAAAAACTCCTGAAGAAGGTCAAGATTTGAGTAATCCTGATATTCCTGAAGAAATCAGTGAACCTGAGACTCAAGTTAATGAAGAACTTTTAATAAGTTCTACCGATGATGAGATAAATTTAGATTGATCAAAAATTATAATGGATAATATTTTGCATATAATATTTCACTTAACCTCATGCAAGATAGTGAAAGTCTTGATCCTAAATCCATCAAAAAATATCGACGTAGATATGATTGGACAGAATGACAAAAGACAATTCAATCAAAATTAGACTCACTTGCTAAACGTGAGGTTTTTGGACATGTAGTCCAAATTCCTAAAGATGTAAAACCAGTTGTCTATAAATGGATTTTTATGCAAAAAAGAAATGAGAGAAATGAAATTGTAAGATACAAGGCACGCCTTGTTGCATAAGGATTCTCTCAAATACCTAGGGTCAACTATGAAGAAACATATTTACCTGTTATGGATGACATAACTTTTTGATATATTATTAGTTAACTTGTACATAAAAATATTGAAATACATCTAATGGGTGTAGTTACACCTTACCTTTATGGTTCACTTGATAATGACACGAAAATCCCAAAGGGATTAAAATTGCTTGGAGCATGTACCAGATAGAGCCCTTGTGAAATCAAAAGCACCAATGGTGCTAGGTATGGTGAATGCGCCTGGATCTTCCTTCTTTTCCACCAATGACCTTGTAGAAATAGTGCTACAGTGATATAAATTATTTGCTGGCTCAAAAGAAACTGTCCTCTTCTTTGTAACCAAATCCTTCATGAACTTGGCATAACCTAGCATTTGCTATAGCACTTCCATCAATGGGATATTGACCGATATTTCCTTAAGTATTGAAATAAACTTCAAAAACTTGCCATCTTCGTCCTTTTTCTTGAATCTATGGGGAATTGGAGGCGGCAACTTGCGAATAGGTGGCAAAGGGTGAGATCCCTCCACCTCTATTTTCTTTTTACCATTGTTCTCCTCAGTATTTTTCTTCTCCAATACTAGCTCATCAACCTCATCATCATCATCAAACATAACTGCCTTATCTGCCTAATGCCTTGCCTACTTATCAATCTCAAAAGATGTATTCTTGGTCTACTCAGTGCCTGCAATAATAGTGTCAGAAAGTGTCTTACCACTTGTTGTTGTCACTGCCATGTATTGCCCATCTTTCCTGGGATTTTATACCATGTCACTAGGTAAAGTACAAGTCTTCCTCTGATTAAATATTGCTGACAACTGGCCCATATGATACTCCAATTGCTTGATAGAGGCATAGTGTGAATCCACCAATTAACTAATATTATTCATGTCGCCTCACATATCTCTAACTACAGACTCAGTTGCCTCAACTATCTATAGGACCTTTGTCATTATGTTTTCTAGCTTAGAGTTCCCACTATTGTTTCCATCCTGATCTCTATTCATTGGTGGCACATAAACCCCACTTTTGTCATTCTTGAAGTTGTCCTTGTTTTGCCAATTTCTGTAATCACGATTACCAGTCCAGTCATAGTAGTTATGCCATGGAAAGTTCTGACCTTGGTTTTTAGAGTTGTATCTCTAGAAACCCCGCTGGCTATTCAGATACTTGGCTTAGTCCTTATAATCAAACTCTGGTTCATCATATCGACTTCTAATATTTATAGTTTTTACCTTTTCAAGCCCTCCACCTAACAAACGCTTGGTTAATAGATCAATCTGAGTCCTCATGTGGGCCATATCCAGATCATGCTTCTCTTTCTTTTGCTTTTTCTCTACTTACATCTCAAATGGAAATCAAAAACCTCTTATATTAGTGTCTCTAGTGTACCAGGCTCTGTTATTCTTTGCGAGCTAATCTAGAATTATTGTGGCTTCTTGAAATGTCTTGTCCATGAATGAACTACCACAAGATGCAACTATGACTGGCTTCATTACAAAATTGAAAGACCTATAGAATACCTGCTTCAAGTGCTCATCGATCAGGTTGTGATTTGGATACTACTTTAGCTTCTGCCTGAATCTATCCCAAGTCTCATGCATTGCTTCAGTAGGTAGATGCTTGTGAGAACCAATCTCATCCTTGATTTGCATCTTCTTGGATGGTGGGAAAAACCTCTCCAAAAATGCTTCCCTCAACTCCCTCCAGGTGGTGATTGAGCCATGTAGAAGCTCATTAAACTACTTCAATGCCTCTCTAGGCAAAGACGATGGAATTAGACGCAGTCGTACAGCTAATTGGCTAACTCCAGGGATTTGAGATGACTTGCAGGTGGAAATAAAGTTCATCACGTGTTGGTTAGCATCATCACTTGCTGCTCCACTACATGTTCCTTTTAGGTTCAACATCTGCAACATGGTACTAGTTATAGTAAACTTTGCGCTTAGAGGTAGTGGTGGGAGGACTATCGCTCTAGTAGCTCCTGTACCATTTGTACCAACATCATCATCAACCAGAGAAAAGTTCACAGATATCTTCTCTCTTCATCACGAAGCTCCATCGAGTTCATCCCTGTTGTTATCACCATCCTTGACTTGATTTTCAGCCAGTTCTCTCAGCCTTAGCGCCTCACTCTCTTGCACATTCATCTTACGAATTGAACTTTGTAATTCAGGATCATAAGGAAGTAGTGGTTCACCCTTTCTTCGGGTGTTTTGCATGCACTATTTGTTCCCTTAAAAAACATAAAAAAGAAACAAAAAGTAAAATTAGGAAATAGAACTACAAACTAAATTAGAACCTAATAGAATATGTCAAAGTTGTATTCTCCGGCAACAACGCCATTTTGATAATGCTTAATTACACCTATTGAAAGAGATATAAATGATCATTAGTAGTATATTTTACCCAACTAAAATTGGGGTCGAACCCACAGAGAATAGGCTAAAACAAGTTCTATTAGCTAACACTATTCAGTCGTAGTTTTTACTTCCCAAAAATAAAGATGCATAAAGTAAAATGGGGGGTTTTGATGTTTAATTTAGTAATCAAGTAAACATATTTTGGTGAAGTAACTAATAATTACATTGTGAACAATATGAGAATTTAGCTAGGATTGTGTTCCCCATGACATGTAACTCAACAGATAATTTGTATTCATGATATCGTTCAATGTATTGAATGCAAAATCGAGCGAGTTATGTAACATCTAATTCACCTTTTGGTCCTTCTTAGACATATCTCATTCATCTCTTCTCGGTCTCAAAATGTATGTTTTACTAATCCTCACTCTAGATTTCAGAGTACTATCTCCTCCCGATCTCAAGTAACTTAGACAAAGTTTATTCCTTCTTTAGAAGTCAGACTCTTTGAATTACTGTTGTGATATTCTTTTTCTAATCACTATCTCCCTCTCGGAAAAACAATGAATACGTAAAGTTCTTAATGCATGCATTCACTAAGAAAGACTTTTAGATGAATAAACCATAATACATGAAAAAACAAATCATAAACATCAATTCTACGTTTTGCCTATTTAATTAAGTTGTCATGGTTCCCACAATCATAGTTGTGGGCTTAGCTACTCATAATTGTAAGTAAAAGAACAAGAATTTGTGTAGAATTCATAAATTAATACCTATGCAGATGAAGAAGTAAACCTTGAATCAAACACACGAACCACAAATCAATAATGAAAACCAAAATAATATTTCAAGAATCAATCTCCAAAAGTAGTAGAGTGTAGCTTCAATATGTTCACAAAGTACTCAAAAAGCTAACAAAATGCGGCACCCTAAAATTAAAATAGATTAAGGTCTTTATAGAAATACAAAACCAAATTCTAAATCAACTAGGAAAACTTAAGTCTGCACTTTTCACGCTCACTCACCACGGACCGTACTAAACTTCATGGTCTATGGTCCTCTTCTGTGGTGTTTAACGTGGCTCCTTCTGTGTAGTGTTCATCTTTTTACGGGTATTCATCATACCTCGTGGTGCTGAATATGATCCGTACTGGATTCCGTGGTGAAAACTTTTGAAAATTTTCAACTTTCGTCCATCAGCCTTTACAATCACTCACTACGGTCCGTAGTGGGCTCCACGACCCGTGATGGGTTTTGTGGAGTTAGACTTGGCAAATATTGTAGCATCCACCTCTTCACAGCCTCAGCATTATGGCAGCCACCACATTCCGTGCAAGGCATTACGGTCCGTGATGGGTCCCGTGGAGTTATACTTCACCATAGTTTCAGTAACAGCTTTCTTCTCTCATCATCTCTACGCCTATCACCACGGCCCATGCAAGGCACTACAGTCCATAGTGAGGCTCGTACTCCTCAATCCTCAAACAATCAGCCTCTCATACCCAACAAATCATGCAAACTCGTGCTCTACTTAGTTTTTTTGTAAAATACACAAAACCCACATCATATCTACAGAAACATGCTTGCAACGCACACTAATTCAGCATTTTGAGCATAAAAAATATCATAAATATGCGACATATTTGCCTACTTAGTAGGGTAAGTGTGGGTGTCACTCATGGCTTGTTATGGGTCGTGACATTTAGCCTTTTAGTTTCCTCCATATGCATTCCACAAGTAATATGTAAGACCCCGGAATTTGGAAAGTCAAAATATGAGGATCAAAATATAAAAATTCAAAAACTATTATTATTTGCACCAGATGATGACCATGGAAGGCCATCATGGGTCGTGGTATGAACCACACCCCATGGTGATCCACCGTGGTAGTACCCCTAAGACCAATCCTGCAGGGTGAGGTCCATAAAAAGGCACCATGGATCGTGGTGAGCACCACAGTCCATGAAGCCCTCCATGGTGACCCCTCCTTTGAGACCTCAGAAAATGATTCCAAGGCTAGGACCACGTCTCACCACCACGGGTCGTGTATCCCTTCATGGACCGTGGTGGGTTCCTTGGTGGTCACACCTACAAACTAACATGTAGGGCCTACACCACGATCATGGTCCACAAACCGTGGTACACTTCACGGACCGCGAAGGCTTCTGTGGAGGAAGTTTGAAACCTTCCCCTACAATCCCAAATTTTCAAGTCCAAGGCTAGTATCACGGACACCACCACGGGCCGTGATGAGCATCATGGATTGTGATGGGTCTCCCATGGTGAGTCCTAGTCCCAGTTAAGTGAGGGTTAATCTAGTCATTTTCCTATTCTTTTATTAATGTATGCAGACATATTTGGGACTAGATTCATTACGAAAATATCTTAAATACTCCTAAACCTATTATTTTCCCTCATTAATTCCCAATCAACTTTATGACTTCTCTCTCAAGGTTCATTCAAGGGTTTATCTTTTTCATCAAGTTTGGCTAGGGTTTCTTCAAGAACAAGTATCCTTTTTTAATTCCAAGGTCAAATTCATTCGAGGAATGTAGGGATTGATCCATGAGTCCCTTTCACCCATGAAGTTCCAAGGTTTTTATTCAAAATCTCATAAATTTCAATTGGATTTGTAACTCTAATTTGATGACTTGCATTGGGTTATTTTAATTATATTTTTAATCATTGTAAATGATCATTATAAGTATGTTTGAATTATATGATTTCAGGTTGAATTATGATTGCCTATGTATGAAGATATTTTCTATGATGATATTATGAAGTATGATTATGAATTCAATAATTTTAAAGAATCAACATGGTTTTTTTCATTCAAGTTGACTATGCATATGAGTTTACTCTAAATTATAGTATGAATTATGATCATGAATTATATGTATGTTCAAGATATGAATTTCATGCAAGTTATGAAGAAATGTGACTTAGAGCCCTATGTGGTGAGCTAGGACCTAATGATATGAATTATGCAAGTATGATTTGTAATGATGAAAGAATTGTAATTATGTTATGAAATAAGCTATTCTATAAATTGTGAAGTTTATGAATAAGTTATGATATATGCTAAGTATGTTTATTATGTTATGAATTCCATGGAATTTGACTTAGCACCAAGTGGACTTGAAGTGAGGGCCCTACCAAAAGCCTTAGTAGCAGCCTTCAGTCTCTTAAACCACGTGCCACCGTAGGTTTGTCTTCATGGCTTAGCTAGTGGATCCACATATATCATATGTACATGATCCACCTAGCGGGGTAGAGTCTACCTTGGCAAGTCGATTCCCCTTTATTCCGTTGTACGGGGAAATATCAAAATTCCATGTTATAGCTCGCATGATCTTATTGTCGGTAATGGTTCTATTTCACATATGTATGATCTTTTATGTACTTTCATGATTTCAACTATGCCTTTCAAATGCTTTGAGCATTATGATTTTCTTAAGACTTTGCTTATCCTCTTTATCAAGTACTCAAATTGATCATTGCATCTTATGATTTATATTACATATCATGCCCTCATACTTAGTACATTCATATTTACTAACGCATATTGTTGCATACATTGTTTCATAATGTAGGG
The DNA here is from genome assembly GCF_947179165.1 of Solanum dulcamara. Taxonomy (NCBI): domain Eukaryota; kingdom Viridiplantae; phylum Streptophyta; class Magnoliopsida; order Solanales; family Solanaceae; genus Solanum; species Solanum dulcamara. The sequence continues at coordinate 11,085,963 of NC_077244.1, read as the reverse complement.
GTTGAGGCTCACATTCCCACACGTGGCTAGTAGAGCTTTATCCAGTGAAGTTTTTGGTGAGTCCTCATCTATCTAGGATGAGTTGTTTCTACTTTCAAAGATGTTTATTTCTTTCATGTTGAGGGTGAGATAGGTACATGTCTTAGTCCCCTCCCTTCTTAGCTAGTAGAGGAATTAGTTGGACAAATGTTATTGAGTCTATGTCGTCAAGTTACACTCTTCTTTTATGATTCATGTTTAGACTCTTTGCATTTACTTTACCTTATGCATGCTTACGATATGTCAAGAGGCTTATTTGAAGACCTTCGGGGTTTCAATCATCGTGTTACAACTAGGACCTAGATCGAGTCGTGACATAATAATACAAAGCTATAGACATGCCTACATACATAATTTGAAAATACACAAACTATCACCTACCTCGAATCAAGCCTTGAAAGCTCTAAAGAACCCGAGCTTTCCTTTTTTGCAATGTCTTGGCTTGTGTTTGGTTTAAAATACAACAATCAATTGTAATGGTCTAATTAAACCAGAATTAAATCCTAATATCAAGCCAATTCATGATCATCCCATCCAAACTAGGGGTTTTTCACTATCAATTTCAAGTTAAAACCTCTTTTCAAGGTTACTCTCATGAATTTTAAGGCCTAATAATCGAATTTACAAGTTAGAGAAGTCATTAATTTATCTTTATCGATGAATACAATGAAAAGAAGGTGGTTTTCACCTTAAGTTTCTCTTACAATAACCCAAAATGAAATAGCCAAATAATGATCAATTTTGAAAATTCTTTGCACTAAAATCCGACGTATCCCGCTATAGCGGCCCTGCCATAGCGGTCTACCCCGCTATAGCACCTGAAAACTTTGTTATAGCGCCTGATAATCTGCTATAGCGCCTATATAAATCATCCCTCTATAATGACATGACGCCTTTATAGACCCCATTTTGCAACCTATCTTCAATTCTTGACGTTTCAAATCATCTCTTTCTCGCAAATTTTGATTTTGGGTATTTTTATCATCCGAATTCGATTTTAAAAAGTTATATGGACTCCATAATGCCTTGTCTACTAGAAAATCCAATTCAAGTTTAGATTTATCCAAATATATTTCCGAATTTCCCTAGACATCTCCTGACTCAGATTCTATCTGAGTCTGGCCTAGCCTAAAATTTTTAAATCACTATCCAAAAGGTTTTATGGCCCTATTCTTTCACGATTGGCTTACCCACAATAATCGGAATGATTCATTACAGCTTGAGTGACTTTTCCCTTTAAGTGACAAGGGGGGAGCAGCTCCAAGCTGAGAACAATAGTGAATTCCAAATTTTCCTGTGCTTATTCAAATCATCCTCAAAAAGTGAAGTCCTTCCTTACATTTCAAGCTGTCGAGCTCAGGCAAAAATCATAAGCGAAGAAAGAACTTCATGTAGGTCAGATCCTATCGTAGATAAATACTATTCAATTTGAATGATCGAATCGATTTTTTTACTTTTTCAAATTCAAAATTGAGGCTCTCTTTACTAAGAGGAGAATATAAAGTATTTTGACAATCTAGAGAATATTACTAAGTGATGTTTTGGTCATTTGTCTTCAAATTCAAATCTAGCGAGGCACTGTTGTATGATTCTAATTAATAGATTATGAAGAAGAGGATAGAAAAGCGTATGATGGAGAAAAAAACTTAATGATGAGCCTGAGTCGATTATTTTCAAGATCTAATTTTAGTTTTTTTCTTCTATTTCTTATTATTACTTTCTCTACCTTCTTGCTGCTTACAACTTTCTATTTTCTCAATTTTTAATTAGGTTCTGTTTCGTTCTATTGGGGCTTCCTTTCTCGATGATAAGGCTTTTTGATAATAGGCCTCTATAGGAATCTTTGATACTTTTTAATAATAAACTTATGTAATTTATCAAATTCATTTGACGCAATCCAATTCATAACATGTTATTATCTAAGAACAAAAATAATTTTAAAAGTAAATACTAAAATTAAATTTTAGATGAAATTTTAAAAAATTATCTTGAAGTTCCTTATAGTTTATATAATACAAAATTGAATTACTTTGAAGCTACTAAGATTTTTAACATGTATAATTAAGTCGATACGAGTGTTAAATGGCGGCTTTGGTTTTGATTGTCAACATATTTAAGTGGAAAAAAAAGACAATTTCATAAATGGCTAACATATGGGCATAATTAGGCTTCAATAGCTATAGTTTGAGTATTGTATCATTCATTGCAACTATTTGAGATGTTAGTCAAAAGAAAATCTCACCTATCTTCTCAATCTCGCTCGCCTCTCTCTCTTTCTCTTTGTCTCTCTATCTTTCTCTTTTTTTCTCTCCCTCTCCTCTCTCATTTCTCTCTATACTCTCTACCTCTCTCTCATTTTTTCTCTTTATATTCTATATTTCTATCTCTCTTTATATTTGGTATTTTCAATCCCCTCTCTCTATGTGTTCTATATTTTTTGAGGTGTCAGGCGACTAATTTGTTATATTCATATGTATATTTAGGTTGTATCCTCTTTCTTATCCCCTCTCTCTTTATTTGTATTTCAATATTATTTGAGGTTTCAGCAACTGTATTTGTTATATTTATACGTGCATTTAGTTTGTATCACCTCCTCTCTCTCTATATATATATTTTGTATTTTCATCTCGCTTGTATTTCTATACTTTTTTGAGAAGGCAAACGACTGTATTTATTGTATTCATATGTACATTCAAGCTATATTAACGAAAGACATGTTGTATCGACGCATACAGTCTATATCGATGAATACAATGTGTGTGTTTACAAAGATACGAACAACAAAATATACAAAGGGCTATATTCATTTTCTCTAATTTTACTTGTATTGACCATTCGCTTTTATATCACGTGTATTGATCATTCACTTTTGTATCACTATATCATTTGTATTCATTGACTCTTGTATTACTTGTATTTATTCACTCCAATTTCACTTGTATTCATACACACATTTAGGTTGTATCAATGAATATAGTCCGGCTGTGCACGAAGATATAAAAATAAAATATACAGGAGATTGTATCAGTTTTATTCATTCATTATTGTATTACTTGTATTCATTTCCTCTTGTATCACTTGTATTCATTCACTTTTGTATAACTTGTATTTTTTTAAAATAAATAAATAAATAGCCCAAGCGGACCGTTTACTATATATAAAAAACCAAATACATAGGTCCAAGCCCAAAATGGCCCTTACCCGGAAATAGAGACAAAAAGAAACACCAAGACAGACAAAAATACAAAAATATAAATTCACTTATTCACTAATAAATTTCAAGGGAATATGAAAGATCATTCCAAAGTGGAAGAAGAAAAAAAACTAATAAAAAATTCCTCCCAGTAGCAGCTCACATAAAATAAAATATTAAAGGATCCAATCTAAAATATATCTCGCTTTTTGATTTGACGGATATGAAAGGCTGACATCACTTTAAGTAGGGTTGGGCCTAAAATACTGAAAACCGAATTATCGAATCGAACTGGCTATTTTGGTATTTTGATATTCGATAATTCGGTTCGGTATTCGGTACTGAAATACAAAATTCGGTATTTTGGTTTCGGTATTCGGAAAATACCGAATACCGATTTTTTTTTTATTAATATCAAAAAATTGGAAAAAAAAAGAAGAAAAATTACCAAAAAGAGAAGAGTTTAGTAAGAGAAAACTATCTCATTTTTTCATTTCACTTACCATTTCCATTTCTACTTTTCCACGTTTACAACATACTATATGGACACTTTCAAACATGTACATTATGGATAACTTCTAAAATTTAAATTCATGTACATGTAAAAATTATAAATTCTAATTTCAAATTTATGCAATTGGTTAAGAATTCTAATTTCACTTTGCATGATTCACCACGTCAGTTATCTACATAAACTGTTTGGTAGTTACATTGAAAACGAAAGATTCCAACTCTTTCATATCTTTGCAGGAACTAATTAATAATTAGTGCAGTGATGTAGAGTTTTTGGATAATTCAAAGAAAAACATATGTATAAAAATTATGTGTGATATATTAGAGATTTTTGTTTTCACTCTTTTTCATCATTTTTATCACATGGTAATATTTTTTTTATTCTGTATCTATTCATAAATTATTTTCTCTTTGTTTACGATGTATCATTTCTCCTCCGTAGAATGTGGCTTCAGAGCAATTTCAATTTCGGTATTCGATAAGTTAAAATGCATATATTACTTAATTATGGTGTAGTAATAAAAATGTAAGTTAAGATATGCATTCTTTAGGTTAATGTAACTATTAAATCCGGATAAATTTTTATTGTACATTAACTATTAAAAAAATATGGTATTACCGAATACCGTACCGAATCGAAGTTTGAAAGTTCGGTATTTGGTATATACTTTGAATTACCGATTACTGAATTATCGAACTCAAACTTTAAAAATACCGAACTGAATACCGAACGCCCATCCCTAACTTTAAGCCTTTGCAAGAATAAAGGCCCAGCCGACGTTAAGACTTTCAAATATGAAAATCTTAAGCACAACTCTAATAAGGCCTATGGAATTATAAAGGGAAAATTACGCTGACAAAACTTTCTACTATATTATGTGGTATGAGTTTTAAAATAATTATGACTCGCAGTAAATATATTTACTCGGTATGATAAATTTTGCTGTCAGATATATAATATATATGTATATCAATTTCCATTATATAATTTTTCTGACAAATATACATATACAATTCGACAGATATACATATAAAATTTGCCTCTCTCCTCCCTCTCTCGATATCGCTCGCCTCTCTCCTACCTCTCTCAATCTCGCTCGCCTCTCTCTCAATTTTTTTGCCAGATATACAAATACATATGCATACCAGTTACATATATACAATTTATTTTTGACAAATATACATATACAATTCGATAGATATACATATACAATTCGCCTCTCGCTCACCTCTCTCCTCCATTTATCGATCTCGCTCGCCTCTCTCCTCATCTGTCAATCTCACTTGCCATATATACAAATACATATATAAACCAATATTTATATATTTCGGTATACAAATAATTTGTGGGTATAGCGATTGTATAATTAACTACAACTTTTGTATAACTCGCTAAAATATTTGTATAATGGAAAAATTTATGTTTGTCATTATAAGTAATTAGAAAAACTATACTCATATAAAATAATTATGCTTAAAAGGTTTGCTATATTTGAAAATTCCTCAATAATAAAATGTTTGGAAGATTAAATATGTTGCTACAATACTTTGTTGATAGCATAGTAGTGTTTTGCATTTTAAAGCATTCTGAGGTATATATTTCATTCTAAGTTGTCTCAAGGCTATATTTCTACACATATTACTAACCTAATTTTCTACTATTGAATTGATGGATGCTTGATCTTTCTTACTCACCAAAAAGCGTGACGTGGAGACCATAAATTATTATGATTAGAAATTAATAAGCAAATAAATACCGAGTAAATACCGTTCTTAAGAATTATATTAATTTTTCAATCAAATACATTTTCTATTGTTAAAGTAAATATTTTCGTATATTATTCAAAATTAAGAAGTTTAATTAATTAATTAATTAGTTGCTAATTCATACAAAATTTATTTTAAAAATGACTAATTTTGTCATATAAATTAGTCATGCAAAGTTATTATTTTTAATTTAAATAATTATGATTATTTAATAAAGAAGTGGTTTATAATTTAAATAGGCTAATTTGAGTAAAAACTTGACAATCCAAGTCCTCTAAAATTAGTCAATCCGTGTATGTCACGCAGGATGCACATGAATTGTATGTTTCTTCAGTGTAATATCATCCCTTCACTTTAATCTAATGGTCTTAGTTAATTCAACATTTTTATCTTTTAAATATATATATATATATATATATATATATTGTGCTATTTTTATTTTTTTTAATTCCTGATTTATTTTTAACCATCCGATCAAACTATCGGACGGCTCAAAACAAGTCAAAATTTTTTTCCAAAATTAAAACACCACCCACACTCCTCACATTTATCTTTTTTCCACATCCACCGCCCTTCTATCTTTCTCCTTCCCCCATACCTCTACGCTTCTACTCCCATATTTTCAAAAAAGAAGACTAAAGACCATACCTTCATCTTCTTCTCCTTTCACTTCCCTAGAATTTTCGGACGTCACCTCACCAACTGTCACCTACCATCATTAGCGGAATTTTCGCTCAAACAATTGGTCAAAGATAAGGAAAAAGAGTAAGATTTGTAAAATCTTTTCTCTCAACTATTTTTATCCTCGTTTTTCTCTTCTTATGTTTTATGTACAACCTGAGGACTGCAGCTCCTACTTTGAAACTCGTTTTTGGCCCTAAATATTGGGCCAACAGCTATTAGGATCTTCACAACTATCAGAGTCTCGTAAATTAGGAATCCAACATTTCTTAGCCTTTGTTTTTACTACTTTGATTGTATTATTTTGATATACTAACCCATTCTTACGTATGCATACATATCTCTTAAGTTTCGATATATTTAATCCCTTATATTTTTTTAATTTCAAGTTTATTTGTGTGATGCAATATTATTTGTTAATAAATTTAATAGTATATTATAAACCCTTGACAATATTTTTGGAGTCAAAAATAATTAAAAAAATAAGAATCTTTTTTCTTAAAAATAGGTGGATGTTTAGTTTTACTTGTCAATATTTTTTTTTAGGTTTTAAAAAAATAATAATAACAACAAAACCTTTCATTTATATATCTCAAATGCATTTAAAGCTGTTGAAGGCTAGAATAATTAATTGTATAAATATTATTAAACAAGAAAGGTGTTGGTCCTCATATTTTATTTGCAAAACTAATATAATTACAAAATAAATCTCAATAATTAGACCATCTTAGATTCTTTAAATTAAATCATTTATAAAAATAATTTGTTATTACTTGGGCTATTTAGATTCTTTTAAAAATATGATTTATCATTATTTTTCTTCAAACCAAATATATGGCTTATGTATTTTACTAGTTCCCTAATGTATTATTTCAAAATTTCAGATTTATTTACAGGTACAAACATATATATGTCATGCATAAAAGGTATATATTTTACTTTACACTAATTTTCACTATACTTATTGTATTATTTTGTTATACACAATATATTATTTTTCCATATTTACTATCCCTTTTATTAACGTTATTGTTTTTACACTTTAATACACACATTATTTTACTACATATTTATCTATTGATATCTTGTCCTTACACGTAAATAAAATAATAAGACCTCATATTTTATAGTAAGTAGGTGTAAGATCACAAACTTTACATAATGTTTTAACACTTTTGTGCTATTATTATTTTTTATGAAAACTCCATTTTTATCGAATATTTGCTCAAGTTATATTTACTATACATCACATATATTGCTATATTTTACACCCCATCTATTCTCTTTTATTTATTTATTTTTACATCTTAATTCTATATATGTAAATAAAGTAACAAATTCTCATACCCTTTAAACTCAACTTTTATACATAGAAAGATTATAAATTTTCACATATTTCAAATACATTTATTTTTATTCATTTTTTTACAATAAATACATTACTATTAAATTTTTCATGGATATTATAGACATATGTATATCATACCTTGTATTTTATCCTTTTTCGCAAATTAATAAAACTTTTCTTATCAATATTTTCCAAAACAAATAAATGAATAAAATATCTCTAATCATTTTTCTAAACTAAATTTAAGGACTATCTTCGGATAGGCTCTGAGGAATGCTTAACACCTTCCCCTCGAGTAAACAAAGCCCTTGCCTAGAATTTCACTGGTTTCGCAAATCAAAACAGAGTTTGCATTCACAATAAAAAATGGTTTTCCTAATCTTTTCCTTAAAATTAGGAGGCGACTCTAAATAATTTTCAAAAAATCAGAGGCATAGCCATTTATGTTGTGAACTATTTCGACCAGTTCAAAAATGGGGTGCAACAGCTTGGAGACTCGGCTAGGGACACCCCATATAATTAGTATTTTAGGTTTTAGTCTTACTAAAATTTAGTTTTAGAACTAACGGATATTGGTTTATTATTTCTTCGACTGTTTTATCGTAACTTATTATATCACTCTTCATTTGAAAGGAAGCAAGCCAAATCCAAACTTGCACTCCTTATTTGTTTGAAAACTCTGCATGTTACTGCTTTCCTTACATTGTCATTTGCACATTCTATCGAGTCCTTGACCGTACACAAACACATACTAAACACGCGAAGAGTGTCATGCACTCCTCCGAAACTTTCTCGAATTCCTTACTTTCAGAGTTGGTGTAATTAAATTAGTGCACCTTCTCACAATCATTCAGTCCCACTCTAAAAAATCTAAGAAAAAATCCTACTCTAAAAATAAGACATTTTGCATACACCTTAGGCAGGACGATAAAACGTATTGTCACTGCATTTAGGGAGCCGACCTCATGTCAATGGGTTTCTCTTTAAAACCCAAAGACATATATATGTGTGAAAGAAATTGATTGGTCCAAGTATTAAAGTCGTAACAGATTCAGGACATTATGTCACGCTCCGAAAGGGTATCATGGGTGTGGCCGGCACTCGAAGACTATTGTTGGTCCCCAAGCGAACCACTTGATCCAATCACACATTCAATCACTCAGCGGAAGACTCAACATCAATTTAAAAGACATTCAAATGGGCTAGACAAATCAATATTTTGAGAAGAACAATGTATTTAAAAAAAATCTCAAATCAACTCTATATTATAAGGATAGTTTGGAAACCAAAACATCTAATCGACACTATCTTCTATTTGTCTATGAAGCCTCTAATACTATTCACAAGGTGCTAATGACAAGTCCATGGATACCCAAAAAGAAATACTTTAAATAAAAGATAACTAATCCAGAGTGCCTCCAGATGCAAGGAGGACTCACCAAATCAGAGAGTAGAACTGATCGTCAATGATGCGCCTGTTGAAAATCTCTAACACCTATATCTGCATCATGAAACGATGCAGGACAAATGACATTAGTACATAGAATGTACGAGTATGTAAAATTATAGGAAGGAGAACCAGTCAACAAATACTTACTTCAAGCTCATCAATCAACTCAAAGGATATGCAAAAAATTAGAATTTAGCAAATATTTCTCAAATCGATTCAATCATCTACAATCTCAATCTAACAATCCTATCATGCAACATAATATACTAATTGAGAATTTATCTAACTAACAACCATTACCTATGAGCCGGTGATGTACAATAAAGTGGTGTCGTTGCTACACCCGTCTACTACCTTGCTAGAGTAAAGGACCAATCACTATCATTGGATCCACAATTAATCAAAGTCCATTATTTTAGGACTTAATAGGTTTAAACCTCCATCCTACGCTGGTGACGTGTTTCATGGGGATTGAGTTGTAACTACACTCTTTACCTAATTTGGTGTTCAATACTCTTTTCAATATTTAATATGCTCATAAGACTCAAATCAATCAGTTTATACAAGTTGGTACATCTAGTCACATTGGACTCTAATCGATCATCACTTCTTTCAATTAGACATTCTTTTCAAGACTCATTCATGACCCATCAGAACTCCAAATCAACAATCATTTAGACTTCTACTATCCAACTCAAGTTTGACTCATACTCATTAAACATTCACCAATCAAACTTTTAGAATCAATCATTGTGTAATACATTAAAATTTAATACTCAAATAAGGTTCATCTATGGAGAAACAAAATCACATATATTAACTGTTTAGTTTGTGAAAACAAGTTATCATGCAAAGTTATACCAAAATATACTAGGATTTAAGCGATCTTTCAAAGATTCATTCGTAGTAGACTTATATCACTTATTACTCAATCAATCATATACTTAGGGCACATGGAAGAACTTAAAATATGTTTTTGTTAGCCTTACATACCTGTAACTCGAAGAACAATCAAAAATTTGGAAGATGAAAGTGTACACTTGAACCCTAGCTTCTTTCTCTTCTCCAATCCTTGCTCTCAAAATAAACTAAGCGCTAATGAGGGATTAAACATATAGGTTACTATTAAGGGGCTCAATATAGTCCCAAAATATCGATGTTTTGAGTTGGAAAGGGTGGGAAAAGACCAAATTATCCTTCATAAAAATATAACTTTGGCCGTATATGGATCATTTCTATGGCTCATCGAAACTTTGATAGGTTGTAAGACTCACTCATCCTGTCAAACTCTAAAAATTGAGTCTCTTAATCTCACCTACGAGTCTTTTTTATGACTCGTAGACTTTTTGATGAGTCATCATCATCACTCGTAGGAATGACTTTGCGTTTGCAAATTTTCTAAGTGTTTTGGAGGTTCTAGGGGTCCTTTTTATGACCCATAAAAATTCCTATAAGTCTTAATCAAGACTCGTAGAAAAACCCCAAACCCTGCAAAATTTCTAAGTGTTTTAATGTTCTATAGGTCATTTTACGACCCATATAAATCTCTACCGCTCGTAATGTTGACCCATAACTATAGATGGTCTGACAGCCTTTAGTAAAGTGATCATATCGTTTTATTCCGAACTCAAAATGAGACAAATTTTATGGCCCTAGAAAGAAGACTCAAAGACCTTGAATTTGATAGATCATGGACCATCTAACTCATTATATTCTATGAGATATGATCGTTTGAAGTTAACTCAAGTAAAATCTTATATCAAAACTCAATTGGTAGGAAAGCTTTCAACTCAACTTTGTGCTAGAGGATTATTGTGACCCTAATTCACTTCAAGCACTAAAGAATCAGTCATAACAATTACATTACAATTAAAATTAATTGGATTTGGGCCAATATTCATACAAAGAATCATTTAGTCTTAACATAGAAATTTTTGAGGTGTTACACATTAGGATTGACTACCTTCTTTTCTGGATGGAAATCAACCAAACCCTCCCTAACAATCGGATGATGACTGAGGTTCTCAAGATTTTGAAATATTGGTGGAGAAACATTCGGGTGGAACACGAAAATGAAATTCTACCGCACTTGGGATCACTAATGAATTTGCTAACTATAAAGGCAAATAAGTTGATCATTACGCTAATGATTGAATTTTGGCAACCAACAACAGTAGCCTTCCAGTTCACAAATTTTGAAATCACGCCGACGATTGAAGAAATAATTCAGATTGCTGATTTACCACTAGCTTGCAGAGCACCCTTATCCCCATGCACCATATCAGGGTTTGGTTTTCTCAACTTTTTGAGGTTGATAGTGGGTCCGAGTTTGTAAAAATTTGATGAAGGATGGGTCAGGCTAGATTATCTCTTTAAAAGATTTGGCTGTTAGGAGAGCTATCATAGGTTCCACCAAGAATTCTTTATTTCAAGAGTTGATTGGGAAAGGCTCAGGGCTATTGTCTACGTGGTAGCATTTTTGGGAATCATGATCTTCCCAAAGAGAAGAGATTATGTCAACATCAAACTCCTTCCTATGGTCTTTTACATGTTCAGAAAACCTATCAGAGTAATCACTGTACCTATGATCTTGGCAGAAATACTTCAATCATTGTCCCTCTACTCTAGAGGATATGACCACTTCAGGGGTTGTAACCCATTGCTACAAATTTGGATGTTTGAGCACTTCTATTAAAGGCAAGAAGACAATGATGATTAAGGAAATCTACACAATAAGATTAGGAGTCATGAGGAAAGGTTGAGCATATGGGGTGCTCCAAACAATGAAGAAGAATGGCTATTTGTCCTAACCTACCTCATAGGGGATCGTATTTAGTGGAGATTACCATTGGTCAGTGGCCGAGTTTTGTTGAGAACTAACCACAGTTGCTTCATAGATCTAATTGGGTTGGAAGGCTTCCAGCCTTACAGACCTTTGAGAGTCCTCCGACTGTTTAGGATAACCCAAGGCGTTCCTTTGTGGTCAAACATAGCGCTAACAGAGGTCGATTATGAGGGAAGAGTCCCAATTGAAAGGATCACTGCATTGATACAAGAGTGGCATGATATTTTTGACCCCGATATGGGGGTTGAGTCATGGTGCACCCAAAGTATTATGCTTGGCTTACAATGGGAGGATTTCTTACAAGGCCTAGATATACCGGAATCTTGGACTTTACGGACGCACAAGGATCGAATCAGATTAGAATGGAGTTATTAAATGTCATATCTATCACCACAGCCATGTATCACAATGTGACCCTGTGGTCTGTTGATCATCTTATACAGGCAGAAGATAATGATCCAGAGGAGGATATGTAAAATGATTCATAAAAAGATATGAAAGAGGATTCTAGGGAGCCAACGGAGGAGATGGAAGAGGATCCAAAAGAAGATTCTAAGCATGAACCTAACATATATTACCCTGGGGATAGAAGAGCGATGTACATGGGGAATGAACCTATGCCAATAGTAGAAGACACTCACTCTGAGTATGGTTCCGTAGGGTTTGATGAAATAAAAGGTCCAAACCACCAAAGACAATAGAGTGATGGATCCCAAAGTACAAGCCAGGACCTTACTATGATTTGGGAAGTGAGGATGATGATTACCCAACTTGGCCCTAGACTTTTTTTATTTTTCCTTTGTATTTCCCCAAGAAAAGGTCTTGCATGGCTTGTCTTGATATTCCAATATGCCATTACAGCGGTCAATTCAGGATTTACCCTAAATATATTAAAATATTAGCTTTGTCTTGAAGCTAGAACGTGTTAAATTGTGGATCGATTAATTATTAATATTTGCAGTGTAAGCCTACCTCTGGAAAAGAGAGGCTCCGTATTAGGACGCATTTAAATATCACCAACTTGGCGTATATATGTGTTCTATATTTTCTATACCTTTAATATCTCTTAAACTAACATATTATCCTTGTTTCTTTCTTTTCTTTTATTGATTCCCCAAAGAACATTAATTTGTGTCTACTTGCAAACTGACTGACTCACAGTACAACCCTCGATCAAGAGGAAAGATGATAGGTGGAGAAGAATTTAATGCTACTGCAAACATAATGACACCAGTAAAGAATCCTAAGGATTCTCAAAATGTGGAGGACATTCGAAATGATGAGAAAATAGCTCACATGGCATAGGAGCTTGAGAATCCGAGGGAGGAATTGTGTCAAGTGCGAGACTGGGCCAAACTTTCAGTTACTACTTTCCCAAATTTTAAGGTGCCTGTCTACTTTCCAAAAGCTGACTTGACTTCTGTTGATTCACCAAATATACCTAAACATGCTCCTGCTCATGGTCAAGCCCCACTAGCTTATCCATCTAGAATCAGGATTGTTCTTGACCTTCCTACTCAAGACCCCTCCACACCTACCTACCCAACAATACGACAGATATTTGGGGCACACATCGCCGCTCCTTATGAGCCACATGTGCCACCTGTATATGCCATTGAAGCTCTTACTTTCATGACATCGGCTAGGGTCAAGGTCCCATATGAGGTTGACCAATATGCAAAGATGAAGAAGGATTTCCGATTGAAAGAAGATGAGTTGATAGACAGCCAACTTCTCGGTCTAAGAAAGGCATTGAAAAATTTGCAAGTCACTAGGGAACAGAGAGCCTAGATTACGATGACTTATGCATCCACCTAGACATTGACATGCCAGTTGGATATAAGCCACCAAAGTTTGACATATTCAATGGAAAGAGTGACCCTCACATACTTTTGAGGGCATACTGTGACAAGTTAGTCGGTGTAGGGAGAAATAAGAAGCTGAGAATGAAATTGTTTATTCGAAGTCTATCTGGAGAAGCATTGACTTGGTATGCACGCAAAGATCCTTGAAACTGGAATAACTGGCAGGAAATGGCTGAGAATTTCATGAATTGCTTTAGATTTAATACCGAGATCACTGTGGACAAGTTCTTATTAGCCAACATATCGAAGAAACCATCTGAGGACTTTCAGGAATATTCACGATATTGGAGAACCAAGGCTTCCAAGGTTCAACCACCACTGGATGAGAGTGAGCTCTCAAAGTACTTTATCCAAGCTCAAGAAGATATCTACTTTGACAAGATGATGTCGATTATGGGCCAAAGGTTTACAGAATTAGTCAAGATAGGGGATTTTATAGAGAAGGGCATCAAATCTGCTAAAATTTAGTCCATAGCCACACTACAAGCTGCAATTAAGGCCATATAATCAGGTTGCATTAGTGGTATCAAGAAGGAAAAAAAAGATGTTTCAGTCATCACTTACCAGCATGGAGGACCATCTCACTGATACCCCAACAATCCTCAAATTGTTGCACATACTCCATACACCTAGTACCCAGTATATAATACCCAACCACATATAAGCACCAGCCTACCAAAATCCACCAAGACCATATGTCCTAGTCCAAGCCCCAATCCATCAAAATAGACCAGCATATGCGCCAAGATCACATCCAAATATCGAATTTAGAAATACTCGCACCTACACACCCATTGTCAAACCTTATGCCTAATTTTTTGAAAGGCTAAGGATAGCAGGAGTGCTATAGCCAGTTGAAGGAAAACTCCTCAATCCAATCCCTCACAACTTTGATGGAAACAAGCGATGCGCTTACCACTCAGAAATCTAAGGACACGACATATAAGATTTTATGGCTTGAAGAACCAGGTTGAATCTCCAATTAGAAGGGGAATAATAAAATGCACTCCAACACCTCCGAATATAAACAACCCTTTGCCAAATCATGAGAATCGAGAAGTCAACATGATTACCCTAGAAGAAGAGTACAACTTGGGAGAAACCATCATGCCTGTCTGGAATGCCGAAGAAGTTGCCACTGCATCTCCAACGCAACCTGTTATCACTATCCAATTGAGGGAATCTCTAATTGTCCAAATATATCTCCTAAGAGTTGTAGTGACCACTACGGTTGCTAGACATCCTGAGTATAACACCAAAGAAGTCCCATGAGACTATAAAATAGAAGCCACGGGCAAGATGATTGACATTATTATGGTTAATGGAATGACTAGGTCGGGAAGGTACTACTAGAATCGGATATGAACCTACACCGAGAGGAGTCTATTACACCCCAGAAAATTTCGGGTTACTAAGGCTACAGATGGCTTAATGTAAGCCAGAGGAGGACAAAATATTACAAGTATATAAAATGAAATTCTACCGTAGAAGCATGAGGATAGCATGCATATAATATTTGGATTTCGTATAATACGATTGGAATGATATGTTAAAAGATATATTGCCTCGTAATCGTGAGCTAAGGTAGGGCCCACATGATGGTATTTTATAAAGGGACATACGATAAGTTATATGGATAATAGATGTGAAGTTAAACACAACTCAAGAATGAACCTTGAGCCAAATCCAAGTGTAAGCCATTAAAAAAAGAAGGTATTTTTACGCTATATTTTTGGGTGATCTGATTTGGGGAGACCATAACGATATCATTGTTTGGTAATTTCAGAAAACTCCTAAAATAAAGGTTATAGATAATTGGATTATCTTTCCAACCGTAGGTTGTGGGAATTTATTCGATATCGAAATCAAAAGATATGACTGTTTTACTGAACAAAGGCATTGGCTGCAAGTAGAAAGTCTGACAAGTGGTGGCTTCAAGGACTTTTAATCCCAAATTTTAAAATGGCTCGACTTAGTTATAAATTTTAATCAGTGTGGGAATATTAATTGATATTATAGATTAATTAACCATGGTTGGATTCTTATGTGAGAATTTTGGTTTAATTAAGATGAATTAAGCTAATAGTGGGATAAAGAAATGGTCCCCCACTGCCACATGGCCAATTTCTATTGGTCCACATTTTAGTAGGGGGCAACTAGGCATATGGGGCAGCACATATGTCTTCTTGTTGACCAATATTTCAGCCCAAAAATGTTTTTAAGGTCTAGAACATTCAAGAGAAGACTTCATGTCCAAATAGAGAAGAGAGAAGCTCTCATCTTTTCCAAATAGAGAGAGAGGCTCGGCCATGGTTGATGGAGCAGCTCCAAGTGTGGCATTTTTCTTCAAGGTCATGGCAGCAAGATGAAGTCTTTAGGGTAACAAAAGCATTGATGAACCAAGCTTCAAATTCCAACAAAGTTGGGTCACTATAACCTAAGGTAAGATTCCATCTTTTTCCTCATCTTAGAAGCAATTTAATCTCTTATAAGTTGATGAATGTATGAAATTATGGATGTTGATGTTGAGGTGTTGTTGAGCCGTATTAGGGGGCTACTTGGTTGAAATTGATAAATTAAATTCAAGTAGCATTTTGGTTGTTGTCATCATGAATTATGTGACGAGAATAAAGGAAATTAAATGGTTAAAGTGGAAATCATTCTTGTTCAATTAGTGGGTTGTTTTGGGTGTATTATTGTTCTTGTTGATTGGAGGGATTAAGAGTTAAAATTTGTATTATGTTGGTTGAAAATGATGGGCTGCCTTAATCTAAAAATGATATAATTAATTATAACTAGTGTTTATGTTATTGTTGTGGTTGATTATATAACGGAAATGGAAGAATTTGATATTTCGAGCTGGAGTGGTAATTGGTTGTGGGCTGTTGCGGAACTTGTGGTGAAATTAACATAGTTTTCTTGCATATGAATGAATGATGTTGTGGTTGTGTGTGGGCTGGTATAAATCACGAAAATTTGATAAAGAGATAGTACAAAATAAGGTGTAAAATCGTATGTAGTTTCCTTGGTGTGTTCACAAGTAATCGCAAGGTTTTGAGCCTCTTTATGTTGTGAGTTAGGGGCTGCTTTGATAGATTGTTGTTATTCTTGTTGATCTTGGACAATCAATGATAATTAAGGTTTTATGTTGCATCATATGTTGGTTGGGCTGTTTTAGGATTGTCTCGATAAAACGACAAGACTATGGATCATTAAGGATAATTGGAAGATGTAGTAGTTGTATGTGAATTGGAATTATTGTTGAGTGTTATGAATGGGGGCTGCCTTAACTTACCAATAATGTTATGATGAAGATATTAACTTGTATTAAATTGAATTGGAAGCAAGAAAACCCCATGATTAGTGTTGGTATTAAAATGGACAGATTTGGAGTCGTTTAAATTAGATTGGGTTGATTGTCGTTGTTACTATTATTGTCATGAATTATGTGTTAAAAGTGAAGGGATTGTATATGTTAATGTTTGGGACATATTGGGGCTGTTCTAAACTAAATAATGGAGGAACATCGATTAATGTGGTGGTTGTTATTGTTGCTTATTACAAAACGGAAATGAAAGCATACGACATATCAAGTTGAAGTTGTAATTGATTTAAGGGCGGCTTATAGTGTGTGGTTGCTTGTGTTAAATTGAAGTTATGATTATGCATTGTATGGTTTCTTGTTGGGCTGTTATAGATCATTTTAATAAGGTGTGATGGCTGCAACTTATTAGAAGTAATTTGATGACATCGTAGTCGTCATGTTGGTAATAAACGGAAGTTAAATGTTATGTGGGTTGTTTGGAGTATTTTTGAATATCTTCTTGGATTGTCTTGACATGGCATTTGAATGTGTGATTAGTGATGTTTCTTGGTAATTGTATGGCTGATTTGGGAAGTGAGGAAAGTGGGTAGTATAAGGGAGTTGCTGCCCAGAATTTTGTGTTTTGCAAACCCGTTTTTGGATGGGACCGCTGTTAGTAATTTTAGCATAACTCCTTGTGTAAAGCTCCGTTTTGAGTGATTATAGATTTTCTGGAAAGCTATTTCATATCTCTAAAACTTTCATGTAGGCTCTAAAATCCATTTTTTCTTTTATGTACTCGAAAAATGGTGATGAAGTTCAGGGGAGGTGCTGTCCAAATTTTCAGAAATAACCTAACGACGAAGTACGTTTTATGCCTTTCCATAGCCTAATCATAGTTTTTAACGTATTAATATAGGTTGAGATCCTATGGGGCAGCATATACATATTGTGTGTAGATAAATGCTAAAGGTATGTAAAGTTAACCTTTTTTTCTTTTGGCATGATCTTATGAAACAAATGGACGACGAATGTATAAAATTCCAATAAAGCTATTATTCTTAGATATACTAGGATGATGAATGTTCTCAATTTTCAGACTTTTATATCAATATGTCTTGATTCATATGTATGATTCCAGCCATCCAAGTTGGTATAAGTCGTATTTTAGTATAAATCATACTTCTGTATAATTCATATTTGGAATAATTTATAAGGTCAATCGGAGGTTACTTGAAATGAATATTGTCTTGATTTTCAAATGATGGTTTATTTGAATTATTCTATTGAGTCTCAAATGATGATTTAAATGCATATGGTTACTCACTACTCTACTCGTGCATGCCTTAATGTATATTTCACCGAGTCCTGGGTCGGGTATGTATTCGTGCACAGTTTCACTGCATTGTTCACCGAGTCTCTCACTAGAGGGCCGGGTACGGTATATATATATGATGATATGATATGATGATATGATGATGTGATGATGACGCCGGGCCCCATAATGGGCCAAATATGGTACATGTATATGACAGATTCACCGAGTTCACAATGGACCGGATATGATATATGATATAATCATGCATGATTTTATTTCATAAGGCACAGGTACAGTGACTTCTTGAGTATCATACTTATCTCCTGAATTTATATTTCAAATATGATCTCGTTTATGATATGTTATGCTTTATATACTCAGTACATATATCATACTGACCCCCTTTCTTCGGAGGGCTGTGTTTCATGCCCGCAGGTACAAATATTAACTTCGGGAATCCGCCAGCTTAGGATTTCCACTCAACTATTTTGGAAGTGCTCCATTATCCCGGAGCCTAGAATTACGATATACATATTTTTGATGTATATATTTATTTATCCATGGGTACGGCGGGGCCTTATCCCGTCATATGATACTGTTGATATTCTTAGAGGTCTGTAGACATATATGTGGGTGGTATATAGATGTTATCCAACTGTACTAGTATGACTTATATTTTGGAAACGTTCCTATTTATAGTGGAGGCCTTGTCGGCTTGCATATATGTATATAATATATAGCGGGATGTTCCTACATGTAATGATAGCCTTGTCGGCTTATGTACTACATTACCTTTGATGTTATAACTCCTCAGGCGACAGGTCGCATTATATATATAAATATGGGATAGTCTTGAGATAACATTCTATTTCCTTAAGTCCCATATCATGTTTAGTTCTTGATTGATTATAGATAACATGTGTGTACATGAGAGTCCAGTTTGAGCTATAGTCATGGCCATGGGGTTGGGTCATGACAGAGTCCACAATGCAGGATCAAGTAAGACAATGTTTGTACCAAAACAAGCTCAAATTCTACATTATGCAACTGACGATGACATGGTAGAAGTATTAGGAAATTTGTTCGTGGCCATGATTTGAGAAGAGGAAGAGATAGATCTCAGTAAATTGACCATCCGTGATTCTAAGCCTGGAAAAAGCTTGCAGAATTGGACCATCAGTTTGTCCCTATTTCAAAAGAGTCCTGGAAGTGTGAAAAGTAGTTTTTTTCTTTTCAATTCGCATGATCAAAGTCGAGGCTTGAATCATGCTTGATCCCTTGTTATCGCTTATTTTTTCTAAAAAGCTAGAACACTTTTAAATAAGTCTTTAGTTTCTTTAAAATTGTCCAATTATTTTGCCTACTTATTTATTTTACTTACCTTTTATACTTTTCAGCACTCATATTAATAAACATCCTAGTTCAATGATTATGACATGTAACAAATCCATTGAGAAAAGTAAAAATAATAAATAGGATCACGAAGAATATGATGAAAGCATGATGCCTGAAAACCTACCACAGGAGATCGAGCAGCTTGAAAGTCAAAAGAAACCTAATATGGATGAAACAGAGGTTGTCAACTTAGGAGATGAGGAAACTGTGAAGGAAATGCGAATTAGCATACATTTGGAGATTGAAGGAAAGAAGGAGTTAATAGAATTGCTAAGGCAACATGACGACATATTTGCTTGGTCTTACGACAATATGCCAAGGTTGAGAACTGATATCATCTCACACAAACAGCAATTTGATCCCACTTGCCTACCTGTTAAACAAAAGACAAGTAAGTTCAAGCTAGACTTGAGTCTAAGGATCAAAAAGGGGGTAACCAAGAAGATTGAGGTGAACGTTGTGAGGGTTACAAATTACCCCACTGGTTGGCTAACATACTATTGGTGCCAAAAAAGGATGGAAAATTCAGAATATGTGAGGACTATCAAGATCTTAACAGAGCTATTCCAAAGGATGATTTCCCTCTCTCAAAAATTCATATACTCATTGACAATTGTGCAAAACATGAGTTGCAATCATTTGTCGATTACTTTATAGGATATTACCAGATACTGATGAATAAAGATGATGTAGAAAAGACAATATTTATCACTCCATGGGGAGTGTATTGCTATAGAGTAATGTCATTTGGTCTAAAAATGCTGGTGCATCCTACATGAAGGCCATGATTGCTCTTTTACATGATATGATCCACATAGAGATTGAATTATATATGTCCGATGTCATTATCAAATCCAAGAGGAGTTCGGATCACCTAGATGATTTGAAAAAATTCTTTGAGAGGTTGCAAAAGTATAATCTAAAATTGAATCAAGCAAAATGTGCATTTGAAGTACCCACAGGAAAACTGTTAGGATTCATTATTACCAGGAGAGGCATAGAGTTGGATCCCTCAAAGATCAAGGCAATTCAAGAATTACCTCTCCCAAGACCAAGAATGACGTGATGAGTTTCTTGGGAAGACTTAACTACATCAGTCAGTTCATAGTGCAATGCATAGTAATTTATGAACCCATATTTAAATTACTAAAGAAGGACATTGTCGCAAAATGGACGGAGGAATGTCAAAAGGCTTTTGATAAAATCAAAGAATGTTTTTCCAACCCGCCAATATTGGTCCCACCTGAGCCTGAGAGACCTTTGCTACTGTATTTATCTGTCATGGATAATGCATTTGGATGTGTATTGGGACAACATGATAAGACAGGTAGAAGAGAGCAAGTCATTTACTACTTGAGCAAGAAGTTCACACCATATGAGGCCAAGATATACCTTGTTCGAATGAATGTGTTGTGCTTTGACTTGGATCATGCAAAAATTTAGGCATTACCTATCCGCATACACCACATAATTGATCTCAAGAATGGATACACTCAAGTACATCTTTCAGAATCCAATGCCTACAGGTAAATTGGCAAAGTAACAAATTTTGTTGAGAAAGTTCGACATCATGTACGTGACACATGAAACCATCAAAGGACAAATCTTTGATGACCACCTCACAGAACGTTCAGTGGATAAAGATTAAGAGCCACTCAAAATGTAGTTCCCTAATGAAGAGGTTTTATTTGTAGGAGAAGACATATCAGAGCCATACAATGGTTGGAGGATGTTTTTTGACAAAGCATCAAATTCCAAAGGAGTCAAAATAAGCAATTTTAATTTTAGAAACAGGTCAATATTACCCAATCTCAGCCAAAATTAGGTTTTATTGTACAAATAACATGGTAGAGTATGAAGCTTGTATTCTCAGACTTAGGATGGTTGTAGACATGAACATCAAAGAGTTCTTAGATATAGGCAATTCTGACTTATTGGTTCATCAGGTGCAAGGAGAATGGGCTGCTAAGAATGTGAAGATTCTTCCTTATTTACATTGCATAAAGGAGTTGAGTAGGAGATTCAGAAGGATTGAATTTAAACATGTCCCTCGAGCTCAAAATGAGTTTGTCGATGCTTTGGCAATATTTTCCTCAATGATTCAGCATCCAAACAACAGTTATATCGAACCTATTAAAGTAGTGTTACATGATCGACATGCATATTTTTTTTATGTTGATGAGGAATTGGATGGAAGACCATGGTACTATGATATTAAGAGATTGACAGAAGTACGAGAATACCCCAAAAATGCCATAAGCAAGCAAAAATGGACTTTAAGAAGAATGGTCAATCTTTTCTTTTTTAATGGAGAAATCCTATACAGGAGGAATCCAGATTTAGGATTGTTGAGATGCGTTGACGACAAAGAAGCGACAAGGCTTTTAGAAAAAATACATGCAGGAACATGTGGACCTCACATGAATGGGTTTACTCTGGTAAAGAAGATTTTAAGAGCTGGATATTTTTGGATGACCATGGAGAGAGATACCATTCGATACGTGCAGAAGTGTTATCAATGCCAAGTGCATTGAGATTTTATTCGAGTTCCACCAATAAGCTCAATGTTATGGGCTCCCCTTGGCTATGTGCCGCTTGGGGCATGGATGTAATTGGACCCAAAGAGCCTCCCGCATTAAATGGTCACCGTTTCATCCTTGTAGCTATCGATTATTTCAAAAATGGGTCGAAACTTCAACATATAAGGCAGTTTCATCCTTGTAGCTATCGATTATTTCAAAAATGGGTCAAAACTTCAACATATAAGGCAGTAACTAAAAAGGTAGTGGCAGACTTTGTTCGCAACAATATAGTTTATCAATTTGGAATTCCAGAATCAATCATAACAAATAATGTGGCCAATCTCAATAGTGATCTTATGAAGAAAATTTGTGAACGATTTAAGATTGCTCATCAAAATTTCACAACTTATCGTCCATAGATGAATGTAGCAATTGAAGATGCAAGCAAGAATATCAAGAAGATTTTAAGGAAAATAGTAGATAGTCACAGAAAATAGCATGAGAAGCTACCATATGCTTTGCTTGGTTATCTCACCATAATCAGAGCATCTAGTGAGGTAACTCCTAATATGTTGGTTTATGGTTCAGAAGCAATAATACCTGCTGAAGTGGAAATGCCATCTCTAAGAATTATTCAAGAGGTCGGTTTAGATAATGTAGAATGGATTCGCAGCAGGATTAAATAATTGATGCTCATTGATGAGAAAAGAATGGACGTATCATGGTCAACTCTATCATAACAGAATGGCCAAATCATTCAAAAAGAAAGTCAAACCTAGACTGCTCACACCAGGACAATTGGTATTGAAGAATATATTTTCTCAGCAAGGAGAACCTAAAGGGAAATTTGCACCAAACTGACAAGATCCTTACATGGTTCATAGGGTACTCTCTGGAGGAGTGGTTATCTTGGAAGAAATGGAAGGCACAGTGAGCACGAAGCCAATCAATTCAGATGCCATCAAGAAGTACTACATCTGAGTACATCAAGACTAGCTTTCATTTTTGGTAATCTTTCATTCCATATAATAGAACTACGTCTCGACCTGACTTCCCATGGTGGGGTATGTAGCCAACCCATATTGGGTTTGGACCTCCCTTAGAAAATCAAAAAACACCATTTCTATGTATTTAAAACTATGCTAGACCTGACTTCCCTTAGCGAGATACGTAGGCAATCCTTGTCGGATTTGGTCTCTTTATATTTTCATTTTTTTATTATATTTGAACTACGTCTTGACCTGATTCCACTTGGATACGTAGGCAATATGAGTCAAGACCAGTCATTGCATCACATATTTTTTTTTATATTTCTCCCTTTGTAATAGAACTACATCCTGACCTGATTCCACTTGGATATAGGCAGACTGAGTCAGGCCCGGTCATTGTATTATTTTACTTTCCTATTGTACTCGAACTACACTATGACCTGATCCCGCTTGGATACGTAGGCAGCCTGATTCAAGCTCGGTCATTGCATCATAAATATTTAATTCTTATATTTCCTAGCTATAATTGAACTACGTCCTGACCTGATTCTACTTGGATACGTAGGTAGCCTAAGTCAGGCTCAGTTATTGTTGTCACGACCCAACCCTGTAGGTCGTAATTGGATTCTGACCTGGACCCCATCTATGTATCTATCATCTATAGTCAAGTTGAACTATGTGTGATGTGATACTATACACAAAAACCCCAATGGGTCAAAACCATTTCATATACCTATAGCCTTTTTCACTTGTATCATATCATGAAAGGGCATGCAAGCTGACAGGGCTGCCATAACATAAAAACATTTACAACATGCCATATAGACATAGCCGAAACAAACTTATAAACAACCCACACATACATGTTTACAGACCTCTGAGAATAGTACGATAACATATGGTGGGACAAGGCCCCCGCCGTACCCCTGAATAAATAAATACATATATTTGCAGACTAGCACCAAAGGCTAGGCTCCGGAATAGTGGAGCACTTCCAACATAGCTGAGTGGACCTCCTAAGCTGGTGAATCCTTGAAATGAACATCTGTACCTGCGGGCATGAAACGTAGCCCCCCCTCCCCCGAGAAAAGAGGGGTCAGTACAATATATGTACTGAGTATATAAAGCATAAAACATCATAATTGAGACAACAGCTAAAATAAGGATGCAGGGGGCAAGTATAACATTTAGCCATCTACCGTACCTGCATCTTATAAAATAAAGGCATACATGCTATCATCATGTACTGTATTTGGCCTTTTCGGGAACTTGTGTAATAACTACATCATTTTTTCATCATAAGAATATTTATACCATTAGCAGTGGGAACGTACAGCCCGATCCATGTATATACAAAGTACACGTCAAGGAACGACGGCCCGACCCACATATCTTATAATAATACCGAAGAATGACATCCCGATCCGTATATCGTGTAACAATGCCGAGGAATGATGGCCCAATCCGTATATCGTGTAACAATATCGAGGAATGATAGCCCGATCCATATATCGTGTAACAATATCGAGGAACGACGGCCCAATCTGTATATCATGTAATAATGCCGAGGAACTACGGCCCGATCCATATATCACATAACAATGCTGAGGTATGACGTCCTGATCCATAAACAGCGTAACATGATATGGAACATACAGCCGATCCTTACATAGAAAAATATGTCGAGGTACGTTCGGCCCGATCCATATATATCATAATGCATATACGTGCACGTAAAACTCTGTAATATATCAAACATCCCTTATATATCACCATAAAGCATGTTCAAGAGCCCCTAGTTATAGAAGCGTACACATCCTAATACTATTCAACCTATAGGAGGCTCAAGGGTCGTAGTTCAACTACTTCAAGGCCCTTATCATTCAAAAGTGGGTACAAGTCATGAGTTACATCCAGAATCTATAAATGGGGCTATATCCAAATCCATGTTCTATAGTACATATAGTCTAGTCTTTCTAGAAGTAGGAAAAGACAAGCTTTACATGTACCACTTCCTATCACATGGAAGACTTGAAAAGTAATGACTAAACTTGTTACAAGAGTTCTAATCAGTAGGAAGTGAACAAGAGCCTTAAATCATACTCAGAGTTTTAAGAGTGGAATAACTTCAAACTTAATATATATAATACTTACATCTAAGTCATGACAAAAGAGAGGAAGAATAACTTTACATACACTACTTTTCAGCATATAGAAGACTTGAGGAATGGAAGCTTAACTACTTTAAGAGTCTTAACATTCAATAGTGAATATGAATTATAAATCATGAATCATGTTCAGAGCTCATGAATAAAATTACCCCAGTCTTCATACACATATCATTTGTCACTTAAATCTAAGACATGCCCAAAAGAAAGGAGAGACAGGCTTTACATACCTCTTACGGACTTCTCTTAACCACTTTCACATCGTCACCCTCCAAACCTAGTTAACATGGAAGCAATGCAAGTATCAATAGCCCTTTTCCTTCCAGCACCTTAGGATACACATGAATATTCATAGAACTCAACCCCTTGTTCGCCTTCTCGGCTAGTTCCTTAACTAGTTAAGGAGTTAACAGAAATTGGGCAGCATCTCCCTTATAATATGTCCTATCCAAATTTCTAATTACCCTCCTAATAACTATAGCCAACCACCAATAATAACCAGAAGCATACACACAAGTAATTCACTTCAACATTACACAATACAAACCCCCAAACAACTTGCTCAAAACTATTAAAACATGAATTCTGGACAACTTAATATCTTGTATTATCGCTTAGTTTCAAAGGGGTAATTGGGGGAAACAGGCTTTGCGGCCTCAATTAAAGTTATATACATTTGTCTTAGTGTATCATAAAATTTTAAATCACCCCTACAACAATTCTGTACAAAATGATATGCCCAAAATACCAACAGAAGCCCGTGTAGGATTTCCAAAATGAAATCTGGGCAGCACCTCACTTATATTTCATCATCCTTTTTTGAGAAGATAAAAGCAAAAGTGGGTTTTTGAGTCCAAATGAAAGTTATATCCCTATGAAATATCTTTCCAAAACATCTTGAATCACTAGAAACGAAGCTTTACACAAGGAGTTATACTAGTATTACTAACAACAGTTCCATTCTAAAAATGGGTTTGTTGACAAAAATGAGAACCTCCTCAAAACCCCAACTATAAATTTTATGTTGTTAAACACTGCTATATCACCGTAGGATACCTTAAATAATTAATTTATACATCTAAAATAAAGTCCTTACCTTGTTGTGTTGTTGTCGTAGCTCTATCTCTATTCTCCTAAGTTTCTTCACTTTTCTTAAGTTAAGAGATGCTGAAAATGAATTCCTTAGTCATCAACTAGGAATATATACACCACTTTTGGAGGTGACACGTGGCAGCCCCTAGGGGTGAAATATGGCATCCCCCTAGGGCACCACCTCATACCATGTGTCCAATCATACGCTACAACATAGCAGCATGGGGTCCACCCAAAGTAGGTGGGTCACCTACTTAGCCCAAGTAGGTGTGTCACCTACTTGTCACCTGTTTGCTTCATTTTCGTGGGTTCGTAATCTCGTCTCACTTCAAGAGCCTACGTATTCCTTGCTACTTAAGCTCGATGTGTGCTCTAGGACCTTAATTATGCAAGACATCCAAATCAGTAGCTTACGCAAGTAGGTCGAGTCCTACGACTCATTACTTGGCTTCCAACTTCTTCTAACCCTATTTCCAATCTTCTCTATTATGGAGTATCTCATTCTCCTTTCCTTAGGATTATTTGATAGTGTTATAGATTATCCGACTCACATGACGACTTCTAAAAAACCTTAAGAGCCATCCCAGAAATTAAGAAGCGTTCTGAGGTACCAGAGTATGGGGTGTAACATCCTTCCCCCCTTTAGAACATTCGTCCTCGAATGTGAACCAAAACCTTCCTCCGGATCTTATACCGACTATATGGAGAGTTCCCCTATCCCATTGTCATAACATATACTTTCATCGAGCAATCAATATCAGATTTTCAAAGGTTAGGATTACTTGTAGACGTAGGGAATAGGTATGGATACTTGTGTTTCATTTCCTCTTTCACTTCCTAGGGGGTCACCCATCTTAGTACTACTCTCTCCCACACACGCTTAATTTCAGAGTTCTAATGGGATCCGATACGTTAGTATTGGTATGATCGCATCCATCTCTTATGGGATCTTATTTGAATTTTAAGCATTCCCATTTACATATGACAACGTCAGTTGATTTTCTCTTACGCTTGTACTTATCTTGTCCACTTCCCCCCTTTTAGGGTGTACCCATGTCATCCTCTATTTATTTTCAACTATTTACACGCAATTGATTCTATTCCAACATATTTAACATATTACACCATGTCTACACCTTTTATTAGATTATCCATACTTTAGGTTGCCCCCATAAGAAACCCTAGTACAACCATAGAGTGCTTAGTATTCTCGATAGATAGTACATAATTTAGTCCAAGTACTGGTACTTGAGTCATACAACTTAATGTAGGAGTTTAGTTGAAGCCATATTTCATTCATCCCAGTTCTTAACATACCAGTTATCTCTGGCATTCATCCTGCCCTGTTGCTCACCTTTACTTTCGTGACCACTTGACCTTTTATTCTGAACCTTCCCTATAAATCTATGTAAGCCTTCTTATTCATTCTCTGTTTGCTTTTCTGATTTTTCACAAACCATGTCATATCCTTTAGTTATTTCCTTACTAGGCTTTACTTATTCTCATAACGATCTTCATTACATTCACCTGATATCCTGTTCACATTCAATCTCATAGTATGACACTTCTTAACCTCGTTCACGATTCTTACTATAGGTTACTTACCCTTCTTAGTTAATCTTATCCATAATGTCTCACCAGCTGTCTTATTTATACTTCATATCCGTTATAATTCTTTTTCCTCGTACTCTTGTCTTAATCATACTGTTACTTCCTTTAACTACAACTCGTCATAGTTTATCCATGTGTATCAATTCAGTCGGTGCCTTAACATATCGTTCTATCCAGATCTATCAGTCTTCTCTAAATCATCTTCTTTGGATCATAAATCTTTTCCAAATTCGATTTACCATACTAGTATCGACCTCCTAGTTTTTATTGCCGTCAATTCAGCAATTAACTCATTTCTCGAGGTCAGCCATACTCGTGGTTTAACCAAATCTCATCATTGTTATGGGCACGACCTTCCAAGATATACTACAGCCCTATATCTCATTCTCTTCTTATTTCTAAGAAAATTTGGGCAGAGTTTCCCCTATATTTCTTACTATCTCAACACCTGCACGCAGAAAATGCCAATAGTGCCTCACAGGGCATGCATATATATAGTCATATCATCTCATATTGCAGCCACACAGGGCGCCCATAATTAGCAGTATGAAAATGGTCTTACCTCGTATGTCCCCTCGAACTGCACCTGTGGCACTTTTCTATATACTTTTCCATTCATTTTTCAACTTTATATGTCAATCCTATTGATACACCTTACCTGGCACATGTCTTTTGTTCCTTTGCTTACCTGCGTGCTTTGTAACTTCCAATATTGTTTGTTACTTCTTCTATCGATGTTGTCCTTCTGTTGAAATCACAGGTTAGTATGAGGAATTTTATTCCCTATGACTCGACTCTATCGCATGATCTTCGATCTGAAAGAAAGTAACATCCTAAATGTATTGTAGCCTCCTGTCTATAGATGTGGTGCACAACACACTAATAAACAAGACTCTACTAGACACGGTCTATAGACATTCCAAGGACGAACCACTCTGATTCTACTTCTGTCATGATCTAACCCTGTAGGCCGCGATTGGGTTCCGACCTGTAGCCCCATCTACGTATCTATCAGCTATAGTCAAGTTGAACTATTTGTGATGTGATGCTATACACAAAAACCCCAATGGGTCAAAACCTTTTCATATACCTATAGCCTTTTTCACTTGTATCATATCATGAAAGGGCATGTAAGCCGACAGGGATGCCATAACATAAAAACATTTACAACATGACATATAGGCACAGCCGAAACAAACGCATAAATAAACCACACATACATGTCTACAGACCTCTAAGAATAGTATGGTAACATATAGCGGGATAGGGCCCCCGCCGTACCCCTGAATAAACAAATACATATATTTGTAGACCAGCACCAAAGGCTAGGCTCTAGAACAGTGGAGCACTTCCAACATAGCTGAGTGGAACTTCTAAGCTGGCAGATCCCTAAAATGAACATCTATACCTGCGGGCATGAAATACAACCCCCCCACCTCCCCCAGAGGAAAGGGGGTCAGTACGATATATGTACTGAGTATATAAAGTATAAAACATCATAACTAAGACAA
This sequence comes from Solanum dulcamara, assembly GCF_947179165.1. Lineage (NCBI taxonomy): Eukaryota > Viridiplantae > Streptophyta > Magnoliopsida > Solanales > Solanaceae > Solanum > Solanum dulcamara. Next base: position 11,056,352 of record NC_077244.1, on the reverse strand, counting down.
CAGCTGAAATAAGGATGCAGGGGGCAAGTATAACATTTAGCCATCTACCGTACCTGCATCTTATAAAATAATGGCATACATGCTATCATCACGTATTGTATCCAGCCCGTTCGGGGACTTGTATAATAACTACATCATTTTTTCATCATAAGAATATTTATACCATTAGCGCTCTAGAACGTATAGCCCGATCCATGTATATATAAAGTACACGCCGAGGTACGTTCGGCCCGATCCATATATATCATAATGCATATACGTGCACGTAAAACTCTGTAATAAATCAAACATACCATATATATCACCATAAAGCATGTTCAAGAGCCCCTAGTTATAGGAACTTACACATCCCAACACTATTCAACCTATAGGAGCCTCAAGGGTCGTAGTTCAACTACTTCAAGGCCCTTATCATTCAAAAGTGGGTACAAGTCATAAGTTACATCCAGAATCTATAAATAGGGCTATATACAAATCCATGTTCTATAGTACATATAGTCTAGTCTTTCTAGAAGTAGGAAAAGACAAGCTTTACATGTACCACTTCCTATCACATGGAAGACTTGAAAAGTAATGACTCAACTTGTTACAAGAGTTCTAATCAGTAGGAAGTGAACAAGAGCCTTAACTCATACTCAGAGTTTTAAGAGTGGAATAACTTCAAACTTAATATATATAATACTTACATCTAAGTCATGACAAAAGAGAGGAAGAATAACTTTACATACACTACTTTTCAGCATATAGAAGACTTGAGGAATGGAAGCTTAACTACTTTAAGAGTCTTAACATTCAATAGTGAATATGAATTATGAATCATGAATCACGAATCATGTTCAGAGCTCATGAATAAAATTACCCCAGTCTTCATACACATATCATTTGTCACTTAAATCTAAGACATGCCCAAAAGAAAGGAGAGACAGGCTTTACATACCTCTTACGGACTTCTCTTAACCACTTTCACATCGTCACCCTCCAAACCTAGTTAACATGGAAGCAATGCAAGTATCAATATCCCTTTTCCTTCCAGCACCTTAGGATACACATGAATATTCATAGAACTCAACCCCTTGTTCGCCTTCTCGGCTAGTTCCTTAACTAGTTAAGGAGTTAACATAAATTGGGCAGCATCTCCCTTATAATATGTCCTATCCGAATTTCTAATTACCCTCCTAATAACTATAGCCAACCACCAACAATAACCAGAAGCATACACACAAGTAATTCACTTCAACATTACACAATACAAACCCCCAAACAACTTGCTCAAAACTATTAAAACATGAATTCTGGACAGCTTAATATCTTGTATTGTCGCTTAGTTTCGAAGGGGTAATTGGGGGAAACAGGCTTTGCGGCCTCAATTAAAGTTATATACATGTGTCTTAGGGTCTCATACAATTTTGAATCACCCCTACAACAATTCTGTACAAAATGATATGCCCAAAATACCAACAGAAGTCCGTGTAGGATTTCCAAAATAAAATCTGGGCAGCACGTCACCTATACTTCATTATCCTTTTTCGAGCAGATAAAAGCAAAATTGTATCTTAGAGTCCAAATGAAAGTTATAGCCCTGTGAAATATCTTTCCAAAACAGCTTTAATCACTAGAAACTAAACTTTACACAAGGAGTTATACTAGTATTACTAACAATAGTCTCATTCCAAAAATGTGTTCGTTGACAAAAATGAGAACCTCCTCGAAACCCCAACTATAAATTTTATGTTGTTAAACACCGCTATATCACCGTAGGATACCTTAAATAATTAATTTATGAATCGAAAACGTAGGCCTTACCTTGTTGTATTGCTGCCGTATCTCTCTCTCTCTATTCTCCTAAGTTTCTTCACTTTTCTTAAGTTAAGAGATGCTGAAAATGAATTCCTTATTCATCAACTAGGAATATATACACCACTTTTGGAGGTGACACATGGAAGCCCCTAGGGGTGACACATGGCAGCCCCCTAGGGTTCTACCTCACACCATGCGGCCAATCATACTCTGCCATATGGAAGCATGGGGTCCACCCCAAGTAGGTGGGTCACCTACTTAGCCAAAGTAGGTGTGTCACCTACTTAGCCAAAGTAGGTGTGTCACCTACTCTTCACCTGCTTGCTTCATTTTCGTGCGTTCGCAATCTCGTCTCACTTCAAGAGCCTACGTATTCCTTGCTACTTAAGCTCGATGTGTGCTCCAGGAGCTTAATTATGCAAGACGTCCAAATCAGTAGCTTACGCAAGTAGGTCGAGTCCTACAACTCATTACTTGGCTTCCAACTTCTTCTAACCCTATTTCCAATCTTCTCTATTATGGAGTATCTCATTCTCCTTTCCTTAGGATTATTTGATAGTGTTATAGATTATCCGACTCACATGACGACTTCTAAAAAAACTTAAGAGTCATCTCAGAAACTTAAGAAGCATTCCGAGGTACCAGAGTACGGGGTGTAACAATTGCATTGCATAATGTTCACTTTTTATTCTCGAACTACGCACAGAGCTGATTACCATTTGGGGATATGTAGGAAACCTTAAAGGTTCGATCACACCTGTAGGAACCCTCCTTTAGTTAGGTATCATTAGAACATGAAATATGTCGCGAACAAAGCAAGAGAAGTGTCATCAAAAGACAAGACTACGTCAAGATTACATTAGAATATAGAGAAGCTTAATTGATTTCGAAGCATGTCATTATATAAATATGATAAAGGATTATCCTATATATCTATATATATATATAAACATCTAATATATACATAATATACTCCTTTCCGAAGAACAAACTATTATTTTAAAAAAATACTTTTCTACTATTCCACTTACCAAGTCTCTAGGGTAAGATACTACGGACGAACTAAAAATGTATTGAAGGTTTCGGTGATGAGGCCTAAAATCGCGAGTCGATACAAATCAAAACCCCCTCACATAATAAAATCTTTCTTTGAGCGCGGGAAGATAGGAGATCAAGGAAGATAACTTCAAGCCTCGGGGAATCACAATGATGAGATTCAACTTCACTCAATCATGAGCCAAAACATTCTCTCCCTATTTATTTATTGAATGTACTTCAACTGAATCTGATGTCTAAAGGATTTCCTTTTAAATCCTTGCAGGTACGTTCAAGATCTAGATTAAAACACTGAAGACAAAGGGGCCCCATAGGATAAATAGGATAGTTTTCTTTTTGTCAAAGATAACTCCACCAATTAGAGTTTGTCATCTGACCTTATCAACAACTCCGCCATCAGATACCACGGTCTTACTGCATCAAATAAGCTCCCGAAATTGGAGAATGTTGTCTAACATCATTCAAACTCCACCTTCTAGAGGCTGTACATAGCGAACATTGTTCAAAATCCACCGTCTGAAGGCTGCACATAGCAAACATCTTTCAAACTCCATGGTTTAGAGGCTGTACATAGAAAACATCGTAAACTCCATCGTCTGGAAGCTGTACATAGCAAACATCACTCAAACTCCACCGTCTAGAGGCTGTACATAGCGAACACCGTTCAAACTCCACCGTCTAGAGGCTGTACATAGCAAACGTCAAAATCTACCGTCTGGAGGCTATATATAGCAAACCTCGATAAAGATCCACCGATCAGGAGCATGCATACAACATCATTAAACACCTATATTTAAATTTTACATTACAAAATTTTTCTCGCCAGATACAGGCATTACATTACAAGCTTTACACCGCCAGATACAGACTTTACATTACAAGTTTTACACCACCGAATACAGGTGTTACATTTCAAGCTTTACACCGTCGGATACAGGCGTTACATTATAATCGCCCCGCCAGTCAGAGACTTTACATTACAAGTTGTGCATCACCGGATACAGGTGTTACATTACAACTTCCCTGCCAATCGGAGGCCTCTACATTACAATTTACTTTGCCTACATCGCAATCATCCCACAAAATAGAGACATCAATAATCGTTTGGACATCTACACTTTACTCCTAACATTAATATTTTAATTTATTATTTTTGAACCGCAATAGGTACTTTTCACCCTTTTACCTATTTTGCAGGACACTGTATTACAATGTGGAACTCCTTGTTGATACCCAATTTTGACCATCCACAACGCAAATTAGCTATCGAGTTTCTTTGAATTCGAACATTTTGAAATAATTAGCTTTTATAAAAAACAAAAATATTTTTATATTATTCTTAACTATTTTTATCTTTTTATAAATTTTAGTATAATATACATATTTCTATATAACTATATATTTGATTAATATTTATGTGGTTATTCGAAAATCACCTCAAAAGATTTTATTTTTTACTAAATACAATGTTAGTTAGGTTAGTTTAATTATGGTTTGCATTTTTGAAAATTTTAGTTTTTTCTAAAAAAAAAATCATAAACTCCCACATCGAAAATTGTATGAAAATTTGAAGTTTTTGGAGCCTATATAAAGGTTCATATTCTTATTAAGAAGGAGAAGAAGAGGGAGGTTCTTTAACCACCTCAAAGTTAGAAATTTTCTTAACTTGGCTAGGATTTTGGACTCTTGTCCCCAGCCTAAAAGTTGTGAAACTTTTTAGCTTTCAATCTATATTTTTCTTCAAGGAAAATAGGAGATTGAAGTCGAAATTTAGGCTAAGAACAGTGTTCTTATAACATCGAACCCACGAAGGTTCGAGTCTAAATTTTGTCTAAATTTTTAATCTTTTTTTTGTAGATTGGAGTTCCATCAAGCCTTGGGTGGTGGTGAAGTTGTCTTCCGCTCATCGTCTTCAGTCTCGGCCCGAAAAGAGGTAAAATCTTTTTTTAAGCTTTATTTTATTTAATTATTTCATATTTTATGTTTAGTTGATTTGTAGTGTCATTCTTTTTAATTAGCATTTATTAAGAATAATTAGATTAATGATAGAAATTTCTTATAGTTAGCATGTGTTAGGATTAAATAACTATCATGTGTTAGGATTATTTCATGAAAGCTCTTAGTTTTGTCCATTATTTTTTCAAGTAGCTTTCTTTGACAATATAGACTTTCATGTTTTCAATTTTTTCTTTTAACATGATTTCGATAACAAAATATGCTTAAAGTTGTTATGTAATTAAAACTTTCATGGCCTAATTGATTTATTTCTTTCTTTAAAAATTGAGCTAGTTAGCATGTTTTTAGTCACTTATAGAATGACCATCAATTTAATGATTTAACATATCATGATATATTCCTTGGTTTAGTTTAAAATGAGTAGATGTTTATGTAATTTTATTTTGGTGCATTTGATATCAATTCGAGTCCATCTTTGGACTCCATCCTTGCATATTGTTGAGTTTTAAGTCTCTCATCATCTTACTTAAATTATTGGAAAGTTGATACATGGAAAGAAAGGTAATATTCATGATTTTAAAATTGATATTAGGCTGTATACATGGAATACATGCAGAAAATAATATTGTATACACTGTATATAGTGTATATACAGTCTTATAAAGTGATATACAGCAATATACAGCAGATACAGGGAACCAACATTGTATACAATGTATATACAGTCTTATATACAGTGATATATAATGATATACAGCAGATACAGGGAACAAACACTGTATACAGTGTATATATAGTCCGATATACAGTGTATATACAACTGCGATATATTGTGGAATTGTGCTTAAGGCCCAAAATGCAGATGACCCAACAGCTTAGTCCAGGCGTACTGAAACTAAGTGTCGGATAATATTTTCATGTGTTATTTATTGTTTATTTGTATCGATTCGAGTTGTAATAATTTATTTACTTATGTTATTTATGTTTGCTTAGATATTAATTTTAATTTGTTTTAGCTTAATTAGATTCCCCTAAAGATAAACCAATTCATGTTAATTTACTCTTTAAATGATTTTCTACCTTTGCTTAGTCATTTAATAAAAAAAAAATACGTTTTCTTTTATACACATGTATATTATTTTCAAAGGTTTAAATTTGATCATTTTTATTAAAAAAAAAGAAAAAAAATAATTTTAAAGTCTTCGCTTTCTTTTAAATTAATATTTTCAAAAGTTAGTCAAATAAATTTTCAAATCGTCGGATAACCGCACGTTAGCGGCCACTTTGAATGCTTAACACCTTCTCAAAGTGGAAATAAGAACTTCGTACCTTTTTCTCTGAATTTTTAAGACTTAAATCTGTTAGGGTCTTTTAAATTAAGTTTTCTTAATTTCTTTAAAAAAATTAAGTGGAGACTCCTCTTTTCTAAAATTAATTTTTTTTCTAAAAAGTTGAAATTAATTTTAAACCATCTATTTCCGACATAACAGAAATGGCGACTCCACTGGAGAATTTAATTGGTTCTAACCATTAGATTTGATTATTTGACTATGTTTGTAATAATGTTTATTTATTTTTATTTGTTTAAATTTTATAAATTATAATTGTTGCACTTCATGACATTAAATCCGTCAATTGGCAAATAGTTTGCATTAGGGTTAAGGATGGTTACGTAATCACATGCGGCTGTTCCTTCAGAAAATAACCATTACTTCTTTAATTAATAAACGGGTAGTTGGTTCGTGGTCGTCCGACGCCGTTTATTATATTCAGCCCGCAGTTTGTCCGACTCGAGTATCCAGTCTTTTTTAAAACTCACTCTAGTCCACCTATCGTAGAGCGAAACCAAAATCCTAATTTAGTACATTGGCCTAAGACGACTCAATACCCAAGGCGTATTGGGCCTATTAGAAAGACCACCTTAAGTCCAAAATGGCCCTCAGCCTAAATGGACGATCATACCTATGTATTTATATTTGAAGGTTGTATACGCCATTTGACAAACCATTGTCCCTCGGGGTTGGAAGTTTATTTTAGTAGCTTACTCTAGTCAAAGAAGGATCTTCGCAAGTTGTTATTCTATCCAAAAGAGGTTGATGTCAAGAAGTCAAGAACGAAGGATTTTCTACGAAGGCTTAGTTAGGATTGTACCTTTGCGTGGGACTGATCATTAGTATCCCTTTCTCCCCATTATGTATCCCCATTCAGTTTATTCATAATATTTATATAAATATAAGTTTTGGGGCAATAAAGTGTTTTAAATAATACTATACATCCTTCAAATCGTTAGGCCTACCCTTGGCATAAAAAGATCACATATCTATTTAGGACACACAATAACTGTTTATCTGTTATATGTTATAAATGTTTGAATGAATGTGTTGCTTTATTTGAAGTTACTCTAGCCCACTATCGAAAGAAAATGTTCGAAAGTGCGACCAAATGTTCCTAGAGTCTTTAGTTTCACTACAAAATTCGAATTTCACTTTCAAGTTCTAAATCTTACTCTCTCCTTTCAAAAACTACTTGATTTGTCATCTCAAGTTGGAAAGGTCTCGATCTGGTTGAACTACGTCGGACCTGAATTTTTCTTTGTGAGATACATAGGCAGCCTTTCAAGGCTCGGTCCTGTCTTTGAAGTTTTTAGTTTTTCCTCATTTTTTCAAAGAAATTGAGGACTTCTTCCTCATCTAAGAAGAATGGGGGTACAAAAGTTGAAGCGCAAGAAATTCGTGATTCAACACAAGTCAACCTTTCTCACACATCAATCGTAAAATTAAAATGGGTCAATTTCTTTCCATTTAGTCTTTCTTCATCCATGGATTAGTTTGTCTTCAAATAAAGCAATATTTATATGTTTAGTTGTTTGTGTGATATTTTGCATTAATTATTACAAAAACAGACTAATACTTTGGCTTTTGAGTTATTCTTCTTTTTCAGGGATAAACTGATTTGTGTTGGATATCAAACTTGCTTACTTCTCAAAGATCGAAGGTTTAACAAAGTTAATTCTTTTTTCCTTTGTAGAGGTTGTTATCAAAGGACATCATGCGATAAATGATCAGATCTCAATTTTGAGGTCAACACCCTCTCCCTAACTAAGAAATTTTATTTGTACGCAGGAGAGACGATATTATTTCAAGAGAGAGAATTACGACAATCCCAAATTGGCGGCAACATTCAACCACAAACTTTAACCTAATCTCTTTCAATTCTTTAATTTAACAAAAATCATAACTCTTTCTCATAGAGATCTTGTAGGGACAAAGAGTTCATGAGAAATAATGATGCCCTTAAATTTCACAAGACACCAATAAACAGCCGGAAAGATAAATAGGGGAGTCTTTGACTATGAAGTCTTACTCCTATATCTTGTTACTTATTTTTATAAGGGCCCCGCTTTCACACTTTTCTCATATTTTTGCAGGAAAACTGTCCGCGACAATAGTCGAAGATGGTTATAACAATGTAGGATACTCGTGAATAGTTGGAAGAATTCAAGTCATAAGAGACAATCACCAAAAGAACATAACAAGTGATTCCTACAGGAAATTGGAAGAACACACCAATATATAATCTCTGAGGAATATCGAAAAAATAATACAATGATAGGTGTTCTCACCGATGGTTGAGAGGACACAAAACATATTGGTGCAAATAGGCAAAAAACACTCCCCAACTGAAGATATCAACTAGCACTGGACTTAAGTGATGTCACTCTGAGTTTGTCTAAATCTTTAAATTATTTTATATATCATATCTGCAAGAACTACGCACACCTGATTCTCATCTTGGTGAGATACGTAGGCAGCCCTTCTTGGGTTCGATATTTCTTTTTCAACTAAAAAAAATAATTAAAAATAATTAAAATAATAAATTATGTACATATTTTAAGAGTCATATCTTCTTAATTGGGACGAATACAGTTAGAATCATGCGAAATATTCGATATGATGAAAAGGATTGGCTTTGTGGTAAACCATAGCTTCTGTTGGTATCTTTCATTTATACTTTTGTGATGCTTGAAAATTCTCTTGCGGGTATTCAAGGTAAGAATAAAACCAACCTCATGGCTTCATGTGCATTATGTGGTGAACTTTAGATTAAAATTCAATTGCATCACATTGTTGATCTAGAACTTGGCCTGAATGTTTGTTGAGGCGAAATCCTGAGTAATGTTTGGTTTGAGAAAGGATTGTAGGCCTTTTTTGACTCGATTGTGCCTTTCAAAGCCTACCAAATAATATTAATTCCTAGTTTTCCCCACTTTGAGCCTAAAGCCTTTTCGTTGGACAACCATATCTTAACCCTTTCCCTTCTGAGTGTTTACATGCACAATCCCTCTCTTGGCCCAATCTCCTTGAGCACACCAAAAACGTGCAAATTATAGAAGAAGATCCAACTTTGAAATTGCCAAAGTCAAAAGATGTAAAGTCTCCAAAGTCAAGAAAGCAAAGACGACTTTCAAAAAAAAAATACAACTCCTACAAGGTCAATGTAAGACAAAAAGGAACTACTCCAACAAAAGAGGAGAAACCTCAAAAAGAAGAAGTGAAAAGAGAAAAGCTCTAACAAATAAGGACTCAAAGAAGTCGAGACAAAAGAAAGAGGTGAAAAGAGAAAAAAACTCTATCAAATAAGGACTCGAAGAAGTCGATACAAAAGAAAGAGGATCAGACGTCAAAGGCGTATCAATCATCAAAAGCACATATTCAGTGTGACACTCAAGGAGGAATTAATTCACTTTTATCCTAAATAAATATCCTACCTATCCCTAAACCCACATTACAACCCAATGACAAGCCCTACATGATCTCATTCCAACTATTCTCACATTAGTGGAGACTTACATGCAGGACAAGCATATGGTATCACAGTTATGCATTGAACATTCTTGAGAGTGTGAGTGCACTTTGCAAAATGTCCTCAAATCAAACACTTCAGATATGTGCAAAATATGACTTTCTTTATTGTGAGGGCACTTAAAACATGAGGATTGGTATAATTCTAAACTTTTGTTTGAAGAAAGAGGAAAAAATCTTATCGACACTTAAGTATATTTGAGGTACTACTTGAAGCTATAGGAATTATCTCAAAGTCAATCTCAGTTATAAGAAAGGAAATGAGAAATATTTATGTGCAATCCTAACTGTTGGTATCAATGGTAGTCAAAATTAGACTATCTCTTTACATTCTCTAAAAAAAATTACATTTGTCCTTTGAAATTGGATGGTTTGCTCTAAATAATGTGACATTAGGCTAATTCCATCGGTGTGAGATATCTGTTTTACTTCATTAGATCGTCCATATCAAAAGGGTAGATATCTCGTATTTTTAAGTTGAAAACATTGCAAGGAAAACATTTTTTCATTTCATTATGCCCATATTACACATGTGTCTACTGATAGTCTTGTCTCAGATTTTGCAGTATTCATCATCCACAGGATTGGAACTACATTTGACCTGATTCCTGGACCAACAGGATATATAGGCACCACAATGGCTCGGTCATGTTCCCCGTAAGATTTTGGTTTCTCCCTTACAATGAAAACTGGGACAGAAGTTTTGAGAATATCTCAAAAATTTACAAGAAGATACTATCTCCAGCAAGTCAAGATTGAAGATCATGTTAGTATATGCAACTGAGACAGAATTTTTGAGAAGATCTCAAAAATTCCACAAGAATGTCAAAATTCTTTTTTAGTAGATCGAGATTTGTCAAGAAATCTAACTGGGACAGAATTTTTGAGGAAGATCTCAAAAATTCTGTCAACAATTGTCAGAAGTTCAAAGTGAACTTCAAATGATCTTCAACATTGCTAGAATGGAGCGAATACAAATTCAAGATGCGAGCCACCGAGGCCTAGTATAAACTTCTATCAAAGACATGAGTCCCAACGAACACAAATTGTTCAAAAAAAATGATAACATGTCAAATCATCCAAGAGGATGTCATTGCATTTTCATTTGCCAAGAGGGACATTGCATATTCATTTCTAAGAGGGCCATTACATTTTCATTGGCCAAGAGGGCCATTGCATATTCATTCCGTATACGAGGGTATGATGCCGTATACGATGATATGATGTCGTATACGATGGTATGATGTCGTATACGATGATATGATGTCGTATATGATGATATAATGTCATATATGATGATATGATGTTGTATATGATGATATAATGTTGTATACGATGATATGATGCCGTATACGATGGTATGATGCCGCTACTTTCAGAGTTTTACCATTCGTCCTATCGATGGACACACATTTATATCCTACCAATGGATCTTCATTCGTCCTACTGATGGAAAGACAGTTATTTTTCCTAAATATCCTACCGATGGATCACCTTCATTCGTCCTACCAATGGACATACATCATCCTACCGATGGATTACCTTCATTCGTCCTACTAATGGACATACATCATCCTACCGATGGATCACCTTCATTCGTCCTACCAATGGACATGCAACATTATCCTATCAATGGATCATTATTCGTCCTATCGATGTACCAACATATCCTACCAATGGATCTTCATGTGTCCTACCGATGGACAGATAGTTATTTTGTCGAAATATCCTACCGATGGATCACCTTCATTCGTCCTACCAATGGACATACATCATCCTATCGATGGATCACCTTCATTCGTCCTACCAATGGACATACATCATCCTACTGATGGATCACCTTCATTCGTCCTACCAATGGACATACATCATCCTATCGATGGATCACCTTCATTCGTCCTACCAATGGACATGCAGCATTATCCTATCAATGGATCATCATTCATCCTATCGATGAACCAACATATCCTACCAATGGATCTTCATTTGTCCTACCGATGGACAGACAGTTATTTTGCCGAAATATCCTATCGATGGATCACTTTCATTCGTCCTACCGATGGACATACAATTATTTTGCCAAGTATCCTATCAATGGATCACCATCATACCGATAGAGCAGCATTATCCTACCAATGAATTAATGAGGATTTTTTTAACATGCAAAGAGGATAAAAGAAAGTGCGAACGACATCAAAGAGGATGCAGCACAACGTGGAATCCTTTTAGCAGCAAACCGGGACACGGTCTGAAGAATAATGTCAAACTCATAGGACACGAGCTAAGAAAACGACTTTCACCATAGTAAACTATATTCCTATCGGAAGAAGTGTGGTTATTTCGGGGTCCAGTCATAATTCAAAACTCGTACCAACCCTTTTTCAGAAAGATGAAGATGGAGTCGGCCAAAATTGGATTTGTTAATTTTTTTTGTCCAGGATCTCTTTTATCAATCATATCCAAAGAAAGGGAGAGTTGTTGACACCCAATTTTGACCATCCACAACGCAAATTAGCTATCGAGTTTCTTTGAATTCGAACATTTTGAAATAATTAGCTTTTATAAAAAACAAAAATATTTTCATATTATTCTTAACTATTTTTATCTTTTTATAAATTTTAGTATAATATACATATTTCTATATAACTATATATTTGATTAATATTTATGTGGTTATTCGAAAATCACCTCAAAAGATTTTTTTTTACTAAATACAATGTTAGTTAGGTTAGTTTAATTATGGTTTGCATTTTTGAAAATTTTAGTTTTTTCTAAAAAAAAATCATAAACTCCCACATCGAAAATTGTATGAAAATTTAAAGTTTTTGGAGCCTATATAAAGGTTCATATTCTTATTAAGAAGGAGAAGAAGAGGGAGGTTCTTTAACCACCTCAAAGTTAGAAATTTTCTTAACTTGGCTAGGATTTTGGACTCTTGTCCCCAGCCTAAAAGTTGTGAAACTTTTTAGCTTTCAATCTATATTTTTCTTCAAGGAAAATAGGAGATTGAAGTCGAAATTTAGGCTAAGAACAGTGTTCTTATAACATCGAACCCACGAAGGTTCGAGTCTAAATTTTTGTCTAAATTTTTAATCTTTTTTTTGTAGATTGGAGTTCCATCAAGCCTTGGGTGGTGGTGAAGTTGTCTTCCGCTCATCGTCTTCAGTCTCGGCCCGAAAAGAGGTAAAATCTTTTTTTAAGCTTTATTTTATTTAATTATTTCATATTTTATGTTTAGTTGATTTGTAGTGTCATTCTTTTTAATTAGCATTTATTAAGAATAATTAGATTAATGATAGAAATTTCTTATAGTTAGCATGTGTTAGGATTAAATAACTATCATGTGTTAGGATTATTTCATGAAAGCTCTTAGTTTTGTCCATTATTTTTTCAAGTAGCTTTCTTTGACAATATAGACTTTCATGTTTTCAATTTTTTCTTTTAACATGATTTCGATAACAAAATATGCTTAAAGTTGTTATGTAATTAAAACTTTCATGGCCTAATTGATTTATTTCTTTCTTTAAAAATTGAGCTAGTTAGCATGTTTTTAGTCACTTATAGAATGACCATCAATTTAATGATTTAACATATCATGATATATTCCTTGGTTTAGTTTAAAATGAGTAGATGTTTATGTAATTTTATTTTGGTGCATTTGATATCAATTTGAGTCCATCTTTGGACTCCATCCTTGCATATTGTTGAGTTTTAAGTCTCTCATCATCTTACTTAAATTATTGGAAAGTTGATACATGGAAAGAAAGGTAATATTCATGATTTTAAAATTGATATTAGGCTGTATACACGAAATACATGCAGAAAATAATATTGTATACACTGTATACAGTGAAAATATAGTCTTATACAGTGTTATACAACAATATACAGCAGATACAGGGAACCAACACTATATACAGTGTTTATACAGTCTTATATACAGTGATATATAACGATATACAGCAGATACAGGGAACAAACACTTTATACAATATATATATAGTCTGACATACTGTGATATATAGTAGATATAAGGAACAAACATGGTATACAATGTATAACAGTCTAATATACAGTGATATACAGTAGATACAGGAAATAAAAAGGTGGTATATAGTATGTATATAGTTTGATATACATAAATAATATTGTATACACTATATATAGTGTATATACTGTCCGATATACAGTGTATATACAACTGCGATATATTGTGGAATTGTGCTTAAGGCCCAAAATGCAGATGACCCAATAGCTTAGTACAGGCGTACAGAAACTAAGTGTCAGACAATATCTTCATGTGTTATTTATTGTTTATTTGTATCGATTCGAGTTGTAATAATTTATTTACTTATGTTATTTATGCTTGCTTAAATATTAATTTTAATTTGTTTTAGCTTAATTAGATTTCCCTAAAGATAAACCAATTCATGTTAATTTACTCTTTAAATGATTTTCTACCTTTACTTAGTCATTTAATAAACGTTTTTTACGTTTTCTTTTATACACATGTATATTATTTTCAAATGTTTAAATTTGAACATTTTTCTTAAAAAAAAAAAGAAAAAAAAAATTTTAAACTCTTCGCTTCCTTTTAAATTAATATTTTCAAAAGTTAGTCAAATAAATTTTCAAATCGTCGGATAACCGCGCGTTAGCGGCCACTTTGAATGCTTAACACCTTCTCAAAGTGGAAATAAGAACCTCGTACATTTTTCTCTGAATTTTTAAGACTTAAATCTGTTAGGGTCTTTTAAATTAAGTTTTCTTAATTTCTTTAATAAAATTAAGTGGCGACTCCTCTTTTCTAAAATTAATTTTTTTTTCTAAAAAGTTGAAATTAATTTTAAACCATCTATTTGCGACATAACACTCCTTCTAAGCAGCAAACTAGGGCAAGCTAGTGGAATGTCAAGCATCCCTATCTACGTCAAAGATTCTTCCAAACTCAACTCAACTCGATTTTCAAAGTTTGGATTTGAATTTAATTTATAACTCTTTCACGTCTTAGTATCACCATAACTCGATACTGGGGCAATTTGTTTTGAAAATTCATGTTCATTTCTCTACCATAGGTCTTCAGTAGAAATTGCTACAAAGCATTTTCATTCCGAGTTATTCTTTAGAATTATATCTGACCTGATTTTCCACATCTTAGGATATGCAGGTAACCTCAGTTCTAGCATGACCATATTCGTTCTTTTGGTGCTAAAATTTTCGTACGTCATCATCTAAAAGAACTCAGTATTACCATATTATGATACTGGGGTAAATTTTAAATTCGAGCAAAATTTGCTTTGATTCTACCCTCTCGGACTATATATGGTCTGATTTCATGAAATATGTAGGTAGCTCAGAAGTCGAAGTTCAGGCATAACTCCATAAAAAATAACCTTCGTGTCAAGTGGCGACCCAAAATTGGTTTATATCAATATTTCTTTGTCTACATCTTCTTTACTCTCCTCCATGGACAAAGAAAGGGGCAAGATGTTGACGTCCAATTTTGGCTCTCCACATTTTATTAATTAAGCTTTCGTAAAAATAAAAAATAAAAAAAATATTTTTTGTAATGGTATGAAAATATTTTTTTGATAATTTTTTTTATTTCATTAGGCAAATTCACTACATAAATATTGTTCCTTATAAAAAATTAGATTTATAAATATATGTAAATATTTACTACTTGTTTAATTATTTTGAGAAATTTATACCGAGTAAATATCGTTCTTAAGGATTAAATTGATTTTTCGATCAAATACATTTTCTATTGTTAAAGTAAATAGTTTCGTATATTATTCAAAATTAAGAAGTTTAATTAATTAATTAGTTACTAATTCATACCAATTTCACTTTTAAAATAACTAATTTTGTCATATAAATTAGTCTTGCAAAGTAATTATTTTTAATTTAAATAATTATGACTATTTAAAAAGGAAGTGCTTTATAATTTAAATAGGCTAATTTGAGCAAAACCTTGGCAATTCAAGTCCCCAAAATTAGCCAATCTGTGTACGCCACGTAAGATGCACATGAATTGTGTGTTTCTTCAGTTTAATCTCATCCTGTCAATTTAATCTAATGGTCTTAGTTAATTCGTTTTTGAATGTTCTAAATTTTCGATCTAGTAAACTTAGAAGCGAATCATATATTTAGATACTAGATGAATCAAATTCTATTGAGTCTGACCCATAGTGATCATTTATCAAAGAATGACTCTGGTTAGTTTCAATTAAACATTGCCCATTTTTGATTATTCTCAAAGGATAAGATTATTCTCTTTACCAAACATATGCGGATCCAATCACGATCTTATATTTTTACTTTTTAAATTGCTGATTTATTTTTAACCATCAGATCAAACGATCGGACAGCTCAAAACAAGTCAGAAAACTTTTCCAAAAATCAAAACACCACCAATGCTCCTCACCTTTCTATTTTTTCAACGCACACCGCCCTCTTTCTTTCTCCTTTCCCCATACCCCTACGCTTCTACTTCCATATTTTTAAAAAAGAAGATCAGAGACCATGCCTTCATCTTCTTCTAATTTCACTTCCCAAAATTTTCGGACGTTACCACACCACTTGCTTCCTACCATCATCAGCAAAATTTTCGGTCAAACAATTGGTCAAAGACAAGAAAAAAGGTTAAGATTTGTAAAATCATTTCTCTCATCTATTGTTATTCTCGTTTTTCTCTTCTTATGTTTCATGTACAACCGGAGGGCTGGAGTTTATTTGTGTGATGCATATATTATTTGATAATGAATTTAATAGTATGTTATAAACCCTTGGCAATATCTTTGGAGTCAAAAATAATTAAAAAATAAGAATCTTTTTCTTAAAAATAGGTTGATATTTAGTTTTACTTGTCAATATTTTTTTAGATTTAAAATAATAATAATAATAATAATAATAATAACAAACCTTTCATTTAGATATCCCAAATGTATTTAAAACTGTTGAATGCTAGAATAATTAACTTTATAAATATTTTTAAACAAGAAAGGTGTTGGTCATATTTTATTTGCAAAACTAATATAATTACAAAATGAATCTTAATAATTAGACCATCTTACATTCTTTTAATTAAATACTTTATAAAAATAATTTGTTATTATTTGGGTCATTTAGATTCTTTTAAAAATATGATTTATCATTATTTTCTTCAAACTAAATATATGGCTTAGGTATTTTACTAGTTTGTCTAATGTATTGTTTCAAGATTTCATATTTATTCACAAATACATACATATATATGTCATGCATACAAGGTATATATTTTACTTTACACTAATTTTCACTATACTTGTTGTATTATTTTGTTATACACAACATATTATTTTTCCATATCTACAATCCCTTCTATGAACGTTATTTTTTTAAAACTTTAATACACACATTATTTTACGACATATATATCTATTGATATTCTGTCCTTATACGTAAATAAAATAATAAGATCTCATAAACTTCAAACAAACATACATATTTTATTTTATAGTAAATAGGTGTAAGATCACAAACTTTACATAATGTTTTAACACTTTTGTGCTATTATTATTTTTTATGAAAATTCCATTTTTATCGAATATTTGCTCAAGTTATATTTACTATACATCACATATATTGCTATATTTTACACTCCATCTATTCCCATTTATTTATTTATTTATTTATTTTTACATCATAATTCTATATATGTAAGTAAAGTAACAAATTCTCATACCCTTTAAGCTCAACTTTTATACATAGAAAGATTATAAATTTTCACATATTTCAAATACATTTATTTTTATTCATTTTTTACAATAAATACATTACTATTAATTTTTTCGTGGATATTATAGACATATGTATATGATACCTTGTATTTTATCCTTTTTCGCAAATTAATAAATTTTTCTTATTAATATTTTCTAAACCAAATAAATGAATAAAATATCTCTAATCATTTTTTAAAACTAAATTTAAGGACTATCTTCGAATAGGCTCTAAGGGATAAACATCTTTCCCTCGAATAACCAAAATCCTTGCCTAAAATCTCACTGATTTCGCAAATCAAAACAGAGTTTACATTCAGATTAAAAAATGGTTTTCCTAATATTTTCCTTAAAATTAGGTGGTGACTCTAAATAATTTTCAAAAAATCAAAGGCATAGCCATCTATGTTGTGAACTATTTTGACCAGTTCAAAAATGGGACGCGACAGCCGGTGAATACCTGAGCATAAATGTCGATGATATCCTAGCTTATTTGATATGCGCAAGTTAAATGTAGATGATAAACTTATGTAATGATTTAAAATTTTAGCCGGTATGTTCAAATTCTATTTTTTGACAGCCTATGTAGGATTTGTTTTGTCTCTGTTGTGAAGTTTTTAACTGCCGAATTTTAGTAGTTTAAGCTGGTCCCCTTTTTCATATAAGTTGGTCTTTTTTCGAGGCCTAAGGTATAGTTGACGAAATTTTTCATCTGCTATTTAACCATCCAAAACTTCAACTAACAAAGTCGTCAAAATGAAGTGAATTGAACACAGTTTAACCTCGTAGGAAATCATTTCAGCTACTGGTGTGATAGAATTTATACTTTATGATATTATTTGTAGTTGTTGATACTTGTCACGACTTCGATTTGCCATGATTGGTACTCACACTAACCCTCCGGTGGGAGAATCATTTTCAACAGCCCAACAACAAAATCGTAATATATACAAAAGTTAAAAATGTGGAAGCAGGTTTATATCAAGAAATAACTACTGAGTTCCCATAAACTCAGAAACCATCTAGTTATCAACCCCAAACATGCGGAAGTAAAAATACCCTAGGAACTGAAAGTCATCGTACCAAAACTCTGAAAGTAAACAAGTCTAGAAGGGAATACAATTCCCAAAAGAAATCATAAAGAGTTAACAAAATGTCTAAACATCTAAGCCCTGAAAGAAGAATTAGAATAGATGAGAGAGTCCACGGCAGCATGACATAATTGCTCACCCTTGGACTCGAACAAGATAACTACTTCTCTAGGCGAGGTCTATCCACAGCCGGATGAATATTCCCTGTACTCAATAAAGACAAAGCAAGTATAGTATCAGTGTAGAAAATCACCAGTGTACTAGTAGGATCACATGGTTAGCCAGTAAGTGGATCATAGACAAGTAAACTCGACACAATAAGTGCATATATATATATATATATATATATATAGAATAAGTTAACCATTCCAATACTTAACAAGATCACAGTTCAACCAAGTCCATATCATGCAATATTATATAAGGGTCCTCTCATGGAACCTATAAACACTCAAGATGTGTCGAAATAAGACACCCTGTCCAAGGTTTGTGTCAGAATGTGACACCCGATCCAAATGTGTGTCGGAACGTGAAAACTGATCCAATTTATGTGTCGAAATATGACACTTGGTCTAATTTATGTGTCGAAACGTCATCCCAACATACCAACAAACACAATTTCATTCATTAATCATCATTATTTCACCAAGAACATGTTCATCATAAAACAAGCGAGCAAGTGATCAATTCACATATAATCTAGCATGTTTCGGCATTCATATACACATATGCATATCATGAGGAAATTTAACAAGTATAAGAAATACATACGGAAAACAAAACTATCACCTACCTCAAATTCAAGCTTCAACAACCTTACAGTGCAAGAGTTTTCCCTTACCGGGTTCGTTCATCTCATTCTTGGTCTAGAAATAGTAAATACATATAAAGGATCAACATAATGGCCTAACTATCATGAAAAATAACAGAATTCTCATCTTAGGCCAAACCCATGATCGTAACACCACCCTAGGACTATTTTCCATCAATAATTTTCAGTTCAAACCCTCCTCCAATGATTACCAACCATAGTTTCTAGGTTCTAGGAATAAAAGGATAAATTTAGGGAGTAAAATCCTTACCTTAAGCATGAAAATCCATGGAAAATTGCTTAAGGTCGCCTCTTGAAGTCTTAGGAACTATTTTGTAGAAATAGATCGTTCTGAGGTTTTTCCGACTTAAGTCTCACGACTGCCTCACTCTGGTGGGATAAATTCCGCTCTGGCGGGATATACGAAAACAGTGAGCTCAGACCTGTTTCGACGAACAGTTGAGGATACTTGTCTCGCATTTGTTTCTCAGTCTCCCAAGTAGCTTCCTCTACCGAATGATATTTCCATTGCACTTTAACCATATTGATCTCTTTAGTCCTCAACTTACGGACATCACGATTAAGAATTGCAACTGGCTCTTTCTCATACTGAAGTTTCTTCTCTAATAACATCGAGTCCCATTTAATGATGTAGTCCCCATCCCTATAGTACTTCATCAGCATTGATACATGGAACACCGGGTGTACCTAAGCCAAGCTAGCTAGTAAAGTTAATTTGTACTCTACTGTCCCTACACCGTCAAAAATCTCAAAAGGGCCAATACAGTGAGGACCGATTTTGCCCTTCTTGCCAAATCTCATCACACCTTTAATAGGTGATACTTTTAGAAGTATTTTCTCACTAGCCTTGAATGTTATATTCATTACCTTATGGTCAACGCACTCTTTTTAGCGACTTTGAGCCGTTAGAAGCTTAGCTTGAATAGTCCTTACCTTATCCTGAGCGTCCCTTACTAAGTCTACCCCTAATGGCTCTACTTCTCCTGCTTCAAATCCCCTTATGGGAGACTAGTATCCCCTCCCATAAAGAGCTTCAAATAGTGCCATCTCGATGCTGAAGTGGTAGCTATTGTACTAGGAGAACTCACCTAAGAGCAAAAACTTGTCCTAATGCCCCCCAAAGTCGATCACACATTCCCTAAACATATCTTCCAGCACTTGTATAGTCCTTTCTGATTGACCATCTGCCTGTGGATGGAAAGAGGTGCTGAAAGTGAGTTTGAGTGTCCAACTCTTCATGCAACTTTCCCCAAAAATTGGAAGTGAACTACGTACCACGATCTAAAATGATAGAAAGGGGCATCCTATGTAGCCTTACTATCTCTTTCATATAAATCCTGTCCAGATGTTGTGAATTATAATCCACTCTAATCGAGATAAAGTGTGCTGAATTTGTTAACTTGTCAACCACCACCCAAATGGATTCATACTTCCCCAAGTCTTGGGAAGTCCCACCACGAAGTCTGTGGCTATTCTCTCCCACTTCTATTTAGGACTAGGCATTCTTTAAAGCAAACCTGCATATCTTTTGTGCTCATACTTCACATGTTTGCAGTTCTAAAATTTGGCTACATATTCAGTTATGTCTTTATTCATACCGACCACCAATATAACTGTTTCAAGTGTTGATACATATTAGTCACCCCAAGGTGAATAGAGTATCATGACCCGTGAGATTTGGACAAGATTTTATGAATTAGTCCATCTACCCTGAGAACACAAATTCTTCCCCTAAAGTGGAGCAACCCACCTTTATCAAGTGTTGAGTCTTGAGCCTTGCCCATCAATATTTGTCCTCTAATTTCATTTAAATTAACATCCTCAAATTGCTTGGTCTTGATCTTTTTTATAAAAGTGGGCCTTAAATTAACTCTGGCCATTATTCCACCTTTCGTTGAGATGTCTAATCTCATGAACCTGGCCTCCAAGGCCTAAATTTCTCTAGATAGGAGCCGCTGAAGGGCTCTCAAATAGACTAGACTGCCCATGCTAATTTGTCTTAATGTGTTCGCCACTACATTAGCCTTACCTCGATGATACTGGATAGTGACATCATAGTCTTTGAGCAACTTCATCCACTTATGTTGTCTCAAATATAAGTCCTTCTGGATGAACACATGATGTAAGCTGTAGTGATCAGTAAACACCTCTCACTTGACGCCATATAAATAATACCTCCAGATTTTTAGTACAAACACTACCGCGGCCAACTCAAAATCATGAGTCGGGTAGTTCCTATCATGCACCTTCAACTGTCGCAAAACATATGCTACGACATTCTTATCCTGTATCAACAAACACCCAAATCAAAATTTGAAGCATCACGATAAATAATGGAGTCTTTACCTTCGGCCGGTAGGGTTAAAATTTATGCTATGGTTAGAAGAGTCTTAAACTTTTGGAAGCTCTCTTCACACTTGTCAGTCCACTCGAGTGACATCTCCTTTTTAGTCAACCTGGTCAAGTGAGTAGAAATAGAAGCAAAGTTTTTCATAAACCGGTGATAATAAGTGGCCAGTCCCATAAAACTTCTAACCTCGGTCACAAAAATAGGCCGAGCCCAAATTTTCATAGCCTCTATCTTTTGTGGGTCTACCCTTACCCCTTTTTTTGAAACAACATAGCCTAAAAAGGAACCTGAAGGTAGACATAATTCACACTTAGATAATTTTGCATACAACTTTTGTCTTTCCAAAACACCTAAGACAATTCAGAGATGGTCTATATGTTCCTATTCACTCTTTGAATATACCAATATATTATCTATAAACGATATCATGAACGAATCCAGGAATGACTTGAACACCCCATTCATCAAAATCATGAAAGTTGCAGGTGCATAAGTCAACCTAAAAGACATCA
The DNA here is from genome assembly GCF_947179165.1 of Solanum dulcamara. Taxonomy (NCBI): domain Eukaryota; kingdom Viridiplantae; phylum Streptophyta; class Magnoliopsida; order Solanales; family Solanaceae; genus Solanum; species Solanum dulcamara. Next base: position 11,034,136 of record NC_077244.1, on the reverse strand, counting down.
CCAAAAATTCATAGCGCCCGTACTTGGTTCTAAAAGCTATTATGGGCCTCAGGCCTAATTTTCAACTGATGATACCCAGATGTTGATATCAATCTTTGAGAAGACTGAAGCACCTTTCAACTGATAAAAAGGTCATTAATACAAGGCAAAAGGTATTTATTTCTGATGGTAACCTTATTCAATTTTCGATAGTCGATGCACATTCTCATACTACCATTCTTTTTCTTGACAAACAACACTAGAGCACCACAAGGGGAAGTACTATGACGAATAAACCCCTTATCATATGGTAATGAGGAATGAAAATTGGATGAGTACCTAGCTCTAAGTCAATGCAGAAATCTATATCTCGGTCAGGAGGCATAACAGGCAAGTCTGAAGGGAATATTTCAGGAAATTCACATACTACTGGAATAGACTCAATAGAAGGAGATTCTACACCCACATTTCATATATGGGCCAAATAGGCCAAACAACCCTGCCCCACCATTTTTCTACTTGGAGAAAAGATATGACCTTAGTTGGCTTAGGCTTGTACACCTCTTCCCACTCTAACCTTTCCCTCATCGGGATCTCTAGAGCCACCGTTTTTTACATTGCAATTAAGTACAACAAAATAGGGTACAACTAAGTCATGCCGAAGATTACATCAAAATCTTTCATGTCTAAAATCACTAAGTCAACCCAAGTCTGGTATCCCATAAACACAACAGAACAAGCATGATACACATGGGTGACTATGACTGACTCTCCAACAGAGGTAGAAACATGAAAAAAGGCATCTGGTATATCATACAGTGCATCAAAAACCAAGGCATATTTCACAGACACATAAGAATAAATGGAACCTGAATCAAACAAAATAGTAGTCATTCGGTCACATACAAGAATAGTACCTATGATCACTGCGTTAGACGCCTCTGCCTCGGTCTTTCCGGGAAAAGCATAAAACTGAGCTCAATCATCCTGACGGGCTACCTCCCTACCTAGATGGGTTGCTCCTCGACCTGCACAAACATTAACTTAGCCCCCATGACCTCTCAAATTACCTCTTCGCCCGCCCTGTGGACCACCTCTACCATTGCTCCCTCCAATTGCTGATACTACTGCTAGGGCCTACTAGGGTGCTGAAATTATTCCGAAAGGGTGAGGAAACTCTCTTCATATATGTATCAGCTCTCCATAATTAAAATAACTGCGATCAAAAGATGGGTGGCTACCCGAGAATGATGCTTTCTGACCTTCATGGGACGGATGTTGCTTTGGAGTACCTAAAAAACTGTCAGTAGAAGTGAAAAGCGCTGATTGAATTAGCCGGGATACAATCACTGGCCTGCCTGACCTTCTGGAATAGGATCCTTGGAAATTACCTGCGCTCTTGGGCTTCTTAGCCAAAGCTTTGGCCTGCCCATCTCTTCTCACACCTTCTATATTTTTCACAATGTTCGTGACTTCGTTGAAACTCCTGGCTGACGAAGTCATATGGACGGACAATACCTGCAACTCGGGGTTCAACCCCTTCACAAATAACCTAATCCTCTAACCCTCTGTAGTGACCAGCTGAGCAGCATACCTGAATAACGTATGAAACTTTGCCTCATAAACAGCCACTGATAACCCTCCCTACTCCAGGGCCATAAACTCATCTTTCTTTCTATCCCTCAAAGTATGGGGCACATACTTTTTCAGAAACAGGGCATGAAACTGAACCCAAATGAGTGGGAGAAACACTAACAAACAACATTCTACATAAGCTCTCCACCACTGTTTGTCCTCACCCTGCAGCTGAAATATCACAAACTCCACTCCATACTAATGCACTATACCCAACTTATGCAACCTCTCATAGCAATCAAGAATAAACTCATAAGCATCTTAATTTTCAATACCATGGAAGACTGGAGGTTTGAGATTTAGGAATTTGGTGAACATGTCATGCTCAGTACCGGTCATTATTATACCCATGAATGGTAAGGCATCAGTGCCTACTACTTCATTTGCTAGTGGAGCTACAGTAGTGAATGGACTAGCAACAGAAGTTGGTGTTGCGGGCATGGTGGAAATGGCTCTAATGCCGGCTAACCCACTCAAGAAATCCATAATCTGCTGAGCTAGTATGGGATCTAGAGGGAGAATACTAGAAGCCTCAGTTTGGATGTCCTCCTCCTATTCAACATGCTTTTCTTCCTCTCTGAATTCTACCTCTCCCTCTAACTCATGCTGGGAGCAGGAGGGGCCTCACCTACTAGCACCTCCTCAATCGGAACCTCCCATCTAGCAGATGTTGCTCTCCCTATGCCCTTGCCTCGCCTCCCTCTCCTGCCTCTACCTCGACCTCTTCCTCGAACAATGGGCTTTTCCTCTGGCTCCACTGGAGCTACGGACCTTACACCGTTATAGAGAGTAACTATCTGCGTACAAGAGAGTGAAAGAGATAAGATACCAATTGGAATCAAGTTATAACACGAAGGAAAGAAGATAATGAAACTTTTCCTAAAATCTTGTAGCCTCTCGAAGAAAAGTACATACATCTTTGTACCATTCCACAAGACTCTATTAGACTCATTTTGGTATGATGAGATAAACGAACCTAGGCTCTGATACAAACTTTTTCATGACCCCAACCCGCCATGACTGACACCCACACTAACCCTCCAATGGGAGAACTATTTTCAACAGACCAATAACAAAATCGCAATGTATACAAAATTTTAAAGATGAAATAATTACTAAGTTCCTATAAACTCAAAAACCATCTAGTTATCAACCCCAAAAATGCATAAATAAAAACACCCTAGGAACTAAAAGTCATCTTATTAAAACTTTGAAAGTAAATAAGTCTAGAAGGGAATACAATTCCCAAAAGAAATCATTAAGAGTTAACAAAATGTTTGAACATCTAAGCCTCGAAAAAAAGACTAGAGTAGATGAGAGAGTCCACGACAGCATGATAGAATAGCTCACCCTTGGACTCGAACAACATAACTACTCCATTAGATGAGGTCTCTCCGCAGCCGGCTGAATATACCTTGTACTCAACAAAGATAGAGTAAATGAAGTATCAGTACACAAAATCAACAGTATAGTGATAGGATAAAGTGGTTAGCAAGTAAATGGATCATAGAATAAGTTAACCATTCTAACTCAATCTAATACTTAAAAAGATCACAGTTCATCTAAGTCCATATCATGCAATTTTACATAAGGGTCCTCTCATGGGACATATAAACACTCAAGATGTGTCGAAACGTGACACTCGGTCCAAGGTTTGTGTCATAACGTGAAACCCAATCTCAACATACTAACAAACACAATTTCATTCATTAATCATCATTATTTCACCAAGAACAGGTTTATCACAAAACAGGCCAGCAAGTGATCATTTCACATATAATCTAGAATATTTCCCTATTCATATACACATATGCATATCATAAAGTAATTTAACAAGTATATAAAATACATACGGGAAACAAAACCATCACCTACCTCAAATTTAAGCTTTAACAACCGTATCGTGTAAGAGCTTTCCCTTTCCGAATTCGTTCCTCTCGTTCTTGGTCTAGAAATAGTACATACATATAAAGGATCAACAAAATGGCCTAACTATCATGAAAAACAACACAATTCTCATCCTAGGCCAAACCATGATCCTAACCCCACCCTAGGGCTATTTCCCACCATTAGTTTTTAGTTCAAACCCTCCCCTAATAATTACTAACCATATTTTATAGGTTTTAGGAATCAAATGATGAATTTAGGGAGTAAAATCCTTACCTTAAGCGCGGAAATCCATAAAAAATTGATGAAAATCGCCCTAGATCGTCTCCTAAAGTCTTAGGAATTATTTTTGGAGAAATAGACCATTCTGAGGTTTTTTCTGACTTAAGTCTTGCGACTGTCCCATTCTAACAGGACCATCCCGCTCTGGCGGGAGAAATCCCTCTCTAGCAGGATATGCGAAAATAGTGAGCTCAGAATTTGAGCTCAAGGTCCTCATTTCACAAAACACCCCTTCCTTAGGATGTATTAAAATATACCCTTCAAGCCAAATCCAATTGAGGGAGTTTTACTCGCCCGAATGCGATTCCGCGATACAGTAAATGCTCCGTATCATCTTGGATATCAACTTTTCCAAATAAATTAGAGATTCGATCTCCCACTATTCACAATTTTACCCTAGACTTCTCCTGACTTAGAATCCGTCCAAGTCTAGCATAGGCTAACTTTTTTTGAAGTTACTACCCAAAGATTCTGGCCCAAAAATCTTCCCCATTTGCCAATTCATAACAACGGAAAAAGTTCGTTACAATACTCCAATTGTGTGATATGCCCCAAAATCAAATGAACTCATACTGGAACTCATGCAAACCTACTGTACTGTTTGTCTCTCGTTAACCGCGTGCATCTTAATTGGCAGTAACCACCCAGTACACAAAGTCTTGTCAATAAGATATGAGCATAAACTATTTACTCAAGCATTTGTGAACATTGGCAGTTACCATTTAATTTTTCTATTTTTAAATTTTTTTAATTAAACTATCCTAATTGCCTTCTTGTGAAAGCTTCTTTTGGATTTAAAATCATTTCATCTACATCCAAGTTCTATTCCATTTGAGGTCCAAATCCTACACTAGACCCAAATAACAAAAACTATTACCTTTCAATTCCAAACAAGTTGGACTCAGTTATATGAATCCTCATAATATCTAAATTCTACACTATACCCTAACAATAATAATATTATTGTGCCTCAATTATGAACAAGTTGAAATCAGATATATAATCCCACTATATTGAAATTCTACACTATATCCAACTCATATAACCACAAGAAAATCTAACACCAATCCCTAATAACATCATTAGATTCATCCTAAATCAATACCCCTTTGAAGAAGCATACATTCCTAGTATATTGAAATCCTCTGAACGGCTCCGCTCACTATTGGAGAAGGTATCAAATTTTAGAATCTAGTCCTCACAATATGTATGAAAGAAGTTATTTTGAATAGTTTATCACAACGCAAACACCAAAATATAAATTTTCACATAATAAACCTTACTATGGTGATAACACGCCAAATTGCAGAAAGGAGAAACCATCAATAACCAAATTCGAGCGAGATTCAACATCAAACAAATGAAGAGAACTCAAATCAAAGCATGAAAAATAAATTGACAAAAATGGATGATTTTGGTAAAAAGATTGATCAAGTTTAAAAATCTCACATAAAGAAACACAAAGAAAGATAATCTAGTAGATAAAATGTAACGACATGTCCCCATCATTACGGATAGGCCAATGGGGAAGGGTTTTTGGGACAGAAACTTCGGGTAGTAACTTCAGAAAAAGTTAGCCTACGCCAGACTTGGACAAATTCTAAGTCAAGAGAAGTCTAGGGTGGCGTTTTAAATAGTGGGAGATCAAATCTCTAATTTATTTGGAAAATCTAATAGCCAAGATGATATAGAGCATTTATGACTTCGCAGAATTACATTCGGGCGAGTAAAACTCTCGAAATTGGATTTGGTGTGAAGGGTATATTTTAATACGTCCTTGAAAAGGGGTGTGTTGTAAAATGGGGGTTAGAGCTCAAACTCTGAGCTCACTATTTCCGCATATCCCACCAGAGCAGGGCCTCCATAGAGGGATGGTCACGAGACTTAAGTCTGGAAAAATCCAGAACAATCTATTTCTGCAAAAACAATTTTTAAGACTTCAGGAGGCGACCTAGGGAAATTTTCATCAATTTTTCATGGATTGCCACGCTTAAGGTAAGGATTTTTCCCTAAATTCATCCTTTGATTCCTAGAACTTAGAAATTATGGTTGGTATTCATTGGGGGAAGGTTGAACTGAAAACTAATGGTAGAAAATAACTCTAGGGTGGGGTTAGAATCATGGGTTTGACCCAGGATGAGAATTGTATTATTTTTCATGATATTTAGGCCATTGTGTTGATCCTTTATATGTATTTACTGTTTCTAGACCAAGAACGAGAGGAACGAACCCGAAAAGAGAAAGCTCTTGCGCTGTAAAATTGTTGAAGCTTGAATTTGAGGTAGGTTATGACTTTGTTCCCCATATGTATTTCATATACTTGTTAAATTTCTTCATGATATGCATATGTGTATATGAATAGGAAAACATGTAGATTATATGTGAAATAATCACTTACTGGCTTGTTTTGTGATGAACTTGTTCTTGATGAAATAATGATAATTAATGAATGAAATTGTGTTTGTTGGTATGTTGGGATGACATTTCGACACATAAATTGGATCGGGTGTCACGTTCCGATACATAAATTAAATCGATTGTCACATTCCGATACATATTTAGATCGGGTGTCATATTCTAACATAAATCTTGGATCGGGTGTCACATTCCAACATATCTTGAGTGTTTATAGGTCTCATGAGAGGACCCTTATATGAAATTACATAATATGGACTTGGATGAACTGTGATCTTGTTAAGTATTGGAATGGGTTGGAATGGTAAACTTATTATATATATATGTGTGTGTGTGTGTGCGCGCGCGCGCGCGCACGCGCTCGTGCACTTATTGTATCTAGTTTACTTGTCTATGATCTGCTTACTGGCTAACTGCGTGATCCTACCAATACACTATTGGTTTTGTGTACTGATACTACACTTGCTCTATCTTTGTTGAGTAAAGGGCATATTCAGCCGGCTGCGGAGAGACATCGCCTAGAGGAGTAGTTATCTTGTTCGAGTCCAAGGGAGAGCTATTCTGTCAGGCTGCCGTGGACTCTCTCATCTATTCTAGTCCTTCTTTCGGGGCTTAGATGTTCAGATATTTTTTAATTCTTAATGATTTCTTTTGGGAACTGTATTCCCCTTTAGACTTGTTTACTTTCAGAGTTTTTGGTACGATGACTTTTAGTTCCTAGGATATTTTTATTTTCACGTGTTTGGGGTTGATAACTAGATGGTTTCTGAGTTTATGAGAGCTCAGTAGTTATTTCTTGATTTACACTTGCTTCCGCATCTTTAAACTTTTGTATACATTGCGATTTTGTTGTTGGGCTATTGAAAATAGCTCTCCCACCGGAGGTTCAGTGTGGGTGCCAATCACGACGGATTGGGATCGTGAAAAAAAATCAAACCAAAGCTTGTTCAGCACTTTCATCAAACATTTCATGTGCAAGTTGAAGCCATCATAATTGTATCCAATAAATCAAACTACCAGATCCACAAACAAAGCAATCACTTAAGAAAAGGTACAGATGATAAACTCAGAAGATTAATAAGATACATACCAGCATGGAGATGAAGCACCGGTGAGTAAAATCAATTCATTTTTGGCGTCCTTATCTATAACCAAAGCAGGGCACCGCCTGAACCAAAAGAAGGCCAAAAATTGACTAAATTGCCCCTATGAGGAAGCACGCATGTTGAGGACGAGCATCTTGCTTCAAGTCGCTTGTACATAGTAGTAATAAGAGGGAGTTAAGCTGCTCAAGTAGACAGTAGGTCGGCATGCCAGTTTGAGGGTATCTCTGTAATTTTTTGATGGTTCTTCCATTTTAATTCGTTTGTCTTATTTAATCATGATAATTGACAATTTAAAATATTTTTAAAAACATAAAAACAAATCGATTGATTTTTGAAATTAATCTATTAGTGTCACATAAAATGGGACAAAAGGAGTAACATGTATTATTTAATTTGAAAACTACGCAAAAAATATTGTAAATCTCAATAATTAACAACATTTGATTGACTCTTGAAAGTCGATTTGTGCTACATACATTGAGACAAAGGGAGTAATATATATTATTTCAAAACTACGTAAAAATACTATAAATCACAATAATTAACAACTTAAAATATTTAAAGAAAAATTTACCAGTGAGAATATTTTTTAATAAATAATTACTGATTTTAGCGATACTTTTTATTTATTACCATCTCTAGCAATACATAGCAATATTAAGATATATAGGTCATTTATTAAAAGTGAATTATGCATGCAATATAAATGTATTATAAATGTTTTAAAATATATTATACTTGTTTTTAAGAAATTAACACAAAATGTATTATAAGTGTATTAAAGTATGTGATAAATATATTATTCATGAATAAAACTTGTATTATATGAGTTTTACAAATTATTCTCGTTAATATGTATTAAACTTGTATTATAAGTGATTATTGAAAAAAAAATATTATTATTATAAATGATAAATATTTTCTTAATATAGTATATTTATATAAGTTTTCCATATTTAAAAGACATATAAAAAGTTCAGTTGACTCTCGAATAAGTGCCACCTAAATAGAAATAAATGAGTAACATATATTGTTTGAAAATGATGTAAAAGTAATATAGATCATAATAATTTAAGAAATTAAAATTTTATCGGTGCTGCATAAATTAGACAAGAAAAGTAACATATATTATTTAAAAATTACATAAAAGTACTATAAATCACAATAATTAACAACTTAAAATACCTAAAAATCGTATTAAAATTAAATTGTCTTTAAATTCTATCTAAGTCACATAAATTGAGACAAAATAATAACAGATATTGCACGGGCACATGTGTCTAGTACTAACAGAATAAGCAACTTAATAAAATAATTAAACAAATATGTAATCTATCTAATGAATTGAACGTTTAATAGTGTTGAAATGTGTCACAATATTTGATTATATTTCTTGATACATTTATAGGTCTTTTTTGTTTAATATGTTTAATTAAATGGTCATTTCTGTTTTAAACTTAAAAAATAAAAATATTTGAAAAATATTTTTACAATTATTTAAATAAGAGCTCAAAAAATTGCGAGTCGTTATGAAAGTGACTCATATATATCCTTTATGTTATACAAATGACTCACATATATCATTTTCCTATAAAGGAAGTGAAAAAATTAATTTTAAATTAATTTTTTATTATATTTTAAAAAAAATAATCTTAATCCCCAAAACAACGTTCTCTTTCAGGCCTTTCAACCAATCGATACGACCCCGGAGAGCCGCTTTTGCTAAAACTCGAGCAGTTTCTTGAAAACTTTTCTCACAAATATTTCTTTTTGACTTTTTTTATTTCAACAACAAATTTGAATTTATTATTTTGATGTTAAAATTTATTTATGTTTCACTAATTTTCTTGTAAAATTTATTATAGATGCCCCAATTATTATTTTTTGCAGATACAAATGCTAAACTAAAATATAGCCGCAAAAAAATAGTTTTAAATTTTTTGCTTAGTTTTTTCTCTTTTTTCACTCATATTTCTTTCTTTTTATTATTCTTATTTTTACACTAAAGAATGAAAAAAATAAAAAAAGAATAAGAAACTCAAATAATGATAATTAAATAAATCAAAAAATAATTTATGTGTGACAAAGATTAAATACACCCTGAAAATTTGCTAGAAGGATCATATATACCCCTACATATTTTTTTAAAAAAATAATTTAAAACTAATTTTTTTAACTTCCATTAGATGAAGGGTATATGTGAGCCACTTTTATAACGGTAGGAGTATATATGAGCCACTTTTGTAATGGTAAGAATATATGAGTCACTTTTGTAACGAGGAATATATCAATTCTAAATGACAAAGTTGAAGGGTATATCAAACTCTTTCCCCTTTAAAGAATGAAAATACACATAATTTAGTGAAGTGAGAGGGGGAGGGACGAGAGGAGAGAGGCAACAAGAGAGAAAGAGAGAGGGAAAAGAGAGAGGCGAGCAGAATTAGGAGAGACGTAATAGAAAAAGTAAAGTATAGTTATAAAATCTAGTTTTTCTAAAGTGTTATTTATATATAGCAAATACATAACAGTGTTTGCTAAAACATGTAAAAAAATTCTAAAACAAACGATTTTAACTTTTAACCAACCAACTAAACTCTCAATATTTACTGGTTAATACATTTTGAAAAAAACAATTGTTAAATAATTTTAGTGGGCAATTCTCCAAATATCATGACTATTTAGGAAATTAACTCCATATTAGAAGGTGATTATTTTGCTTGTATAATCAATCAAAGGTGAGAATGACATTCTAGTTAGTTGACTAAATTTATAATTACTTCTTCTGTTTAATATTAGTTCTTCAATTTTTCTCTTTATATATGACTATTATGAAATCATAAATAAGAACAATTTAACTAATATATCCTTAAAGAATCTTTTTTGAATTTTTACAAATTTATTTATATTTTTTTAAAAGAATTAATTACAATAATAAATAAGAAAAAACTAATTAATTTATCTTAATTTTATAAATTAATAAATAAATTTATAAAAAAAATAACAACTAATATGAAACGGGAAAATAAAATCTTTGGAACAATAAAGTACTTGAGTAAAAAGTCGTTGTATCATTACAATGATTTAAACATTATAACAACCTTTCACTTCTTAATTACTTGCCCTGTCAAATCTAATTAGACTAGACAATGGCAAGTCCGCACAAGCACCGGTCCAACACACACACCAAAAAGTTAATTTAATAACAAAGCTAATTATAATTTAGATAATATTTGTTAGAGTTTTAAACTTTGACTATAAACTAACGGATTGATCGCTACCTTTTATAATTGAATTGAAGGGTCAATTTGATTCTATTAATATAATTTTCTCTTATTCCATATCACTTTCCGGATTTAATTTTAAAAACAATATAAACATATTATAATAATTTAACGCCTTGTACTATTTGTTATATTCTAAAAAATAGATAAAGATTTTTTTTTACAGTATCGAAAACTTCACTCGAATTCGACCAAACATGAATTCTTATGTAAAATGATTTTTCGGGAGATAGAGAAAGAAATAAGATTAGCTATAAATTAATATGATTAATTACAATAGATTTTGTAAAAATTAATTTACATAGTTTTTTGAAAAATAGTCACGTTATGGTGGTAATTTATTATTCCCTTTGTTTCAAATACTTGTCATGTTTCAGTTCTAATGAGTTAATGTCCCGATCCCGATCCGACGTGACTGACACCTATACTAATCCTCCGGTAGGAAAATCATCCTTACAGCCCAAGCCATCACACTTGTGAGATATAACAGTTAAATATTTTGCAAAATCAGGAATACATCAAGAAATAATACTAAGCCTTCATAAACTCAGAAAACAATCTAAAGTATAAACCAAAAATGCAAAAACATCCTAGAAACTGAAAGTCGTCCGTACCAAAATTCTAACCAAATATCAACATAACAAAGGGGAACACCCCCAAAATGAAGTCATAGTACTAAAACAGTGTTTGAAATCTTAGTCCTGCAAAAAGGACTAGAACAAAGAATAGTCCACGGCAGCTTGAAATAAACAACTCACCCTTGAACTCGAACAAGCCTCACTCTTCTAAATGAGGTCTCTCCGCAGCCGGCTGAATATGCCTTGTACTTAACAAAGGAAGAGCAAGGGTAGTATCAGTACACAAAAACAACAGTATACTGATAGAATCACGCGATTAGCCAGTAAGCGGATCATAGATAATTAAATTCAACATTACAAGCATACACATATACAAAATAAGTCAACTAATCTAATTTTCAACCATATTCAGCAAGATCACAATTCAATATCTTAAACATGATATAACTTCACACAAGGGTCCTCTAAAGGGACCTGTAAACAATCAATTTTGTGTCAGAATGTGACACCCGATCCAACCATGTGTCAAAATGTGACATCCGATCTAAATATATGTTGAAATGTGACATCCGATCCAGTTTATATGTCGGAATGTGACACCCGATCCAAACATACCACAATCACAACTACATTCAGTATTTACAACATTATATTCACCAAGAACACGTTCACCACAAAACAGGCCAACAAGTGATCATTTCACATATAATCTAGCATGTTTCCCTATTCATATACACATATGCATATCATGAAGCAATTTAACAAGTATATGAAATACATATGGGGAACAAAGTCATCATCTACCTCAAATTCAAGCTTCAACAACCTTACAGTGCAAGAGCTTTCCCTTTCCGAGTTCGTTCCTCTCGTTCTTGGTCAAGAAACAGTAAATACATATAAAGGATCAACACAATGACCTAACTATCATGAAAAATAACATAATTTTCATCATAGGCCAAATCCATGATCCTAACCCCACCCTACGGCTACTTTCCACCATTAGTGTTTAGTTCAAACCCTTCCCTAATGATTACCAACCATAGTTTGTAGGTTCTAGGAATCAAATGATGAATTTAGGGAGTAAAATCCTTACTTTAAGCATGGAAATCTATTGGAAATCAATGAAAATCACCCTAGGTTATCTCCTGAAGTCTTAGGAACTGTTTTTGCAAAAATAAACTGTTTTGGGTTTTTTCCAACTTAAGTCTCGCGACTGTCCCGCTCTGGCGGGACTATCCCACTCTAGTGGCCCCCCTTTGGCGGGACAGATACAACTTTGGCAGGTTTCAAAGAAATAGAAAGCTCGGAGTTTGAGCTCCAAGGCCCTATTTCACCACACACCCCCTTGCCAAGACGTATTAAAATATACCCTTCACGTCAAAATTAATTCCGAAAATTTTTCTTGCCCAAATGCAATTTTGTGAAGCTGTAAATGCTCCATATCACCTTGGCTATCAGTTTATCCAAATAAATCAAAGATTCGATCCCTCACCATTCACATGATCACCCTAAACCTAACCTGAATCAGAATTCGTCCAAGTCTGGCCTAGGATAAATTTTTTCGAAGTTATCTGGCCCGAAATCCTTTACCATTGTCCTATCCCTAATGATGAGGACAAGTCGTTACATTAGATATCAATTTACCCATCACTCATCTCTAAATGACTAACTAGGAAAAATAGGGCTAAAGTAGAGATAGAGAAGTACTTATTTCGTGGAACAGTTGAGGATAATTGTCTCACATGTCCTTTTCAGTATCCCAAGCGATGTTTCCATTGCAACTTAACCATATTGATCTCTTTAGTCCTGAACTTTCGAACATCACGATCAAAAATTATAACTGGCTCTTCTTCATAGTGAAGTTCCTTGTCTAATAGCACCGAGTCTCATTTAATGATGTAGTCCCCATCCCTATAGTACTTCTTCAATATTGATACATGGAACTCTGGGTGTACCTCATACAAGCTAGGTGGTAAGGCCAATATGTACGCCACTGGCTCTATACAATCAAAAATCTTGAAAGGGCTGATATAGTGAGGACTGAGTTTGCCCTTCTTCCTGAATCTCATCACCCCTTTAATAGGTGACACTTTTAGACGTACTTGCTCACCAGCCTTGAATGTAATATTCCTTACCTTATGGTCAATGTACTCTTTTTGACGACTTTAAGCTGCTAGAAGATTAGATTGGATACTCCTTACCTTATCCTGTGCGTCCCTCACTAAGTGTACCCCCACTGGCTCTATTTCTCCGCTTCAAACCACCCTATGGGCGACCTGCATTCCCTCCCATAAAGGGCTTTAAATGATGCCATCTATATGCTAGAGTGGTAGATGTTGTTGTAGTTGAACTCACACAAGGGAAAAAACTTGTCTCAATGTCTCCCAAAGTCTATCACACTTGCCCTCAACATGTCGTCCAACACTTGTATAGTCCTTTATGATTGGCCATCTGTCTGTGGATGAAAAGCGATGCTGAAAGTAAGTTGAGTTCCCAACTCTTCATGCAACTTTCCCTAAAATTTAAAAGTGAATTGCATACCACGGTATGAAATAATAGAAAGGGGCACCCCGTGCAACATTACTATCTCTTTGACATAAATCCTAGCCAGCTGTTGTGCATTGTAGTCTCTTCTAATCGGAATAAAGTGCACTGACTTTGTTAACCTGTCAACCACCACCTAAATGGAGTCATACTTCCCCAAAGTCTCGAGAAGTCCCACCACGAAGTCCATGTCTACTATCTCTCATTTCCTTTCAGAAATATGCATTCTTTGAAGCAACCTTGCAGGTCTATGATGCTCATACTTCATCTGCTGGCAATTTTGACACTTGACTATATATTCAGCTATATTTTTCTTCATACCCGACCATCAATATAATCATTTGAAGTCTTGATACATCTTAGTCACCCAGGGTAAATAGAGTATCGTGAACCATGAGATTCAGACAGAATTTTTTGAATTAGTCCATTTATCTGGAGAACACAAATCCTTCCCCTAAAGTAGAGCACCCCACCTGCATCAAGTGTTGAGTCTTAAGCGTTGTCCATAAATATTTTCCCTCTAATTTTATTTAAATTAACATTCTCAAACTGATTGGTCTTGATCTCTTCTATAAAAATGGGCCTTTAATTATCCCACCTTACTCTGAAATGCCCAGCTTCATGAACCTGGCATCCAAGGCCTGAATTTCTCTATCCAAGGGCTGCTTAAGGGCTCCCAAATAGGGTAGACTACCCATGCTCACCGATTTTTGCCTCAATGCGTCTACTACCATATTAGCCTTACTTGGATGGTACTGGATGGTGATCTCATAGTCTTTAAGCAACTCCATCCACATTCGCTGTCTCAAATTCAAGTCCTTCTAGGTGAACACGTGTTGTAAGCTATGGTGATCAGTAAATATCTCACACTTGAATCCATACAGATAATGTCTCTAGATTTTCAGTGCAAACGCTATCGTCGCCAACTCCAAGACATGAGACGAGTAGTTTTTCTCATGCACCTTCAATTGTCACGAAGCATATGCTACAATATTCTTATCCTACATCAACACAATACCTAAATCGGAATATGAAGCATCATAATAAACAATGAAGTCTTTACCTTCGATCGACAAGGTCTAAATTTGTGTTGTGGTCAGAAGAGACTTGAGCTTTTTGAGGCTCTATTCACATTTATCAGTCCACTCGAATGACACCTCCTTTTAGTCAGTTGATCAAGTGAGTAGCAATAAAATCGAAGCTTTTCACAAACCGACAATAATAACTTGTCAATCCCACAAAACTTCTCACCTTGGTTATAGAATTCGGCCTAGCCCAGTTCTTAACTGCCTCAATCTTTTGTGGGTCCAACATTACCCTTTCTTTTGAAACAACATGGCCTGAAAAGACAATTGAAGGTAGCCAAAATTTACACTTAGACAATTTTGCATACAACTTTTGTCTTTCCAAAACAACTAAAATAATTCAAAGTCGATCTGCATGTTCTTGTTCACTCTTTGAATATACCAATATATTGTCTATAAATACTATTATAAATGAATTCAGGAATGGATTGAACACCCTATTCATCAAACTCATAAAGGCTGCAGGTGCATTGGTCAACCCAAAGGATATCATCAAAAATTCACACTGTCCGTACCTGATTTTAAAAGATGTTTTGGGCACATCCTCAAGCCTAATTTTCAAATAATGATACCCAGACCTGAGATCAATCTTGAAAAAGACTGAAGCACCTTGTAACTAGTCAAAAATATCATCAATACGAGGCAAATGATATTTATTTTTGATGATGGTCTTATTTAGTTGTCGGTAGTCAATGCATATTCTCATACTACCATCTCTTTTCTTGACAAAAAATATTGGAGCACCCCAAGAAGAAGAACTAGGATGAATAAATCCCTTATCAAGAAGTTCTTTTATATGAGTCTTAAGCTCTCTCAACTCTGCTGGATCCATACGGTAGGGAAGAAAGGAAATTGAACGAGTACCCGGCTCTAAATCAATGCAGAAATCTATATCTCGGTCAGGAGGCATATCAAGCAAGTCTGAATGGAATATTTTAGGAAATTCACACACTACTGAAATAGACTCAATAGAAGGAGACTCTAAACACACATTTCGGATATGGGCCAAATAGGCCAAATTAAACAACCCTGCCCCACCATTTTTCTAGCCTGGAGAAAATATATGACCTTAGCTGGCTTAGGCTTGTACACCCCTTCCCACTCTAACCCTTCCCTCATCGGGATCTCTAGAGCTACAATTTTTGCATTGCAATTAAGTACAACAAAATAAGGGCACAACCAAATCATGCCTAAGATCACATCAAAATATTTTATTTCTAAAATCACTAAGTCAACCCAAGTCTGGTATCCCATAAACACAACAAAACAAGCACAGTACACATGGGTGACTATGACTAACTCTCCAAAAGGGGTAGAAACATGAGCAGAGGCATCTAATATATCACACAGTGCATCAAAACCCAAGGCATATTTCACAGACATATAAGAATAAATAAAACCCGGATCAAACAAAACAATAGTTATCCGATCACAGACAAGAATAGTACCTTTGATCACTACGTTAGACGCCTCTGCCTCGGTCTTGCCGGAAAAAGCATAAAACTGAGCCCGATCATCTTGACGGGCTATCTCCCTACCTGGCTAGGTTGCTCCTCGACTTGCATTAACATTACCTCATCCCCTACGACCTCTCGAATTTCTTCCTCGCGCGCCCTATGGACGTCCTTTGCCATTGCTCCACCCAACTGCTGATACTACTGCTAGGGCCTTCTAGGGTGCTGAAACTGTCCCACGAGGGTGAGAATCTTGTTTACCAAGAGAATTTATGATATACAAGTGTCATCTTATCATTTGCTTGATTTTATTTTTTTAGTTAATTTCATGAGATTGTTTCTTTCAATATTCTATATCATAGTGAATTTCTTATCTACATACATAAACATAGATTATATTTCTCTTTTATTATCTGATTTATCATTTCTTGAGATTTATTTTTTAATTTTATTTGACACTTTTTCATGCCATCCGATTATTTTGATTTTAATTATTTTTCAGAGTTGATACTTCCTCTATTCCACTTTATATGATTCACTTTTTTTTAGTAAATTTCGAAAAAGTTTGATATCTTTTTATATTTAGTAACAACTCAATCTTAAAATATTTATTTTATTCTTAATAAAATAATTTATAGTCACACAAGCATCTGCTACTTATTTTTTACCATAAATTTTAATTCTTTTATTTCTTTAAATTTCGTATCAAATATTATTCTGCGTTTGTACAATTATATTACTTTTCATATTTCTTTTGTTTTTGTTTGACAAAAGAAGACTGCATATAGAAGTTCACATATATGAAGAAAGCCGCACTATCAACTGTTGAATCACTGAAAATATGATTTGGTTTTACATGTTGGCTTCATTTTTTTAAAAGGTGCCAATGTAAAAAGGTCATCATTAAAGGCTGCGCAAATTTATACGTACGTGCATTGGCATGACTATGAACATGAACTAACATAAAGGCTTAAAGATGACAGCAAATATTGTATTTTTTCATCTTATTTTATGTGATATTTTTTTACTTGACACGATATTAAGTCATTAAAAATATTTATAAATATGCCTTTTAAAAACATAAAATTTATAATTTTAAAAATAAAATTAATTATTCATTTTAACAACTAAAAAATGATTTGATAATATGTTTTTTTTTTTTAAAAAAAACTTAATTAATATATATATTATTCATACCAGAGTCTCAATATTGACCTTGGACCTTTATGTCTACACTAAAAAAAAAAGAAGGTATGATAGATCTTTATTTGTTTGCCGTCGAGTAATTAATCAAGAAAGTAGTTTTTCCTCTCAACCAGTGTAGACAACTTTTTTTCATTCGTCTCAAATTTGTTGTTATGTTTTCCTAAAATCATATTTTATATTTAAAACTTAAATATTTAAAAATTATATAATAAGAACTTGTAGAAAATATATTTCACAATACTAGTCAAAATATATATAGTTTAACTATATCGAAAAACGAAAACACGACAATTAATATAAAATATAAAGAAAAATATTAATAACTCAATTGATTGACTATTTAAAATTTTATTTTATTTGTAAGAATTCTATTTCTCACCTTCTATTCTAATTATCCTCATTTTCTAAAAAAAAAAATCAAAAAAAATAATAAAATGGTATAGAAGGAGTAGAGAAGATATGGAATAGAGAAGATATGGAAAAGCTTGATGAGGAAAATATGGAGGTGTGTGTTTCTTGTCCTACTGGAGCTGTGTGTACGCTAAACTAGTGTATATATATATATATATACTAGTTTAGTGCAGGGGCGGACCTACATGCAGCCTAGGGGGTTCATCCGAACCCCCTTCGTCGAAAAATTACACCGCATGTATAGAATCAATTTGTTGATTTATGAGTATATATTTAATAATGAACCCCCTAAACACAAGCCAAAGACTTGGTCCAGCGGTAAAGGGGTTCATGAAATTGCAAATTCTGGAGCTAAGTCTGCGGGTTCGAGCCCGGGTAGCAACATTTTATTTTTCATATTTTAGTTTCAGCCAATTTTAATTTTTATTTGCTTAATAAATGAAACGTCCAACCCCAATATTGTAATATTAAACTATATTATATGTGTTTAATTATTTTACATTAATATTTTAGAGCACAACATAAAATGAATTACACTTTACAATAAAAAATTTTCTATTTTTATAAAATTAAGTAAAAGTTATAACTTTTTTTGAGTTTTCATATTTAAAATTTTTTAAAAAATTCTCTCATACTCATTTTAAGTCAAACATTTAATTTTTATTTGATTAAGGAATAATATGATTATAAGTAAGATTAAATAAATAGGATTGGATT
The DNA here is from genome assembly GCF_947179165.1 of Solanum dulcamara. Taxonomy (NCBI): domain Eukaryota; kingdom Viridiplantae; phylum Streptophyta; class Magnoliopsida; order Solanales; family Solanaceae; genus Solanum; species Solanum dulcamara. The sequence goes on along the minus strand of NC_077244.1, from coordinate 11,015,556 downwards.
TTGGAAGTATTCTCTTATCCTTCTACTACAGATTAATGACCACAACTTAAGAAAAAATATGCCTTTAACGTACAAATCAAGAATTAAGAAAATCCTCATTATTAAACTTTCATTTAATTATTTCTCTTATTTTAATATATTTTTTTGGATAGTATAATCTTTTGTGTTCCTTATTTAGTTTCAAAAATTGAATAATGTATTTATACAACAATGACGGCGACAGAACCCATAATTAAAATTTTAAAAATACATTTTCTCATGTTGATTTTAATATTATGTCAAACGCGTACTTTCTCTATTTTATTGTTAGTGTTGAGCTAAAGTTGAATTTTATCTAGTTGCTTATATTTGATCCGACCCGTTCATATATGACCCGATCCGATCTGCTTATTTGTGGATACTATTAGCGTGTTTACTTATTTTTTTGAACCCCCTCGATGAAAATCCTGGTTCCGCCACTGGTTTAGTGTACGTGTATTGCAGGTATATTTCACATCAGTAAATAAAATTATTTTTAAAATAGCAATTGATGTTAAAATAAATATTGTATCTATATAAACGTTATAAATAATATTATATATCAAATATTTTATTATCGTTAAGACTTTAAACCAAATATTAAAGAATAAATATAATAATTTTTATATAGTTCTACGCGTAATTTTTATTCATATTGAAATTTTATTTATTGTTGTCTTTGGTTTAAAGTCTTAAATGTTAGGACTTTTAATATAATTCAAATAACGAAAGTTCTAATAATCAAATTCCAAAATACTAAATATTAGAAATTCTAACATCAGACAAATAATTATTATAATAATAATTATAATAATAATTATAATTGTATGCAAAAGTGGGGGTCTCAGAAGAGGAAAGTGTATGCAAAACTTACTCATACATTTAAAATAAAGAGGCTATTTCTGATATATCTAGAATTAGGAAAAAGAAGAATTAAAAAAATTCCAAGGAATTAAAAAGAAAAAGTAACACAAGTACAAGAAACATTAGAAAATAATAACAAAAATAATATATAGTAACATAATAGAAACTACAACAAATAATTCAATAATTGAGGTACAAGGCACAACAAATAATAATGGAGTTGAGAATTCTTTGACAAAAAATTAACTTCAGCATTCTTATCATGTTCTTCTTTCTTTTTTTTTGAAAATTTAGCTTTTCAATTAGTAATTAAATTATGCATTCCATTAAAAATTCATGTCTCCCTCAGGATTAAATTCGACCAATTCATTGATAAATCTATTGATTTAGCCTATATTGAAATTCAAACACAATAGTAGAAAAATGAATTGTCAAATTAAATTAAGCAAATTGAAGTCTCTCGCTTTATATATATATATATATACCGAAGACTTTAGGATTCATCTGACCTTATTAAGAGTCATATTGGACTTGAAGTCTTCGCTGGCTGCAAATTTTAAAAAAGTAGGACTTTTAATATAATAAAATTATAAACTTCATTCAATAAGGAAATCAAATTCAAGAAAAGTTAAGGTCAACTTTTTTTTTTCCAATAAAAAAATTATTATCAATTCCATATCATCAAAAGTGACTCTGATTATTATTGCCATTAAAGCACACATCCGCACAATTTTTTTTGTGAAAGAACCAAAGATAGAATAGCATTAGCTAAACATGAATATATTTAAGAAAATAATAATCAAAATAAAAGAAAATTTTGACAGATTTTGATATTAGCAGTTACCAATTATGTCTTCATCAGTATCTACATCAATGTCGTCAATTCTTCATCTCTATATAATTTGTTAAATAGATAAAAATATTATAACAATTCAATAAAAAACATAATCATGAATAAGAACTTACCGTTAAAATAAAGAAAATAACGGTTTTAGTCTCTATGTTATTGTATAATTTCAGTTTTAGTTCCTATGTTATTTGATTATGCACATTTAACCTTCATTTATTTGAAGTGTGCGGTTTTAGTTCTTGAAGTTAACAAAAGTTAACTATTTAACAAAATGATTATTTGATAATATATACAATAAAATAAAACAAAGGATTGGTGATTTTAAATGCTTGAAGAACTATATGGGTAAAAAAATTAAATTTAATAAAAATTAAATGTTATATATATTTTATATGAGGTTAATACTAATTGTATACTGTAATGCATTGCTTACCTCTCTCAGACAAAAAAAAAAATCAATGGACCATCACGTAATTATTCAAGTAATGAAAGTTTACCTTAAACTAGTACTAATTATATATGTCTAGAAAGTTCAAGTTGAAGTTAAGCAGATGCTTTAAAAAATTTATTAGATTGACAGAGTCGTTAATTTTGTGCTTTTGCAAGTAGAAGGTGATATGCTTTTACTTTTTCTTAGATGGTGTCCCATTCTTGAGAAGTCCTAAAAATTAGATATCTATCAATTTAAGCATTTTGTTGACCTTTCATAATCTAATTGACAATGAAGCAAGAATTCGAAAAATAAATATATAGTGGATGATGCGGGGATTAATATACTATTAAAAATTACTATATTTCTACTGAAATTTTCCACTCTAAAATATTTAGCGATTTTTCTCATAAATACTTTGATTGAATCAGTAAAAAATAAAAAAACAAATAGTAGTATTTTCATATGGCAAAATTAGGAAACTTCTCAGTATTTCGGTGAAAAATCTATTTTCCACCATGCACTTTTCTAGTGAGTTGATTCAATGAGAAATGAGTGGAAAAATCATGTTATATAACAAAAAAATTTCACTTATTCGCGATGGAAAAACATTTATTTCTAATAGTGATATATGTTGAATAATGTATTAGTTGTTATCTAGGAATTGTCTATTAAAGTATTTTTTATTTTTTAGATGCTCTTAACACATGTTTCATTTTTCTACACTTTATTCCGTATAAAACAATTAGTGTACATAATTCAACATAATTTTCTTAAGATCTAGAAGAAATGGCTTTGCAAATGTGCACGCAGACTGTCTGCGACAAGACAATGTTGGTTAATTGTCGAGACCGGAGTGAGCATTTCATGTGTGGAAAGGAACCATGAGGAGCAAAGACTAGAATGGTCAAAGTTTTCATTTGAAAGGGAATTCACATGGAACTTTTTTTTTTACTTGGTTGATTCAGATTCATGTGACATAGAATTACTAAAGGGCGAAAGGTTGACTATCAAAAACTTCTTTGTTTTCATAGCATTAATCTGAATTTTCTGGCAAATTTAACGATGGAAGAATCTCAATCATATTCCACCACAATCCTTAATAGTCACAAGTACATACTTGATAAAAAACTTGTCTATCTCAGGTATATTTATACCTAGTCAATAAATACATGACATGTATTTTTACATACACGCTTTAACACTTAGCCATGAATATATATCTTACATCGGATTAAGTCATTTAGATATAATAAATTTATATGATTTAATATACACACTCTTGGAACATCAACTTAATATATGTTCGATAGTAAAATCATGAGGTGACCAAAAAGTTTGACTTATATTCAATATTATATTGTTCATTAGAAAGAGACTAGCAGAAGAAAATAAACTATATATATGGCGGGAAACAAGGCCCGTCAACTTCATTTGCTTTATCAAAACAATTAGAAAAATCATGAAAATTATCTTAAGACTCAAATCTATTCAAGATTTGGTTCATACTATATTACATTTTAGTTAAATTTCCTTCCACTAAAATTATAAGTTGCATCAATTTTATTTTGGGTGAATTCCATAACATTAACTTGGTGAAAATCCTCTATGAGTTATTAATTAGATGAACATGCATGTTACATGTTCCATTAATCATGTCCAAAGAGTCTCCCATATAGATCCATAATTGTTGTCATCTAGGAAGCTCATGTTGCTTTGTGAACTTCCATATTGTGGGATATTAGTGAAATTGTCCAAGGATTGTTGTGGTGATGATGGTTGTGGAGATTGTGTCATTTCCATGCAAAAAAGTGTTATAAAGTTAGCTTGTTCGCATTGCATGTTGACAATTTCAGCTTGTGCCTTTGCCAATTGTACTTGGAGCTCATTCACTTGCTTTTGTAGTTGACATATTGCTCCTGCACAACCATAGACAGGATCCCTCAACCTAGCATTGGCCTCATACACCATACTACTCACAGCATCTGCTCTTTGAAACTCCGGTAATTCCTAAACAAAAACATTAACCAAATAAGATATGGTTATGTTTAATGATTTGCGTTTAACTTGTATAAAATGAAAAATATTGACAAGTGTGCATGTCAGATCCTTTAAAAGTAAGTCGTTCATTTTTTAAGAGCAGAAGGAACATAACTAACAGGTCACTTTATTAAAGGTAATAAATTAAGTAGCTAACGTTATTAGTGAAATCAATGACTTGGAGATTTTTTACCAATTCTCACAAAAAATTAAATTGCACTAATTGTGTAAAAAAAAAATATTTACAATGATATAAGGTAGATCCTCATGATAACTAGTGTAATTGTCGAAATCATTCAAATTTGTCAAACCTAACAGGTGGAGTTATGTGTGTAAGAGAGAAAAAAATGATTTTGATTATTTTGATATGTCAAGCCATGAATATAGTTGGTACCAAACCACAATATTTTTTTTTCTTTCAACACTAATTAAGGGAAGTCAATGGACAAAGAAAAAATAAAATTGAAACTGCAGCCACAAGGAAAAGAATAGTAATTTGAAAAAAAATATATATATATTTGTTGAACTGCCAAATATAGTATCCAAAGCATTTGAAAAAAAGATATGTAAGCTTGAAAATGAATTGCCTTTTCTTACACTACTATAAGGACAATATTGGTATTTCAATAGAATCTTTTTTGACTCTTTTTCTTCTCAAAGAGGATGTCATAATATAGTAGGTAAAGACAAACCAAAACATAGGCAATTATAACTTGTTTTAGCAAAAAAAAATAGTGTATGTCGATACTTTTCTTAAAATAAGAAGTAATGAGTTTAACTTTTATTCTCCGTGCAAAATCTCATTACACTATTAGTTAACCTAAATATAAAAATAATTTCTTATAATAAGTGAAATTAGTGACCTGAAAGACAAAATGTAGTACGACTTATTCTAAGTTAAATTATATTAATCAATACAAAAAGAATAGAAATTAGTTATAAATTTTATTGCTAAATAGCTCGTAGCTAACATAATTTAGAAATATACCTGCAAGAACTTGATAATATTGCTCGCACCAAAGACGCGATGAGCAGTAGTGAATTTGATGGGATCATTGGGAGGAAAATAAGGAGCCAACACACATTTCTCCGCGCACCTTCGCCGCAAGATTTTGCAGGCCGCACATGGGCTGACGACCACATACACTTGCGGCGAAGGTGGAGAGTTAGGAGGAGAGGAAGAGGACGGCGAGACGGACCGAGAAGATGGTGAAGAAGTAATGGTGGTTGCAGTGGTGGTGTCACTATTAGACTTCATTTTTACGTGCTAGAAAATGTGAGAGGGGAGAATATTTGAGATGCTATGTCTAACTTGGAGTGGACAAAGGGAATATTTATAAGCCAACATTAATAAATGAAAAAAAAAATGAAAGAGGAGGGAGGGATTTGTGTGTGTGGGAGGGGGGACGGGCGCAGGGGGGGGGGACCGGAGGGGACGATATCATAAATAAGAAAATGACGTTATAAGAAAATTCTTTTTTTCTTTATTTTCTAAAGAATTTAAGTTATATATACTCATATGTGTAAAGATTTTTTTTACAAGATTAGTGCATTAACCTACTAATCATATTAGTTATCAATTTTTTTACCAAAATAATGATTATTACTCGGTTCGTTTTATTTTTATGTAAACTTGGTTGATTTGACACAAAATTAAAAAAGAAGGAAAGATTTTTTAAATTTGACATGTCATAATATTTACTTGATTATAAATTTTTTGATTACAATCGTAAATAGACTATGATATTTAGGTGGTTATAAAATTAATTATGTTAGTAAGGATAAACAAATAATTAAAAAATTAAACTGTTTTAAAATAAAATAAATATCTCTTTCTCTAACCAAAATAAATTGGTGTTCTATTAGTATATGATTTATCTATAATTACCTGGCAAGTAACTTGAATATATACTAAATATTTCTTATACTATCAACACATATAACTTATACTTTGACTGATCATGTTAAGCGTAGAAAATTGTTAGTGTAAATATTTGGCTCATGAAGAAAAAATTAGAACAATTAAATAATATGTAGTAATTTTTTTAGATAAAATAACTAATTGAGTTTCACTAATATTTGACTTTTCGACCGCGAAAACTCGAGCTTTAAGTCGATATTCTAAGAACTTTTAACTAATATACAACTGGGCTTTAACCAAAAGCTGTTTGTTGTTAACTAACTACCTTTTTTTTCCTTTTTGTAGAAAAATAATAATCTATAATCTTGTATAAATTACTAAGTACTTAATTTACTCTATCAATATATCACCTTCTTTAGTTATATGTATTAGCTTCAATCAATATTAAAAAATACTGTGATTATCTACGGACTTCATCGCCAGTCCGTCGCTATTTTTCTTGTAGCTAACGAAAATTTATCGTTAATTCGTCACTAAGTAGAATTAGCGACGAATTTTGTTGTTTAGCTACAAAATTTGTCTGTCGCTAAATCAAGCTTTTTTAGTAGTGAATAACCATAAGAACCTCAGTCATCTGATCCAGTTGAGACTGAAGTATATAATTAAAGGAGGTGTCATACGTTTGAGAACATACACAAAAAAATGCAACATATGAACCAAAAGTCTCTAATAGAACACTTTATCATCTGTTTAAATGTTTAATTAGAACATGTCATAATTCTAGTGTCTGAATGAAATTTATTAAGGAGGTTGTTAATGTATTCTGCCAAAATTATATAAATAAGTATGTATGTATGTATGTGTATTGTGTATGTGTATTACTAATACACATACATGAAAGATGCAATCATATAATATAGAAGATTCTTTTAAATATTTCAACAAATTTGGCAAATGTCGTTCTATAGGCTGGAATTTCAATAAACAACAGGCATGTTTGGTTGTATTTCTCATTAGACTAAAAAAGTATAATAGTACTTATTTTGTAATAATAAGTCATACTGGAAAAGTCCAAGGGTGACTAATTAACAGTGAGCCTAACCTAGAAAATACGCGCTAGTTATTAATATAATTCTACATTGAAAATTTCGCCCCTTTTAATTAGGTTTTGATGTGACTGAGTAAATAACATTTAAGTCAGGAACTAAGTTATCATCTTGCAATTACTCAAAAAAATCCGTAGAAAGCGGAGTGGGAATTAAAATTGAAACGCCGAGTTTGAGATTTTAAATTGATAAGGTGTACATGTTTAATGAACTTCTTAAGATGAATATAAAATTTTAACTAAAATTATTAAGTTTTGATGAACCCGCATCGAAAAAATTTAGAAAAATCTCAATATAAATAACCATCATTAAAGCTATATGTCTAATTTTCTACTGGAGAAAATACATAGAAACCCTTTTAAACTATGATCCTTTTTTTAAAAAGACACTCAAATTTTGCAGGGGTCCTATTACACCACTAAATTAGTTTAAAGTGAAATTATTCAACCATTTTTGGGCATCTAACACAGAGAGTGTATATCACTCTCTTGAAGAGCGTGAAATTTTTTTAAAAATAAGATTAAATTTTATTTTGTAATATATTTTATTAAATATATTTATAACCTTTTATTTTACTATTTAAATCTTTGTTTTTTTTCCTTCTCCTTCCTAAGCTTCATCATTGAAGGTGGATGGCAATGGCTTCAAGGATTTTCTTTTCTTTCTTTTTTTCTTTCTCTTTCGCTTTTCGTTTTCCATTTAGATTGGATTTCGATGACGAAGAGATTCAGTTGTAACTAATTTTCTCTGCAATAACGACAATTTTGTTGTTTCATCTTTGATTTCTTCTTTTCCTTTTTGGCCGACAGGGGTGAGAAGCGCCGAAAAGTTGATGGCGACGACATCGAAGAAGGAATCATCGGCGTTGTTTTAGGTGACACCTGATCAATTATGGGGGCTGAAATTATTCCATCTAGATACAACTCATGTTGATTTAGAGCAAAAATCAAAGACAAATTACACACAAAAAATGATTTAAATAGAGATTTGAATTTTTAATTTTACTTTTGATTTGATGATAGAAATGGTGTTATAGCAATGGTGGTGATGGTGGTCACGCCACTGGATTGTCAGCGAAGAGGAGCAAAGGGAGGGTTAAGGTGTTAAGAAATTGAAGAAGGAATGGAAAATAAAGAATTAAAGCTTCAAAAATAAGAAAAAACATAAATAAAAACAAAGATTAAAAAATTATGTAAATTTGACATGTGGCAAGTAATAATTGGTGTGTAATTGCATCTTCTTTTTTGTAGGTGGGATTAGCAGAAAAATGAGATAATTATATCACTTTAAGCTAATTTAATGGTGTAATAGAACCTCCACAAAATTTGAGTGTCTTTTTAAAAAATGGGCCATAGATTAGGAGGGTCTTTATGTATTTTCTCTTTCTACTACTACTACAACAACTTCTAGTAAAGTTGGTGGGACCAAAATCAATTGTCAGAATTTTAGAACTTAAAATTTAGCAAAAATTACCATGATGGAGCTAGAAAATTTGATAATAGATTAAATTTCTTGAGACAAAAAATATGCTTGTGGATTTATATATGCATTTAAGTTCAGCAACAATAACATATTTAGTAAAATTCTACAAGTGGAATTTGGAGATTGAAGGTAGAGAGATTATTTTTGATATACTCTCGGCTCTAGTAAAATATGCAAATAAAAAAAAGTTATGCGAGAAATATAGTATAGAAGAAACCATGTTGAAAATAATTGAGAAAAAAACAATAGAAAAAATAGGTATTACGATAACTGAAGCAAAAAAAATAACAAGTAACAATAAAATAGAAGACAAGAAAGCAGGAGAAAAATAATGGTAATACTGATAAGGGAAATTAGACGACACATGACTATCTACAACTTTTCTATCCTAATTCTTGACCACCATATCTTCATATTTAGGTTCAAGTCCTCGATTAGTTATAGAGTGTCATGCCATGTCTAAATACCCCTTCTTAATACTTCTTCATCGGTTTACCTCTACCTCTCTTCAGGCCCACCATAGCTAACCTCTCACACCTCCTCACTTAGGACATTTATGCTAAGCATTTGGGATGAAGGGGAGCCTTGGAGTAACTGGTAAAGTTGCTGCCATGTGACCAGGAGGTCACGGGTTCAAGCCTTGGAAACAGCCTCTGGCAGAAATGCAAGGTAAGGCTGCGTACAATAGACCCTTGTGGTCAGGCCCTTCCCCGGACCCTGCGCATAGCGGGAGCCTTAGTGCACCGGGCTGCCCTTTTTTATTTGGGATGAAAGAACGAAAATTTCATGAATTAAGCTTGATCTAAACTAGTGTCATCCCGCCATAGCAGAATTATTTTTGCCACAATGACGCCACTATAGCAGGATAGGGGTCTCCATAGCGAGATCATCGAGACAAACTCTCTTTAACGTGAATTATTTTGTTCTCCTTTTCCCATTCAGTGGTAAAATAGACGGGGTCACTCTAAAAACCCTTAAAAAGCCATTCTAGGCTTGGGAAGAAGGGAGATGAGGGATTTTAAGGCAAGAAAGGCCATAACCCACGAATTTCAGGCCTACCTTCTTTGTCATTTCGCCTCCCAAAAGTCAGAAATTGTGCTGAAATCCTTTAGCGGCTTCTTGACACCAGTAGGCTAGGTTTTCTTATCTGAATAGTTATAAACATATTTTCATTTTATAATATATCGTAAATTGATGGGAGATTTCGTTGTTAGGCCTTCGGGCACAGAGTTTGGATGACTGAGTGTATCATTATTGTTGCCTAAAATAGGAGAGAGTTATGTGGGTATGACTTCTTGATGACTAGAAGTAGGTGATTAGTTCTTAATTGATAATCTGAATAATTCCCCCTGAGATGGCTAGTAATTCCTGACAACAAGAGCATATCTATAACGGGGCCATTACTGGTCTATATTTATGTGTAAATATAGGAATATGTATATACGTGTGTGTGTTTATGTGGCTATCTATGTGAATTGCTTATGTAACTGCACTCAACAAATAATTATTGAATATGTATAACTTCATATTGATATTTTCATGTAATGAATCTGTCTAATTTACTTGTGGTCTCGAGTATGGTTGTTGCATAGTGAAGTGTGATTTCCTGTGGATTGAATATCACACCGACACATTTGGATCAAGTACCACACCGGTATAATTGAAAAAGGTGTCACGTCGATACATATTAGATTGAGTACCACACCAATACACTTACTATATTTAAGATCGAATACCATGTCGGTACACTAACAAATTGGGTGAGGATTCCCTAAGAGGACCATTAATTGACACTGCTATATTGTGAATTATCATGCTCATGTGTGCATAGTGAAATGAAGGAAGGTATTGGAAGTCCGAGAGTCTATATTCATGATGAGGTAACATATCTTCTATGTTACTATGTTGTGGTTGTTTGTTCGAAATTTATATAATCAGGTAGGAGGTAGTGTGTGAGCGAAACGGAAGCATAGTGGACATGTTGTTAGGTTGGGGTTGGTGACTTAGAGGTTGATCATGTGGTGGTCCTATGTTTTCATGTGATAATAGTGGTTAGACAGAGTTAGTGAGGGTCGGTATTCAAAATTTTCTCTATGTGATAGAAAGATGGCTACGATCGATAAGTGTGAGATGGATATGATCGATAAGTGCTAGGCTTGAAAACATTGGAAGGTTAAGGGGGATGGCATGATAAATATCAAAGTTCGTAACAGAATAAGAAAAGGGCTGGATTCAAGTGTGGTGGTGGTGATTAGTGCAGTTGGGGTGGTGCATTTTCTTATTACATATTTGCTTTTGAATGTTTACTTTATATTATGTTGTGGATTTCGGATAGATCGATGATTCCTATCAGTACGTATTGTTTGTACTAATACTACTTTTTCTATGTCACTTGGCATAGTTTTGTTGTAGAATAATGATGTTTCTTAGGTGACAGCGATGATCTCCCGCAATTTCTACTCCTTCTTTTCTTATGGTGGGAGCTATATCTCTATTTATTATCTAAATTTTATACCTGGTTAGACTAGTTCCTTAGGGGTGTTAGTATTTTTCCCTGTAAACTAATTTTGGGTTTTAAGTCAATATATGGTAATTTTAGAACTCTTTTAGGTCATTACCTTACAATTAATTTATTTTCCAGATGTTATAACTATTGGGAATTAAAGATTATCCTATCTAAGTGTTATAGTAGGTGCTCGCACAACCCAGCCCACTAGATCATGACAAATTAGTATCAGAGCCCAAGTTACCAATCTCCCAGTCCAAGAGAAAATATCGAATAGACTCCTGCGGATTAGTGTGTCGATGTGCATATCTAATCTTCAAAAAGTTATGAAGTATTCTAGGAAGTCATTCCAATCCTTCTTTTTTTGTTGCGGTTAGTCATTTGTGGTATGGGTTGATCTAATTGGTATCTCAAAATTTCAGTTGGTATCTCAACAAAGTAAATCCGATGTTGTTGTCGTGGTTGAAGAGACACAAGCAAGAAATTTTTTAACTGGGAAGGTTCCAATAGGTGTTTGGCCTTAGAGGCTGTGTAAATGCATGGATGATTGACTAGTTGTCATTCATGAGGTTAATTAATTAAAATTAACGACTATGATTATAGTAGTAAAACTTAATGTTATTTTTATGTGCATGGTATTGCCTGATTAAATGTAAACGTGTGAAGTGTACTTGCTTGAATGCTTGAAATTATGTGAGATATAATAGCGTGAGTTTCTGTGAATTTATGGTCAGAAAAAGATTCATAACTTGATTGTGTACAATGGGCTAGTGATAAACTACAATGTGACTAATAAATGATCTCTAGTGTTACGATGAAATTATAGTGTAATGAATAACTTTCTGGTATGTACATGATTTTTAGAGTACAAATGTGAAATCCTTATGTGTGCATTGCTGGGTTCGATCATGGGGTGAACTTCACCGAGCTTGGCCTGGGGATTTAATCTCAGGCTTAATTACAACCCTGAAGGTCAACGACGATCCCAAGGAGTTGGGAAAAAGGGAAAGCCTCGCAGGAAATTAGACCTCTAAAATTGACTATGTAAGGGCTACCATAGCGGGATGATCCCGCTATAGCACGAATTGGCGGGACAATGCTAGATAGAATCTTAGCCATGTCTGTCTCCTTTGTTTTTCCCCTATTCCACCTTGTCGTTTCCAGGATATTTAATTATTAATTCTCGTTTTCATGTAAATGCATAGAAGTAGAAATAGACTTAAAAATAACCTAGCATTTATTTACCGCGTGAGAGGTTTTGAAAACCAGCATCCACGTTCTTACAAAATAGAAAAAAAACATAGAAGAGCAAGAAACAAATAGGAAATATTGTTTGTTACATGCCTAAATGGGGCAAAACTAGATACTAGTTCTAACTAATCAAAAAGGGGAGGGGATTTCCTAGTCGGATGGGAGATCCTCTGGGCCCACTCACCTGATCAGGCCTCGCTTAGATGGGGAAACTTTGGGAAGTCCTCCGATGTAAGACTAGGAAGCTCATGCTGGGGGCGACACAGTGGAAGATGACCTTGATAATCTTCCATATCCTGGCCATTAGGCTGTCCCATGCTAGGTTCTTTTTCTTCTCCCAAGCTTGTTCCCTACGGATCATCTCATTTTCTTGGGTAGTAGCTCCAGTAAAGGTGCCTCCCATCGATCTCCGGATAGCGTCCAAGTCCTCTTCTATGCGGCGGCTGGAGAATGGGTGCTATGACTGGGAAAGAGGGGCATCAACATCCCTATCATCATCCTACTCCTCATTGTCCGCCTCTGTCGCTACCCGAATTCTTACGCCTTCACCCACTTTTCTTTTCTTTTTCCCCTTGGAAGAGGACGGTTTGACCAAAAGAGGGTGAAAGGGGGGATCCATAGGCAATGTTTCATCAGAATCCATCAAAGCCACTCCTGGCTGCTTATAGAGTATCTTCACCGGCCCTTGTACGAAGGACACCTTCTTGTCTCTTCGGTAGAAGTTCTTCCACTCAAACACTTTATGAGCCCCCACATTCAGTCTAGTCCCCCTTTGTCACGATCCAAGCTTGGGCCTAGGCGTGATACGGCAATCGAAGCTCTAAGGGGCTCCAACCAAGACTCTTAGTATATATTGCATACATAAGGTAAGTAAAGACATCAATGAAAGCATAAAGCAGAACATAAGTCTCAAGTGAAATCTCTAAATAGGGGAGTACAATTTCAAATATTATAAACATGCCTCTGTTTCTATTAGGTGGGGCTTAGGACATGTTCCTAGCTCACCAAAACATAAGAATAAAAGTCAAGGAACATAAGAGAAGTTATAATATCACGTCAAGTAGTAACAACTCTAGCCTCAAATGAGAGGGTGAGCGTGATGATTGTTGGACCCTACGTTATGATACAACGTAGGCAAAAGTATGCATTATTACATAGAATGTACTAAGTATGTGAGAAATATGCATAAAGTAGACATGATAGCATGATGAGCATAAAACATGGAATGCAAGACCAGTAATCATTTAAAGCATAAGAGTAGAAATCATGAGTCAAGAAATGAGGTCAATGCATCATTTGAAAATATCATAAAGGCTCAGAAGAAGAAAATATCATTCATTTATGGGATATAAACTTTAAACCGATACTTATGACCATGTGAGCTATAACATAGAATTCGATGTAACTTTTACATCGAGAAGAGAGAGGCCACTTGTCGAGCTAGACTCCATGACAACACCTTAAACTTGATCTATTTGTGGATCCACTAACTAGGCCAATTAAGGAAAACCTACAAGGTAATATAGTTTGGGACTAGTGGTTCCTACTAGAGTTCCTTTAAGTTGCTTCTTGAGCTTTTGGATCGACCCTATCCTTAAGTTCTCTCGGTGCTTTGTCAATATCCCAACGGAAGTCATAAATAATAGTCATTAAAATTATTAGGAAAGACAATAATAAATATCAATCCATGTTATAAAATAATCATAAGAGTTGCTCATTAACATGGTGATTCATACAATAATGAGAAAATCTTTCATATTTATGAATCTGTGAATCAGTGAGAAAATATTTTACCTCTTTAACATGAGTGTGTGAGAAAAACCTTTCACAACCTTTATACTTTCTTGATAACATACTTGAAATCATAATTCATCATCATCATAAAAATATTCATAAACCTTTCATCAATCCATGATCATAACTTCATAAACTCATACTTTGAAAATAGCATAATGCATGGGTTCATGAAAACTCACTTGAAAATATGTAATTCAACTTATAATATGCATAATTAAGTCATTAACTTTGAAACAAAATATAATTTAATTGATCCAATGCATTCTCATGAAAACCCTAAAGTTATTGAATTAAAATCAATTGAAAAGGAGAGAAAAACCTTTCATCTCCACGGAAGGAAATGATCCATTGATAAATTTTCAACATACATCGACTAAATCAAAGCTCTAAATGCACTTGAATTGGAGACTTGAACTTGACTTTAAAAATTCTTAACTTGAACCTTGAAGAAGAACTTGAGAGGATCCTTTTAGAGAGAGAATTAGTGATTGGAGACAAAACAAGGGGAATTTAAAGGGTTTGGGTAGTTATAGGTTTCGAAATAGGTCCAGAACAACGTAGTCTAAGAGAGTTAAATGATTGGAAAGGAGAAAAATAACCCTATTAAAATTCCAACTGGGACCACTTGGCGAGGTCAGTCAAACTCGCCTTTAAGGTCGGCGAGTTGCTGATTTGTTGGCCTAGCTTGCCAATCTCTCCCTCAAATTGATCAGAAATATCTGAATAATTTGGTGAGTTCCCATGGATTTCTGACCATGTCGGCGAGTCACCACATTGACCCTTCCCTCACCCACTTGCTCTTTTTTCCTACAAATTTCTTTGAATTTGTTGGCAAGAAGACCCAACTCGTATAACACGTTTGGTGAGTCACCAAATCCAACTCCTCCTCGCCGAACTTTCCTTCTTCTGAGTCAATTTTTTTAGAATTTATTTATGAACTCACTTTCCACTTGGCGAGTTGCCAAGGCCCACTCGGTGAGTCACCGAGTCCACTAGGCAAGCCTCAGGCCTCGTTTTCTTTCTTTTTTAAAACTCATTTTCTTAAGTTTTTAACTTCTGGAGCCTCACATCCTTATGTCACAAACCACCACCTGAGCTTGAGGGTAAGTCACATCATTGAGATTGCCTCTGAGCCACCAAGGTCAGCCATGTCTTGGAATTAATTGAGAAGTAGAAACTTCTGATGCCCTAGGTGGCAGGCCAATAGACCTAATCACGAAATTCCTTCTCGGCCAACATGTCCTTTAGCCATATTAGACCCATATCCCTCATCTTAACGTCGTAATCTGCATTGGAGACTCTGGCACCTCTAGCACTACATTTATAAACTAGGTGCTTACCAGGACGTCTACCCTTTAGATATAAATGGTAGGGCTAGAATAACCCCAATGTGCAGTAGGAAGGAGGGTGTAGAAATATCTGATCCAACTTGAGCATACGATGATAGGAGCCTCCACTAACAGACATAGAAGCAGGATGCCTTCTCCGTTACACCTGACTGATGTTATCTTCATATCGGCCATCATTGTAAAAGACCTATAATTGCACAAATGGGTGTGATAGAACTCATCGGGTTAGGGGGATCATGTTTAGAAAAGGAAATTTTCAACTTCAACCAATTAGGAGTCCACTGTTATGTGACATCCTACTATAGAGAGAGTGACCTCACTATAGGGGGGAAAGTCCACCATAACGGCCTTCATCGTGATCAAGGATTCAAAGGGTGCCCCCATGGCACCCTTAGCCCAAAAATTCCCCTTTTTTCTAATTTTTACTTCAGATCAGTAGTCCTAAAGCACCCCACTACCTAATTATGAAAATATTCTAGCGTTACAACTCCTAAATAGTGTCCAAATCTAAGTTTCCACCAAGAAGAATTGTTCATCTTCTCCCCAAGCTCAGAATATTATATAGAAGTTGTAAACATAAGGAAAGTGTTCATGCTATGGATATTTCATCAAATCAAGCCACCCATTTAAGTTTCAAAAAATCAACCCCAGGTTATTCTACTCAATCGATTATTAGCATGCGATAATCACTAAGTAAGTAATGAAATAACGGGAGTGGGAGATGAGATCCTTACCTTAGATTCCATATTCGGAATGAACTGATAAGAGAGAATTTAGGAGTTTGATATCGCGACCCAAAAACTGAGTCATGATAGCACACATTCTAAATTCTAACCTGATGTATAAACCGAATAACAAATCACATACGAGACTTCCAAAAGGGGAAGTCAGGCCACAAAAAAAAGAAGTATAACGAAGAAATATCCAAAACCTGATGTCATAAGTATAAAGAGCATATAGTACAACCATTGAATATGATATAGATCATAAGTCTTCAAATATTAGTAAAGACTGAAAACAAAAAATGGAACTAATGGTGGTCCGAATCACAGGGTCTCCCCACTAATCCAATACGACACTCTCCGCTAGAGAAAATCAGCTTCTATATGGAATATCCTAACTAGGATCTGCATTAAAAGGGACATAGAAGTAGTGGTAAGTACAATCAACATTCAGTTAGTAGGTTTGACCGACTGAGTACAAGAAATTAATCAAACTTATGAAATAGACTAAGGAACACTTACACCTATGTATAGAAAAGTCTCACTCCATCATCGATGCTGTCAATTTATATAGAATGACGCAAGTAAAATAAACATATAGGAAAAATTCAATATCACATATGATTAGATAAGTCAAATATTTAAAAGAGAAATATAATGTGATGCAATGATATGGTGGTATGATGGAATCAAGGTTATCGCACAACATATTGTGTACACCTATTGAGCTAATGTTTCTAGACTAGGACCCATGTGGAACTCGTAGTCTATATACCAAATCACAATCTCAGTATCTCATTAACTTGCCACCTAACTCGTGATTAAGGATATAAAAATGTGTCATATTTTCTTTCTCAAATTTTTTTTTCACATTTCTCAACTTTTCAAGATCAATTATTTGATGAATGCATCACAACACATATGGCATGGAGGCAATATTCAATTCAACATGTAATATAAGGTTCAAAGTTCTCAAAACTCAATCTATACATGTTATACACCCTCAAATAGATAGTAATGGGAAGAAAATAGATTGAAATAAATGTTCACCCCTTTTGAAAGTATTTCATTACTCAAGTGTGATCAAAACCCCAACTCAATCCCTCAAGCGGGTATTACAAGTCAAATAGTGTTACACATCTCTCTCACAGTTAAATTATGAATCACATGCTCTAAAAGAAAATAGGATAGCAAATAAGCCCCCCCATACGGGCTAAACCGCACAAATAAGCCCCTACACGAGCAAGACAATATGTTTTCGGACGCAATAGAATAATAGAATTCCCATTTGATGCTCGAATCTTGATATGTTTACCAAAGTCAACCATAAAATTAAAAACTCCATTCAAGGTCTCAAAATCTCATCTGATCGAATTAGGAACTACACCAACCATCCCCACAACACAAACAAAGCATGAAAACACTAGGGGAAAGATAAAAATGGTCATTTCACACTGAAAAGTAATTTCTCAAGAATTGGGACATTACAACTGATCCCGTCTTCTCTCTATAATGGAAGGGATCTGCTATAGCGGTACCACTACGATGAGATAGTGTCTCTATAGCGGGGTCTGACTTAGGGGATAAGGAGGGAGCAATTTTTTATGGTTCCATTGTCTTTTTAGCGTGGTCTATTGGCAAGATCCTTCTATTCTTAAGAATTGGGGTGTGAGATTCTTCCTAAGTAGCGATGGTGTCACACCGTTAGTCTCGAAAACTCTATGACCAACTCATGCCCATTTTTATTACAGTAAAACCTCTATAAATACATATTCTTGGGACTGAAAAAAATATTTATTTATCGAGATTATTAGTTTATCGATAAATACATAAATTATTTATTTATCGATAAATAAATATTTATTATTTTAGAGAGTATTTTGCAGTATGTGCCATAAGAAAGAAAAAAATATTTGAATTAAGAATTTCAAAATTTTAAATTTAGAAAACTAAAAAAAGTGTAGTGTTTGCATATTTATTATTTAAATCTAGAAAAGCTAAACGAATTTAGTGAAGTTTAATGTTTCTAATTGTATTCATGTATATAAAATATGAAAAGATTTTATGTTAATTATGAAAGGAAAAAGCTAGTTGTTTAAAAATCATAATCTAAGTATAATGTCTTCTCATCATTTGAAAGGCGTACAAAAATCATCTTTAACCAAAAAAAATAAGAAACGAAATATGTGAGCATAAGAAAGAGAATCCAACTATTAGCCAAAAAGATTTGCAAGCATGGGTGAAACAAAAGTTTGATTTGACTATTAGTCAATCAACAATATCGCATACTCTCAAAAGGTCGACAGAGTATTTGTCAAATGAGATGAAAATAGCGATGCCAAGACGCATAAACCGGCAAAATACCCTGATTTAGAGAAATTTGTGTACGAGCGGTTTCTTCAAATGCAAGAGAAAGTGAACATATTAGGAAAAATTATCCAAGGAAAAGCAAAAGATCTTTTTCTGAAAATGTATGGTGAAACTAATCCAGAATTCAGCTTCTTTTCTGGTTGGTTAGAACGTTTCAAGTCAAGAATTCAATGATGTCATATCTAATTTAGCCTACATAAATGTGATGGATGTTGAACATCTTTTGAACTAGCCTAACGAAAATGATATAGTAATGAAATCACCTACAGAGGAAGAGATTATTCAATCTGTAATGAATAATGATGATGAGAAAGATACTGAACAAGATGATAGTAGCATTGTCCCACATGTATCGTCAAATGAGGCATTTCAAGCAATGACTACATTGTCAAACTATTTAGTATAATACGAATAAAATATTCTGAAAATTGTGTTCGCTCTTCAAAAAGTTAAGGATGAGATTAATTTTGATTTTGGTGGAAAGAAAAAATAATCAACTATAGAATCATATTTTAAAAAGAAATAGTTATTGGTCTAGTATTATTGACTGATTAAATATATAAAAATTCTTGATGTATTCTAGTAATTATTACTTTATATTTTTTCTGAGCCTTTAATATTTTATTTTTAATTATTATCTAATGCATTTAGCGAGAATATTACTTTAATATAACTAGCCCAAGTTAGGATCGGAAAAAAATATTCATTTGGCGAGATTATTACTTTATTGAATATTACTTTATCGATGTTTTATTGTATTATCATTCAGAGATATATGATGGGTAAATTGATATCTACTGTACCCAAAATATCGTTATTTAAAAAAGGATTCATGCGAAAGCACTTGAGATGAAGGGAGAGAAATTTTATTAATTAAGATTGATTTGAACTATTTTCATCCCTTCATAATGAAATTATTCTCGTCACAGCAGCACCGTCATAGCGGGATGGGGCTACCATAGCGGGATCGTAGAGATAGAATCTCTTTAACACAAATTTTTTTATTCTCCTTCTCCCCTATAGTGGTAAAATAGATAGGGGGGGGTCACCCTAAAAACCTTCAAAAAGATGCTATAAGCTTGGAAAGAAGAAAGAAGAGGGATTGTAGTGCAAGGAAGGCTACATCCCAGATTTCAGGCCTGCCTTTGTCGTTTTGCCTCCCAAAAAGAAGAGATTATGCTGGAATCCTTCAGCAGCTTCTTGGTGCCTAAGTAGGCTAGGTTTTCTTAACTGAGTAGTTATTGACATGTTTCATTGCATAATATATCATAGATTGACAAAAGATTTCTTGTCTAGGCATTCGGCATAGAGCCTGGATGGCTGAGTGTATCGTTATTGTTGCCTAGAAAATAAGAGAGTTATATGAGTATAACTTCTCGGTGACTAGGAGTAGGTGATTTGTTATTGATTTATAATCTGAATAACTCCCCAGAGTTGGAAATTCCTAAGAACAAGAGAGTGTCCTTAAGAGGGCCCATTACTCGTCTATGGCTATGTGTAAATATAGGGATATGTATATGCATGTGTTTGATTATGTGATTTCCCCTGTGAGTTTCCTGTGTAACGCATACTCAGGAAATAATTATTGAATGTGTATAACTTCATATTTGTAACACCCCTCAAAATTTTTCCTAAGATCCAGACCCTTGTTGTATTCGTATAGGGTCTAACTCAATTATTTCGAAGTATATGTGCTTGAGTTAAGATGAGTCCCTGAGAAACTAAAGAGCGTTGGAGGTGATGTGGGGTCATAGAGGACCCTAGGACCGAGCTAAGTCCAAAAGATCCGTCGTGGCTAAGTTTAGGATGAGTTCGTATAAGGGTCGACTTTTAATGACCCTATCTTTTGAAGGACGTCAATCTGGGTGGTCCACAACCTATCAAATTAAAGGTCATTGAGTCTTCTTTCCAACGCCACCAAGAACGTACATTTTGGAGTTTGGAGTCAAAAGATATGACGATCCTAAGACGAACTAGCACGGTAGGAATTTCATTTTTAGCCTGAGTTGCAACTGCTGGGGAAATGGCCTTGGCGCTGTAAGGGCGCGACGCACCACTATCGCGCCAGAAACATGCCTCAGTAGTTTGGTCCTTGGCGCGATGCGCCACTAAAAGTTGTGCAGGGTTTTTCAGGCTAATTTTCCAGAATCCAAAAACTTTAGCCTTGGCGCTATAAGGGCTCGACGCGCCACTATCGCGCCAGAAACATGCCTCAGTAGTTTGGTCACTGGCGCGACGCGCCACTAAAAGTTGTGCAGGTTTTAGACGTAATTGGCCATGGCGCTGTAAGGGCGCGACGCGCCACTATCGCGCCAAGGGCGTTTTGGCCTAATTTTCAGGATTTTGGAGGAAAGGCAATTTGGGAATTGTCCCAAATTATATATACACAAGCCTTAGACATTTTGGGATCATTCCTTCAGCCCTCACTCTCTCTCTAAAAAGCCCTAGCTCCTCTCTCTTCTCTTCTTCTCCATTTCCAACAAAAAGAAGAGTCCAAGAGCTTCAAGGTTTGAGTCCTCCATTGAAGACCCAACAACAAAGTTTCTTCAAGCATCTATTCTAAGGTATGTAAGGCTATCCAAAACATGGGTTGAGTTCACCCATGTGCCCTATTCTTGCTTTGAGGTTAGATATTCATGAAAAATGGAGTTTCTTGGTATAGTACATGTTTGAATGAGTTTTGTTCCCATTTTATTTGATTATTTATGTGTCAATGTTGTTGAGTTAAGAGGTTCCTAAATGAGCCTTATGTGAGTATGAGATGATGAAGAAATGAGTTGCTAAATATGTTTTATTGATCTTCTTAATTATGTAGATTTGATAAAGGATATTATTTTCTTAAAAATGTTGCCTATTATAAAAATGTCGATTTGAAGTCTTGAAGATATGATTGAGATTGAGCGGATAGTATGCTTGGAAGAGATTTGATTGTGATAGAATTGATGAGTTGACAAGGTTGTAATGAGACTTGTCGATATGAGTTGATTGAGTTGGTTGGATGGAGTTTTATGAGCATTGAGTCTTGGGAGGAGTATCGAGCACCGAATTGGGGAAAAGTATAGTCCATACCCGAACCCAATACCTGTGTTGCCAAACATAGGGGGGATTGAACCGTTAAAGTCGGATGCTTCCCCGAGAGCTTTGTCCTGACATTATAGGACCTAGTTGGATTGGATCCATGAGTGTTTGATTCGTTCATACCCTGGCAAGGCATGAACGGGCGTGGCAACAACGTCGTTTTGTTGTACCTTCACTGGCTCATAAGTGTTGGTTGTCGGTTAAGAGAAACTTCCAAATAGGTCTTGATAGTACTCTGAGTCAGACTGAGTTGAACTGTATGTGATTGGTCCCGTCTAAATCATATTCTTGTTTAGACTTAGGACATTTGATTGGGTTGTTATTCCTCTTGAGTTGAACTTCCGAGTTGATTAATTCTTCCTTGATGTCTGTTGTATTCGGCTATTTTACATACTCGTACATTCCATGTACTGACGCCATTTGGCATGCATCGTTTCATGATGCAGAGACAGGTACTAGATATCATCAATCGGCGCTCCATTGAAGATCCACATACACTTCCAGCCAGTCGGTGAGTCCTCCTAGTTCCCGGAGGATATTGGGCCTTCTTGTACAGTTTTGCTGTCCTTTCTTTTATTTAGATTGTTGGTAGCCATGGGCTTGTCATTGGCACCTTTTTGACTTGAATAGAGGCTTCATAGACTGGAGTGTGGGGAGGTCGAGTTGTTACCTCGAGGAGTCTTATTATTGTCTTGTTGGATTGTAAATGTTTGGCCTTCGGCCCTTATATTTCGAATAGTGTTTCATTAATTGAACTTTCGCTAAGAAAACGTGATTGAATGAATGTGTGACTGGACCAGATGGATCGCTTGGAGGTCAGAAATGGCCTTCGGGTGCCGGTTACTTCTAGGGTACCCTTCCGGGGCGTGACAAACATGGTATCAGAGCACAGAGTTCAAGTGTCCTAGGGAGTCTATGAAGCCGTGTCTAGTAGAGTCTTGCTTATAGGTGTGTTGTGCACCACACTTATAAGCAGGAGGCTATAGGACATTAGGAATTGTTTCACTTCTTTCATACTCTGAATTCGTGCGATGGAGTTAAACTCTATGAAACTTCCCTTCTAATTCGTGCGTTTATACATTACAGATAATGCCTCCAAAAAGTACTGCTAGCCAGAGGAATGTTGATATCGTCGAGATGCCCCAGTACGAGGCACGTCCAGCAAGGGCTAGGGGCCGACCTGCGAGGTATGCAGAGGCAACCCAAGTGCCATCTACTCCACCTGCACCTATATCAGAGGCAGAATTTCGAGGGGCAATTGCAATGCTCACGTAACTAATGGCTACCCGAAGTGGTAATCAGAGTTCGCCGACCCTTAGCTCTAGCTTCCAAGAGCCATCTGCTGCCACTAGAATTAGAGACTTTTTGAGGATGAATCCGCCGGCATTCACGAGTTCTAAGGTAGATGAAGATCCCCAAAACTTTATTGATGAGATGTGGAAAATTCTAAAAGCTATGCATGCTACGGAAATTGAGGGGGTTGAGTTGGTGTCTTATCAACTCAAAGATGTGGTAAACATTTGGTATAACCAATGGGAACAGGGTAGGGGTGAGGATGTTGAACCTGCTAGATGGGATGAATTTGAGGGAGCCTTTCTTGACCACTTCTTTCCCCGAGAATTGAGGGAAGCGAAAGTAGAGGAATTTGTGAATCTGAAACAAGAAGGCATGACCGTTAAGGAGTATAGCCTAAAGTTCATCCAGCTGTCCAGGTATGCTCCAAAAATGATTCCTGATGTGAGGTCAAAGATGAGGAAGTTCGTCTAAGGATTAGGAAGGCATGTGAAGAAGGAGTGCAACGCAGCATTGTTGATCTCGAACATGGATATTTCGAGACTAATGGTGTATGCTCAACAGGTGGAGGATGAAAAAATAAAAGACAAAGGAGCATCTGAGCAAGAAGGCAAAATCAGTGGGCCCTGAGGGTGAACTGAGGCAAAGCAAGGGCAATAGGTCTTTCTTCCAGAAGAGGCCTTTCAACTATGCCTCATCTACCGCCAGTGCACCGATGCCATAGAATAGGTATGATCGGCAGGGACAAGGCCGCCAAAATTTCAGACTCCAGGGTTCTCAATCCCAAGCTAGCATGGGTCAAGGTGCGCAAGAGAAGCCACCATACGTCAAGTGTGGTAAGCTTCACTTGGGAGAGTGCAGAGCGGGAAGGATGGGTTTTTATAAATGTGGCCAAATGGACCATTTTCAGAAGGAGTGTCCAGCATGGGGGAACAGGGCCCAACATTCTACCATCGCACCACTGACTAGAGGTAATCAAAGGGGCACTACTTCAGGCATCGGCGGAGGTACAAACCGTTTATATGCTATGGGTAGTCGCCAAGATCAAGAGAACTCTCCAAACGTCGTGACGGGTATGATTCGAGTCTCTTCTCTTGATTGTTATGTGTTGATAGATTTGGGTGCCACCCTATCTTTTGTGACTCCTTATGTGGCTAGTAAATTCAATAAAATTCCTGAACGCCTTCTTGAGCCTTTTAGCGTGGCTACTCCTGTCGGTGATTCTGTCTTAGCTGAGAGAGTCTATAGATATTGCATTGTGTCCATTTATCACAAGGATACCTTGGCCGACCTAGTTGAGTTGGACATGGTTGACTTTGACGTGATCCTTGGCATGGACTGGCTCTATGTCTGTTATGCCTCTATTGATTGTAGAACTCAGATTGTCACGTTCAAATTCCCGAATGAGGCTGTCATAGAGTGGAAGGGTAGTCTGGTTGCGCCTAAGGGTAAGTTTATTTCATACCTTAGGGCCAGGAAGCTAATCTCAAAAGGGTGTGTTTATCACATTGTCCGAGTGAAAGGTGACAATATTTAGTCTCCATCCCTTGAGTCGATTCCGATTGTCAACGAGTTTCCGGATGTCTTTCCTAAAGATCTGCCTGGAGTCCCTCCTGATAGGGAGATCGACTTCGGGATTGATGTTCTTCTTGATACCCAGCCTATCTCTATTCTTCCATATAGAATGGCCCCAGCTGAGTTGAGAGAGTTGAAGGAGCAGTTGAAAGACTTGTTAGATAAGGGATTTATTAGGCCGAGTGTCTCACCATGGGGAGCCATGGTCCTGTTTGTTTGAAAGAAAGATAGGTCCCTTAGAATGTGTATCGACTACAGACAGCTGAATAAGGTCACCGTAAAGAACAAGTACCCTCTCTCCAGAATAAATGACTTATTCGATCAACTTCAGGGTGCCACTTGTTTCTCAAAGATAGACTTGAGATCCGGCTACCATCAGTTGAAGGTGAGGGAGTGTGATATTCCGAAGTCTGCTTTCTGGACTCGTTATGGCCACTTTGAATTTTTGGTCATGTCCTTTGGGTTGACTAATGCCCCCGCCACTTTTATGGATCTCATGAACTGAGTATTCAAACAGTATCTTGACATGTTTGTGATTATATTCATAGATGATATTCTGGTTTACTCCTAGAATGAAGAGGAGCACGCCTATCATCTTAGAGTTGTTTTAAAAACTTTGAGGGACCAGGTATTGTATGCAAAGTTTTCTAATTGTGAGTTTTGGCTTGCATCAGTGGCCTTCTTAGGCCACATTGTATCTGGAGATGGTATTCAGGTTGATGATCAGAAAATTGAAGCTGTGAAGAATTGGCCTAGACCCACATCCCCAACAGAGATAAGGAGCTTCCTGGGTTTGGCCGGGTACTATCAAAGGTTTGTAGAGGGATTCTCATTCATATCATCACCATTGACTAAGCTGACCCAAAAGTAGGCTAAGTTCTAATGGTTTGATGCTTGTGAGGAGAGTTTCCAGAAATTGAAGACCAAGCTAACCACTGCTCCTGTTCTAACTTTGCCCGATGGAATAGAGGGTTTTGTGATCTACTGTGATACATCCAGAATTGGTTTGGGTTGCGTGTTGATGCAAAGGGGGAAGGTGATAGCCTATGCTTCAAGACAGATTAAGCTTCATAAGAGGAATTACCCAACTCATGACCTTGAGCTGGCAGCTGTGATGTTTGCACTTAAAATCTGGCGCCACTACCTGTATGGAGTTCATATCGATGTATTCACCGATCACAAGAGTTTGCAATACGTCTTTAGCCAGAAGGAACTCAACCTGAGGCAAAGGAGATGGCTTGATCTACTCAAGGACTATGATATGAACATCCTCTACCATCCAGGTAAAGCTAATGTTGTTGCTGATGCTCTTAGCAGGTTGTCTATGGGTAGCACTAGCCACGTGGAGGAAGGAAGGAGAGAATTGGCGAAGGAAGTACGCAGGTTAGTCCGATTGGGAATTCATCTGGAAGAGAACGATGAAGGCGGAGTCACAGTTCAGGATTGGTCTACATCCTCACTTGTGGCAGAGGTAAAGGAGAAGCAAGACTAAGATCCCGTCCTTCTCTAATTAAAGGGAGTAGTTCACAAACAAGAGGTTATGATTTTTACCCAAGGGGAAGATGGTGTATTGCGGTACCAAAATAGATTGTGTGTGCCGGATATCGATGATGTTCGAGAGAGGATTATGGCCAAAGCTCATAGTTCTAGATACTCTATTCATTCGGGCTCTACAAAAATGTACCATGACTTGAGGGAAATTTATTGGTGGAGCGGAATGAAGAGAGATATTGCGGAATTCGTTTCCAAATGCTCGAATTGTCAACAAGTGAAGGTTGAGCATCAAAGGCCATGTAGTTTAGCCCAAAACATAGAAATTCCAGAATGGAAGTGGGAGATGACCAACATGGACTTCATTACAGGCTTGCTGAAGTCCCGAAAGCAACATGATTCCATTTGGGTGATTGTGGATAGAATGACGAAATCAGCTCACTTCTTGGCGGTTAAGACTACTGATACCGCAGAAGATTATGCAAGGTTGTATATACAGGAGATCGTCAGATTGCATGGGGTCCCTTTGTCTATCATCTCAGATAGAGGAGCTCAATTCACTTCCTAATTTTGGAAATCCTTTCAAAAGGGATTAGGTTCGGGGGTGAACTTGAGTACAGCCTTCCATCCCCAGACAGATGGCCAAGCAGAGCGCACCATTCAGACGTTGGAAGATATGTTGAGGGCGTGTGTGCTTGACTTCAAGGGAAATTGGGATGATCACTTATCTCTCATAGAGTTTGCATATAACAATAGCTATCATGCAAGCATTCAAATGGCCCCTTATGAAGCCTTGTATGGGAGAAGGTGTAGATCGCCCATTGGGTGGTTTGAAGTTGGTGAAGCCGAGTTGATTGGGCCCGATTTTGTTCATCAAGCCATGGAGAAGGTACGAGTTATCCGAGAGAGGCTAAAGACAGCCCAAAGCCGCCAAAAATCTTACACCGATGTGAGGAGGAGAGACTTAGAGTTTGAGGTGGATGATTGGGTGTATTTGAAAGTGTTACCCATGAAGGGTGTCATGAGGTTTGGAAAGAAGGGGAAACTTAGTCCCCGTTATATTGGTCCGTACCAAATTTGGAGGCAGATTAGGAGTGTTGCTTATGAGTTGGACTTACCCTCAGAGCTAGCTTCTATTCATCCGGTGTTCCACATTTTAATGTTGAAAAAGTGCTTGGGCGATCCCTCGTTGGTAGTCCCTATTGACAGCGTTGGAATTAAAGATAGCTTGTCTTATGAAGAGGTCCCAGTCTAAATTCTTGATCGCCAGATTCGCAAACTGAGGAACAAAGAGATCGCCTCGGTCAAAGTTCTGTGAAGGAATCAACTTGTTGAGGAAGCCACATGGGAAGCGGAGGAAGCCATGGAATCTAAATATCCACATCTATTCGTGCCTACCGAGGAGGATGTCGAAGGTAATGTCCCTTTCCTTGACATTAAATTTATTTGTGCATTTTGAGTCTTGATTGATAATTGATTGAGAATTGGATTGGTCGATTGACTGAATTCTAATTGTGATTTGTACTCCGTGTCCATTCTTAGTCACTCATCATTCGAGGACGAATGATCCCAAGGGGGAGATAATGTAACATCCCTCAAAATGTTTCCTAAGATCCAGACCCTTGTTGTATTCGTGTAGGGTCTAAATTAATTATTTCGAAGTATATGTGCTTGAGTTAAGATGAGTCCCTGAGAAACTAAAGAGCGTTGGAGGTGATGTGGGGTCATAGAGGACCCTAGGACCGAGCTAAGTCCAAAAGATCCGTCGTGGCTAAGTTTAGGATGAGTTCGTATAAGGGTCGACTTTTAATGACCCTATATTTTGAAGGACGTCAATATGGGTGGCCCACGACCTATCAAATTAAAGGTCGTTGAGTCTTCTTTCCAACGCCACTAAGAACGTACATTTTGGAGTTTGGAGTCAAAAGATATGACGATCCTAAGACGAACTAGCACGGCAGGAATTTCATTTTTGCCTGGGTTGCAACTGCTGGGGAAATGACCTTGGCACTGTAAGGGCGCGACGCACCACTATCGCGCCAGAAACATGCCTCAGTAGTTTGGTCATTGGCGCGATGCGCCACTAAAAGTTGTGCAGGGTTTTTCAGGCAAATTTTCTAGTATCCAGAAACTTTAGCCTTGGCGCTATAAGGGCGCGACGCGCCACTATCGCGCCAGAAACATGCCTCAGTAGTTTGGTCCCTGGTGCGATGCGCCACTATCGCGCCAGAAACATGCCTCAGTAGTTTGGTCCCTGGTGCGACGCGCCACTAAAAGTTGTGCAGGTTTTAGGTGTAATTGGCCATGGCGCTGTAAGGGCGCGACGCGCCACTATCGCGCCAAGGGCGTTTTGGCCTAATTTTCAGGATTTTGGAGGAAGGGCAATTTGGTAATTGTCCCAAATTATATATACACAAGCCTTAGACATTTTGGGATCATTCCTTCAGCCCTCACTCTCTCTCTAAAAAGCCCTATCTCCTCTCTCTTCTCTTCTTCTCCATTTACAACAAAAAGAAGAGTCCAAGAGCTTCAAGGTTTGAGTCCTCCATTGAAGACCCAACAACAAAGTTTCTTCAAGCATCTATTCTAAGGTATGTAAGGCTATCCAAAACATGGGTTGAGTTCACCCATGTGCCCTATTCTTGCTTTGAGGTTAGATATTCATGAAAAATGGAGTTTCTTGGTATAGTACATGTTTGAATGAGTTTTGTTCCCATTTTATTTGATTATTTATGTGTCAATGTTGTTGAGCTAAGAGGTTCCTAAATGAGCCTTATGTGAGTATGAGATGATGAAGAAATGAGTTGCTAAATATGTTTTATTGATCTTCTTAATTATGTAGATTTAATAAAGGATATTATTTTCTTTAAAATGTTGCCTATTATAAAAATGTCGATTTGAAGTCTTGAAGATATGATTGAGATTGAGCGGATAGTATGCTTGGAAGAGATTTGATTGTGATAGAATTGATGAGTTGACAAGGTTGTAATGAGACTTGTCGATATGAGTTGATTGAGTTGGTTGGATGGAGTTTTATGAGCATTGAGTCTTGGAAGGAGTATCGAGCACCGAATTGGGGAAAAGTATAGTCCATACCCGAACCCAATACCTGTGTTGCCAAACATAGGGGGGATTGAACCGTTAAAGTCGGATGCTTCCCCGAGAGCTTTGTCCTGACATTATAGGACCTAGTTGGATTGGATCCATGAGTGTTTGATTCGTTCATACCCTGGCAAGGCATGAACGGGCGTGGCAACAACGTCATTTTGTTGTACCTTCACTGGCTCATAAGTGTTGGTTGTCGGTTAAGAGAAACTTCCAAATAGGTCTTGATAGTACTCTGAGTCAGACTGAGTTGAACTGTATGTGATTGGTCCCGTCTAAATCATATTCTTGTTTAGACTTAGGACATTTGATTGAGTTGTTATTCCTCTTGAGTTGAACTTCCGAGTTGATTAATTCTTCCTTGATGTCGATTGTATTCGGCCATTTTACATACTCGTACATTCCATGTACTGACGCCATTTGGCCTGCATCGTTTTAAGATGCAGAGACAAGTATTAGAGATCATCAACCGGCGCTCCGTTGAAGATCCACATACACTTCCATCCAGTCGGTGAGTCCTCCTAGTTCCTAGAGGATATTGGGCCTTCTTGTACAGTTTTGCTGTCCTTTTTTTTATTTAGATTATTGGTAGCCATGGGCTTGTCATTGGCACCTTTTAGACTTGAATAGAGGCTTCATAGACTGGAGTGTGGGGAGGTCGAGCTGTTACCTCGAGGAGTCTTATTATTGTCTTGTTGGATTGTAAATGTTTGGCCTTCGGCCCTTATATTTCGAATAGTGTTTCATTAATTGAACTTTCGCTAAGAAAACGTGATTGAATGAATGTGTGACTGGACCAGGTGGTTTGCTCGGAGGTCAGAAATAGCCTTCGGGTGCCGGTTACTTCTAGGGTACCCTCCCGGGGTGTGACAAACATGGTATCAGAGCACAGAGTTCAAGTGTCCTAGGGAGTCTATGAAGCCGTGTCTAGTAGAGTCTTGCTTATAGGTGTGTTGTGCACCACACTTATAAGCAGGAGGCTATAGGACATTAGGAATTGTTTCACTTCTTTCATACTCTAAAATCGTGCGATGGAGTTAAATTCTATGAAACTTCCCTTCTAATTCGTGCGTTTATACGTTACACATAATGCCTCCAAAATGTACTGCTAGCCAGAGGAATGTTGATATCGCCGAGATGCCCTAGTCTGAGGCACGTCCAACAAGGGCTAGAGGCCAACCTGCGAAGTATGCGGAGGCAACCCAAGTGCCATCTACTCCACCTGCACCCACATCAGAGGCAGAATTTCGAGGGGCAATTGCAATGCTCACGCAACTAATGGCTGCCCGAAGTGGTAATCAGAGTTCGCCGACCCTTAGATCTAGCTTCCAAGAGCCATCTGCTGCCACTAGAATTAGAGACTTTTTGAGGATGAATCCGCCGGCATTCATGGGTTCTAAGGTAGATGAAGATCCCCAAAACTTTATTGATGAGATGTGGAAAATTCTAAAAGCTATGCATGCTACGGAAATTGAGGGGGTTGAGTTGGTGTCTTATCAACTCAAAGATGTGGCAAACATTTGGTATAACTAATGAGAACAGGGTAGGGGTGAGGATGTTGAACCTGCTAGATGGGATGAATTTGAGGGAGCCTTTCTTGACCACTTCTTTCCCCGAGAATTGAGGGAAGCGAAAGTGGAGGAATTTGTGAATCTAAAACAAGAAGGCATGACCGTTAAGGAGTATAGCCTGAAGTTCATCCAGCTGTCCAGGTATGCTCCAGAAATGATTAAAGATATTTTATACCTTTTAATTATTAATTTAATATTAATCTACTTATTTTTAAGGCCCAACAATCCAAGCTCAACTCTCAAGCCCAATTATAAATTCTAATAAATACTAAACAGCAGTCCAAGTCCAATAATCCAAGCCCATTAGCCCAACTCTCAAGCCCAATTCTAAATCTTAAATTCCTAATAAGCACTAAACACTTAAGCAGTAGGCAGCAACATAAGGTAAAAGTTAAAACTTTAAAACCCTAGTATCTATTTTTCTTTTACATTTCTGTTCCTCTCACATTGGTTTCTCACAAAGTCACAGACTCACAGTCATAGACTAACAGTGAAGGCTCAAAAACAACTTCAACTCCTCAACCTCAAGTACAAAATTGTCAAATTTTGAGAAGGTTTATAAGAAGTTTTTCAAATTTTAAATTAATTTTAAGTTGTTTTCTTTTTTGTTTCGAATGTTTAAGTTGTTTTCTTTTTTGTTTCGAACCTCTGTGGGCCGTGAGAAAAAAAAGGCTTCGTAAGAATTTGAAGAATGTAGAGAGAGAATATTTGAATTGTCTCGGCTAGTCATAAACCGAATAACCGAACCAAACCGAACCAAACCGACAATAACCAAACCCGTGGTTATTATTTTACTTGGTTTGGTTATGGTTTTAGACATTTAATAACCGATTAAATTAGCTTGGTTATGGTTTTAATCAATAATCGACCCAAACCGAACCATGAACACCCCTAGCTATAGTAGGTGCCCGCAAGGCCTGGTGGATTGGGTCATGACAACATTGCTTCCCGCATCTTATACAAAATGGAGGTTACTTTATCTTGTCCCAAATATCCTCACTCTCAATCTAGTCTTTCCTGGTAAGTCCACACATCCATTTTAACCTCCTTATTTTTGCTATGTTCATCTTCTGAATGTCGAGTTCTTGACTGACCAACAACTGCCTCATACAACTATTTTTTAGAATGAAGGAGATTATCTCCTTATAAGGTTATAAAGAAAATTATACATGGTAAAGTGCTATCCATGGTATGTACTATACATGGTAAATACAATTAAATAAGATTTTATACTAGTATTATTTAATAGACCTCCCAATCAATCAACTTATATGGTAGGTATATATTGTAATTAATGATGATTAACACTAATCAATCAACTATAATTATAGTTATATGCATTTGGTAGAGATTGTAATTGATGGTTATTAACATCCCTGTTCAAATTGATGGTAGTCAACCAATAGTTTGCCAAGAAAGAACTCATTTCGTTTAATCATTAGAGACTTGGTGAAAAAAATTGTTTGTTTATCTCTTGAGGAAATATGAGGAAGGGAAATATGACCATCAGCAAATATCTTCTGAACAGAGTGGTAATCAATCTTGATTTGGTTGATTCATTCATGGGAAATAAGATAGAGGAAATCTTTAGAACACTTTCATTGTCATAATATATAGGTATGGGAGAGGAAAAGTAAATGCCAAAATCAGTCAGCAAATGACGCAACCAAACCACTTTATTGCAAGTAGACAATATGGCACGATATTCTGCTTTGATCGATGATTTGAACACTGTTTCTTATTTCTTTGACTTCCAAGATAACAAGGAGTTGCCAAAACACATACAATACCTAGTGGTTGAATAACGAGTATTGGGACATTCACCATAAGCAGCATCGAAAAGGCATGAAACAGAGTAGGTGAGTCACAACTATAATAGAAGACCATATTGCAGTCCATTGAAGATAATAGAAAAGTCAATGAGCAGTAGTAAGATGAAAGCCTCGAGGGTCAAACATAAACAAATTAAGAATATGAATAACATGAGTAATGTGAGGCCAAGTGACAGTTAAGTAGATTAAGTTCCCAATAAAATTCGATAAAAGGTTGGGTATGAGATAGGTTCCCCATCAATCTTGGAGTAATGAGTGTATTGCTCCATGGGTGTATCAATAGTGGTCTCATCAGTCAAGAGACCCATGTACAATATTTGTTTGGTATACTTCCGTTGGTAGAAGAAGTAGCCACCAAAATTGTGAGAGATTTCCAAGCCAAGAAAGTAAGTTCCGTGCCCCAAATTCTTTGTTTAAAACAAAGATTGTAGCATAATATTAAGCTACAAAATACTTTCGATATCATCCTTAGTAATCAAGAGATCATCGGTATAGATTAGCACAAAAACTAGCCGTCGTGGTGAGGGAAAATAAATAGACAATAATCATTGTGACTCTATCAATAACCACTTTGTAAAAGAACAAACTTCAACTTGGAGAACCAAGTGCATGGAGCTTGTTTGAATCCATAAATATCCTTCCTAGTTTTCATACCATGAATGGAGAAGTGGAGAAGCAGGAGGAGATTTCATGTATATAATCTCGAATAACTCATGATTAAGAAAAACATTAGTGACGTCCATCTGTGAGATGTACCATTGTCAAATTGGCAATAGTCATTTTAACTATAGTAGCAAAAGTTTCTTCCTAATCGATCTCATACTCTTTCTTAAAACCTTTCCCCACCAAGCAAACTTTATATCGATCTAATATATCGTTAGAATTTTCTTCAAAGTGTACACCCATTTATAACAAATCATTATTTGATCCGATAGGGGATAGAACTAGATCCCATATATGATTTTGGGCTTGTGCATCAAGTTCAGTTTGTATAGTCAAGATCCATTCTTTACTGTCATCTGCCTGTTTATAAGAACTAGATTTTGAAATATGATTAAGTGAGGAGAAAAGGGATAACCAAAAAGGAGGTTTACTGATCCGATCGGTTCGAGTAGTTACTACACTATGTAATGGTTTAGAAGAATAAACATGATAAAAAGAGGGGATACCTGGATCAAGAGATGGAGAAGAAGGAGTAGAAGTTAGGGGAACTCTCGTATAAGAATCAGGCTCATCATCAAACTAGGACAACAATGAAGTCACGTGACCCATGGTATCTGTCAATTATGTAGTTGAGTAAAAGCAGAATGAGTCCTTAAAGAAGAGAATATTGTGTGATATTTTCATCTTTTAGCATCCCATTCTTAACAACGATAACCTTTTAGAGTGTTTGAATATCCCAAAAAAATACATTTGGAAGACTTTGAATCAATTTTAGAATACTTAGATTTTGAAAGAAGCAAATTACAAGCACATTCAAACACGCGAAAGGTGTTATAGAGGATTAGTACCAAAAGGCTTCTATAGAAGGGACTGATTTTAGAGAACCATAGTGGGCATTTGATTAATGAGATAGACAGTTGTGTGGACACTATCTTCCCAAAATAACTATGGAAAATTTGCATGAAGTCAAAATGCACGGGCAATGTCGATAATATGACAATGCTTCACCCAGGAACACTATTCTATTGACACTGGTGATGACATATTCTCTGTTGAATAATTCCTATAGTAGCCAAAAAAATGCTCAAAATCTTTTGAGATGTATTCACTGCTTGAGTCCATATGAATTATCTTTATTTTTCTCAAATTGAGTGCGGATCATTGTATAAAAATAAATAAAGACCCTGAATACCGCAGAATTGAGTTGAAGAAAATAAACATATGTAAATCATGACACATCATCCACATATATTACATAATATGAATTGCTAGAGAGTGACGTGGAACCATAAGAGTAAATAAGTTCAAATCTAGAAGTAGTATATGAATACTTTTACTAATTGGTAATAAATGTGATTTTCCAAGGGCACAAGATTCATAATCAACATTAACATTATTCCTAAAGTAATGTTAGACACACAAATTTCCAGAGGAAAACAAAGACTTCATATTCTAAGAATAAGGATGTCCCAATTGCCTACGCCACAATTTCTTAAGAGCATTGGATGAGTTGATCTACAAAGAAAACAGAGCAAGAAAGAACATATGAGAGTTGGAGGATGAGCCTAGATCAGAGATGTAGAGTTTCCCTTATCTACGACTCTGATCAATAACCTTTCTGGTTCTCAGATCTTGAATAAGGCAATCATTAGGTGAGAAAGAAACTAAGTAACATTGGTTAATAAGCTGATTAATAAAATCAAATTAGCGGATAATTTAGGGACACAAAGATCATCAAATAAGACTGGAGGAGGAAAATCAGGGAAGATAAATTATAAAGTGCCACTTTTCTGAATGCCGAGGTTTATTTCATTAGCATATTAATCGTGTCGGAGATGAAAAAATTTTGGGAGGAAGCAAAGGTTGTCAAGTCACCAGCCATGTGATGAGTGGAACTCGAACATATAATCTAAGGAGTAGTCGACTTAGGTTTACCACTTATAGCATAAAAACCTTTAATAAGTTGTTCGATGAGGTCAGTAGGTGTAGAAAAAGAGGAACCATCAGGAGGATTGATAATATAGGTAAAAGTAGTAGGAGTGGTCAAATAGTTGGGACATGATGGATGAGTTTGATAATTTTTAATCAGATTATCATCTTTCTTCCAATATCGACAAAATATTTTAGAGGTAGAACCTTTCTGGTTGCGGCAATGATAAGCATAGTGACATTTCTTATGACAGTTGAAGCACTCAAGAACAGACAAGTAATGATATTACTTTAGAAAGCAACAAAGGAATTAGATAGGGAATTCTGAGTAGATAGAAGGACAAGATGAGTCCCTTCAAGAGCAAAGAGGTTGAGCTGCGATTGAGAATAGAACCTCGAATATGTTTAAACTTAGGTCGTAAATTCATAAGGAATGTACGACAATGAGATCTGTTATAAGATAAAGATCGTAACGAGAGCCGCTGCTAGAATACTAGTGTCATCAATCATAGCCATATCATTTCAAATCAATATGAAGAACCATAAAATTCTTGAATGCTAGTGATCTCTTCAAAAAAAGATGTGAGAAATTATTCCAATTGATAAATTTGTGCTTTATTACTATGGTGGTGAATTCTTTGAAGATATTCACACATTGCATGATCAGAGAACATATGAATGAGATATAGATCAATGGTGTTGTCAATGGACTCCATGATATAGGTATGTACCTTTTCTTCAAACATATACCTGAATAAACTTATGAAATTCACATATTTTCTACCTATGAAGACGACGGATCCTGTGATCCATAATGCTCAATTGTATATGAAAGAGATAGTTGTATTTCATAGTATTCCAACATCCATCATATATAACATGTTGGAAAAATACATACTAACACAAAAATATATATTGTCAAAATAGTAGAAATAAAATGGGAAAACAATGACACCAAGAATTTTATATAGAAACCCTTTTAAATAAGAAAAAAACCACAGCCAAGAGGAGAAACTAATATTACTATAGTAGGGAATTTTACACTGGATAGTCATGACTAAAATACTCAAAGTGACCACAACACACTCAAAAGGAATAATACTCTTTTGATTTTTCACCTTACTAAAATATTACTCACATTCTATTTTTTTCTTCACAAACTATTCTTTATAGTCTATGGAATACCTCACATTTCTCTCTAATATTTTTTCTCTCTATATTTGTGTATTTAACAAATGAGTAAGAGTGCCCGATTTATAGAAAAAATTTATTCCCTTTGATATCATTGACGACATCAATTAGAAACTAAAATTCAAATTTTGTTAGGTTTTTTGGTAGGAAAAAATGGTGAGATTTGGTTGTTGAGATTTTTCAACTACCAATCTATATTTTTGACTCACCAAATTTTCAACCTAACAAATAAAAATGATGTATGGAATGGATACCTACAAATCTCCACCTCCGGTCCCATGCACCTGAATGAGGTATCTTCTTCTTATCAGTGAGAGCTCATGCCAACAAGTTCTTTGTACAATTTGAACTTGTCCCTTGGTACCACTTTGGTCAGCATATCTACAAAATTCTCATGATCTTTTCAATCTGTATAGATTCGCCTTCTATCTTTTTCTCAAATCCAATGATATTTCACGTCTATATTTTTTGTCCTTGCATAGTACATAAAGTTCTTGATCAAGTCTATTGCACTTTGACTATCACAATAAATGACATAATCATTTTGATGCAAGCCAAGATCTTGAAGAAATTGCTTGAGCCATATCATCTCCTTAACAGCTTTAGTAGTTATAATATACTCAGCTTCAGTTGTAGACAGTGAAACACATTTCTGCAACTTCGACTGCCATGATATAACTCCCTCTGAAAATGTAAACAAATATCTAGTAGTGAATTTTCTATTATCAAGGTCACCTTCCATATCAATATCTGTATTTCCCTTCAAGATTGGATTTGATTCTCCAAAACACAAACATTTATCTGAGCTTCCTCTCATATACTTGAGTATCCAGTTTACAGCTTCCCAATGATATTTTTCTAGTTTGTCGAGAAGCCTACTGATAACACTAATTGCATGAGTAATATTAAGTCTAGTTCATACCATTGCATACATTAGGCTTTCGTTGATAGAGGAATATGAGATTTTGGCCATGCTCTCTTTTCCCTTCCTAGCTGTAGGACAAATTTTCTTGCTCAACTTCATATGACCAGCAAGAGGTGTGCTAACAGACTTAGCATTCTTCATATTGAAGCAATCCAGTACATGCTTAATGTACTTCTCTTGTAATAGATAAATCTGCATCTCATCTCTAAGACAAGTAATTCTCATGCCCAAAATTTTCTTTGCATGACCCAAGTATTTCATGGTAGAAGACTTACACAACTATTTCTTTAACTCATCAATCTTAGAAATATTCTTGCCCATAATTAACATATCATCCACATATAGTAGGAGGATGGTAAAATAATTATCATTTTTTTTGTGCAAACACACAGTGATCTGAGGAAGTCTTCTTGTAGCCTTGTTCCCCCATAAAATATTCAAACTTCTTGTACCATTGTCTTTTTTTGAGTTTGCACATAAAATTTTCTTTACCGTTTAATTTGAAGCCCTCAAGTTGTTCCATATAAATCTTTTTTTCTAGGTCATCATGAAGAAAAGACGTCTTCACATCCATCTACTCAATCTCTAAATTTATACTAATAGCAAACCAAGAACTGTATGAATGGAGGATATTTTCATCACTAGAGAAAATATTTCGTCAGAGTCGATACGCTTTCTTTGACTAAATCCCTTAACAACCAATCTAGCTTTGTACCTGAGATTCAATCTATGTTCTTCAATTTTAACTTTGAACACCCACTTGTTCTTCAAAACTCTCATGCCCTTAGGGAATTTCACCAACTCATAAGTGTGGTTCTCATGCAGAGATTTTATTTTATCTTATATGGCTTTAATATATTGATCCTTTTCCTCATCTTCCATGGATTCCTCATAACACTCAGGTACACCCCCATTAGTGAGTAGCACATACTCATTAGGTGAATAACGAGATGAGGGAACAGTTGTCTTGTGGACCTCCTAAGTGGATTATATGATTTGTCCACAACTTGATGAGCAGGAACATTTTCAATAACAACATCATTGTTATTATCATTATCAATATGTTGATCTGGGACATAATTCTGGGACTTATTATGATCATCAGGCCCATCAGCATCATGTACACTTGTATGAGGAACTTGATCAAGATTGGCTATGCTATAAGAACTTGAAAAGTATAGCTTTTCCACTTTGTCAATTTCTTCAATGGTTTGATTTTTTTAACACGATATCATGGCTTATCATAAGCTTCTTATCAATTGGATCATATAGCCTATAACCAAATTCATCAAGGTCATGTCCAAAAAAAATGCACTGCCTTGTCTTGGCATCTAACTTTCACCTCTTATCTTTCGGCACATGTACAAAAGTTTTGCAACTAAATACTCTCAAATTTTCATAGGAAACATTCTTTCCATACCCAACTCTATTCGGAGAATCACTTTGTAAAGCAACAGGAGATAAGTTAATAACATGTGCAACAGTCAATAAGAATCTCACCCCAAAAAGAGTTCGGCAACTTTGCTTCAGAAAGTAAATATCTAACTCTTTCCATCAAGGTCTTGTTTATTCTCTCAGCCAACCCATCAAGATGAAAAGTGTTAGGAGAAGTCTTCTGGTGTCTAATACCTTAATGCTTGAAGTATTCGTCAAATGATCCACAATATTCACCACCATTATCAGTACAAATATATTTTCATTTCTTTCTGGTTTCTCCTTCAACTGAAGCCTAAAACAGCTTAAAGACACATAACACTTGGTCTTTAGTCTTTAAGAGATAGGCACAAAACTTTCTTGAGCAGTCATCAATAAAAGTGACAAAATAGAGTGCACAACCTAGAGTTATTTTTATTGGACCACATAAATCAGAGTGCACCAACTCAAGCAATTCTGTCTTTCTTGAAGGTGGGTTAGACTTAAAAAAACTCTATTTTATTTTCCATCCAAGTAGTGCTCACACTTTTCAAGTTTAGCACTTTGAAAATCTGATAACAATTTCTTCTTGGCTAGAACATTAAGTCATTTCTCTCTGATGTGGCTAAGCCTCTTATGCTATAACGTTGAAGAGTTATCGCTCTCAACTGCATTCACCATATTGGCACAAATAGAAGCCATAGTTCA
The DNA here is from genome assembly GCF_947179165.1 of Solanum dulcamara. Lineage (NCBI taxonomy): Eukaryota > Viridiplantae > Streptophyta > Magnoliopsida > Solanales > Solanaceae > Solanum > Solanum dulcamara. The sequence goes on along the minus strand of NC_077244.1, from coordinate 10,976,136 downwards.
ATATAGACCACAACGTTTGTTACCACGAGCCATAATCGAGGAACCCTTAATGAGTTTCCATTTTCCTCCATCATTGGTACTAACATATCCCTCATCATCTAGAACACCAATAGAAATAAGGTATAGAAAAACATCAAGTGTATATTTTACATTGTTCAAAACTAGTTTTCAAACAAATTATACCAATACCAACCACTTTAGATACAATGTCATTACTCATACTCAAGGTTCCAAAGTCACCAGGAGTATAGGAAGAGAAAAAAATCCTTCCTTGATGTTATGTGAGATGCGGCACCAGTGTCCACAACCCATCTTGACTCATCACAAGCAATATTTATCAGATCCGTATCAAGAAATGTAACAAGATCTTTGGTGGAGATGGTGGCTAGGCAATTTTTATTGCCATCTTCTTTATTTTCCTCTTTTTCTTTGTTCTCCCTCTTCAACTTTTGGGACAACTTCTTTGTGTGTTATTTCATGCCACAATAGTAGCACTCAATATCCTTAAGTCTGCCTCTAGATTTTCCTTTGTTATGTTCTCTATTCTGAGAATCACGATTTTTATTTCTCCCCTGAAGCTAGTATCCAGTTACCAGGAACTTCGATGAAGAAGAACCTTGAGATTTTTCTCTCGACTCTTCATTCAAGACACTACTCTTGACGGAATCCATAGAGATCATACCATTCAGAGCAGAATTTGACAACTAAGTTCTAAATGTTTCTCAAGAGTCTAGTAGAAAACCAAGTAGAAGCAAGTCTTGAATTTCTTCATCAAATTTGATTCTCATAGAAAATAACTGGTTTATGATCTCCTGAAAATTATTCAGATAATCTATCATCGGAGAACCATCATGATACTTTAAACTTAACATCTTCTTTATTCGATGGACCAGCTTCGTTCCCCCGGGGAGCTACTTGAATAGAAGGCGACACATGTCCTTGTTATGGTTCTGGATGATCCTCATGGTCGAGCTTCTTTTCTTTCCTCAGAGTTGGGATCTCGCTAACCTTAAGAACATTTTGTTATTCCAGTCTTTCGACAATACAAGCTTTCAAGATACTCCCATAGGGGAAGAGTATGTGTCTCCCTAATAATATGGTTCAATACATTATCGTCAATTCATTGCCTAATAAATCCAAAAAACTATATGTGAAATAAATTCCACTCTTTATCTGTTTTAGTATCGGGCTTTACAGTGGTAAAAAATAGTTGATAAAAATTCTTGACATAAAATAGATCTTCCATTTTCCCCTTCTAAATGACATAATTAATACCATTCAAAGTAATCATTCTACTAGAATTAACTTCCATCATTTTTCCCAAAATATATATAGCTATTTCAAGCCAAAGTAAATCTTTTCTGATGTAGAAGTTCATACTGTGCTGCAACCACAGAGCATATTTAGATAAAACCTTGCTCTGATACCTATTTATTGGAAAAATGCGGACTAAGATAAAAATATATATGATCAAAATAGTATAAATAAAATGGAAAAACAATGACACCAAGAATTTTACGTAGAAACCTTTTTAAATAAGGGAAAAATCACGGGCCAAGAGGAGCAACTGATATCACTATAGTAAGAAATTTTACACTAGGTAGTTACGATTATAATATTCAAAGTGACCACAACACACTCAAAAGGAATAACACTCTTTTGATTCCCACCTTACTAAAATGTCGCTCACACTCTATTTTTCTTTAAAGACTATTTTTTATAGTCTATGGTACACCTCACTTTTCTCTCTAATATTTTTTCTCTCTATCTTGGTATGTTTAAGATATGAGCAAGAGGAAAAATTTGTTCCCTTTGATGTCATTGATGACATCAATTAGAAACTAATATTCAAACTTTGTTAGATTTCTTGGTAGAAAAAAATGGTGAGATTTGATTGTTGAGATTTTTCAACTACCAATCTACATTTTTGACTCAACAATTTTTCAACCTAACAAAGAAAAAAAATGGTGCATGGAATGGACACCTACATGACAGAGGTAGGCAATGTACCGCTCACTTTTGAAAGCTTTTTAAAGAAGGTATAGAAACTCAGAGCATTGCCTTCCACCCACAGACGGACGAGCACACAATAAGAACTATTTAAAAATGCTCCATAATATGTTGAAAGCATGTGTAATTGATTTTGGAGGTAAATGAGATGCACATCTGCCTGTTGTAGAGTTCTCTAGGCGAGTATCCTAATGGCACTTTATGAAGCACCTTTATGAGTGGCGTTGTAGATCTTCAATTGGCTGGTTCAAACCGACTAAAGTAGAATTATTGAGTGCTGCTTCAGTTCTTGATGCTATAGAGAAGGTGAATATCATTATGAGTTGACTCAAAACCACTTAAAGTTGACGTAAGTCTTATACTTACATGAGGTGTCGTGAGCTTAAATTCATTGTGGGTGACAAAGTATTTATGAAAGTTTCACCAATGAAGGGCGTGATGTATTTTGGTAAAAAAGGTAAGCTTAATCCTTATTTATGGATTCCTATAAAATTATGAAGAAGATTAGGAAATTGACATATGAGTTGAAGTTTTCACGTGAGATGTCCATGGTGCGTCCAGCATTTCACATTTCTATGTTGATGTTGTATAGGCCTAGTGTTTCTCACATCTTGTGTCACAAGAACTTGAAATAAATTAAATGAGTACTTGTTGCTTCCAGATTATTGGTGAACCCACATATTGTTCGTGGGGCTCTATTGAGTTTTTTTTTTTTTTTTTTTTTTGCTTTTTCTATAGTTTCATCTATATCTTGAAAATAAACTAAAAAAAGTAGGACAAATAAATTGAAACGAAGAATATAAAAATAATATATAGTACTAAAAGATCATGTTGATATATTTGGATGCAGACTTTGTGGGTTGCTAATAAGTGAGGCAGATACATATTTCCTAATTCTTTAACTACCATTTCATTACGTGTCTAGATGTGGAGAATGACATACAGATTTTATAGCCTGAGATGACCTAGAGAAGTCAGCTCGTGTAGCACATGCATAAGAAAATACCATCAAGCATGACGTCCTTTTCTTCATATTTTTACAATTTGTCCAATATTCTTCATATCTAATTAATTTTGATTTTCTAAATTCAGATCAAGAGACACATTCTTTCTATGAATTGAAGAATACTTGTTGCTTAATTATTCATAAAAGTATTAACCATTCCTTCCATAAGATTTTGAATTTGAGTATTAAAAATCGGGAACCTCTTAGCAGTATAGAGATAGCGCTTTACTCCCTCTAATGACGTATCCAATGCAAATTCAGATTAGACGAGCTATGAAATTTTGAATATCGGATTCTTTAAAATAAAAGGCGCAAATGAGTTTGATTTTAATTCCAAATGAGAGAAACACAATGAAAATTGACAAACTCGTTAACTACACATTAGAAGATTGAATCTTAGCAAGATGAGAAAAGCAATATTTATCATAGTTAAAGTCTTTGACATGATAAGTACTTGTAATTATAATTTTACTTATATATAAGATAAATATACTTTTTACATGTTATTTAACTTGCAATAGCAGGTTGTTTGACTTATTTTCCAAAGTTTACATTAATAACTTATTATAGATAATTATCTTTTATTAAGTAATTTAATAGTGTGATGAGGTGGTTATGGATGAATTAAGGAGAGGGGGAGGTAAATTGAACAAGTATTGGGGAGATGTGATTATACAAGACATAACGCAATTGTAGTTTACACAAAACATGATTAGATAGAAAGGTGTGAAAAACTCGAATTTAGGGTAGAAGATTAGTAGGTAGGAGTGTGTCCCCATTACTAGTAGGTAGGAATGCATTGTCTTGTTGCCCTTACTTGTAGCCACAGTACTACACTTATAGTTTCTTGTTCTTCAGTTTCTGTAATTTCGTATAATTAACTTATAATATTTTTTTGTTGTATTACTACTCTGCTACTTGGTGTTGTTTTTGTTACTATCTATTGTCTCTTGCGCCTCCATTTCATCTTTTTTTAGACTGTTTTTGTCTGAGCCAAGGGTCTATCTGCAACAACCTCTCTAGTACCTCACCTTTAAGAGAGAGATAAAGTTTGTGTAAACTCTACCTCTTCAGACCACACTTTGTGGAACTACACCAAATATATTGTTGTTGAAGTGATTAAATAGTGTAATTTTTAAATTCAGATTATGCATTGATATTAAACTCCTAATTACATTATAGATCAAAAGCTTTTTAAAAAAATGCTAATTTCCAGATAATTAACTTCGGGTTCCAACCTTGTTGAACGTGTGGGAACAAGAAGTAGTACTTGTGCAGTAAGAATTGACCAATGACCAAATCTGGAAGCCACTTAATTAACTGAAGCTTATTAGCACTTGTGCTAGCTTTTTACGCGTATAGTATATATAAAATAATACTATTTTCCTTTTTAATTTGTTTAAAAAAGAAAGATTGATTTTTTTTTGGTGATATTTTAATTTTAACTTTTCAACGTGACATGTTTAAGATCACAAAATTAATATATATTTTGATATATTTGACAAAATTTTAATTTAAGAATATAAAATTAAAATATTTTCTTTATTTTCTCAAATTCTATATAATCAAATCAAACTAAATTATTCTTTTTTAAACAAAGAAGTAGCAAGTAGAACTTAAACATATTATGACTTTAACTAATACGTCCAAAGATGTGAAGACAAATTTCTAAGTGGAAGCAGTGGAAGCAGTTGGACTCCTGTCATTCCAAAGAAAATATAAATATAGAGAAGAAAACTATTAATCATGAAAAACAGCTTTGTCCATAGCGTGTGGACCGGCATAAACAGAAAAAAGAGACGAAAAATGGAAAATCTTTCCCCCCCCCCCCCCCAAGTTTACATATGTTTTAACTTCTTTTTTCCTTTATCTTTCTTCAAGTCTCCATGTGTTTTAACTTCTATATTTTCCCTTCCTTTTTAGGCTGAGAAAAGCTATTAGTGAGACCCTTACACCTTGATTGTATGGTTGTTACTCCTTCTGTTGTATTGTGTTATATTGCATTATAAGTTTAAATTTAATATTTATTTTGATTATTATTTAAAATTTTATATTATATCGTTTAAATTCATTATTAGATAATGATGAAAAGTTTTATTTTTCTGTAATAACTGATTTGGTGTGATCATTTAGTAACTTTAATATTTTCTTCTCATTTTGTCACGATCCAAAATGGGCCGTGAGTGGCACCCACACTTAACCTCCTAGGTGGGAGAACCAACGATACAAACCCCAACTTACATTAACGATTCAACTTATAAATCACGACAATAATGCGGAAGCTCAATCTTATTAAAATCAGAAATAACAAAAGCCACTAAAATCTATTACTTGACGTTCCCCAAAATCTGAAAGTCATCACATGAAGGATATCTAAATTCTAAAGCTAAGTCTCGAATTATCAAACACCAAATAAATAAATAACATAACGTGTCTGAAAACTAAGGACACCATGCCATGACAAGAGATTCCATCGCCAGCTAGAAGGATAGCTCACCCTGAAATCTTCTGAACTAGAGACTGACTAGAGCTGAGGTCGAGTCGAAGTCGGTGGAACACTCGTTGTTCTCCACAAAATAAAATAAGAAAAGATACAAGTAGGGGTCAGTACAGGACAACATGTACTGAGTAAGTATCATCGGCCGACTCAAAATAGAAATTAATAGCGGAAAATCAACAATAACACTTAACATGTGGCAACCAATGAACAATTACATAACCAGTCAACAATAGCAAGATCACACATGAGGGCTCAAGCCTCCACATCACACTCTTTTGGGAAATGAGTTATTGGAGATTGGGTAGTATTAAGTCATTTTGATTTGTTTTCCTTTAGTATTACGGTGCCGGAACATGACACCCGATCCAAATAGACCGTGTCGGAACGTGATACCCGATCCAAATATATCATGTCAGAACGTGACACCCGATTCAAATATATCATGTCGGAACGTGACACCCGATCCAAATATAATTAAGTTATCATTCTTTATGATTACATTCCACTTCATTAACAATATTTCATCAAGCCTTCTTTATTCAAGACACCATTTTTGATAGGGCAAGTTCAAGATTATGGATTTCATAGCCTTAGGATTTCAGACGAATCACAACAACATATCAACCATCCAAACCACAACAATTAAATGCGTAGTAAACTTCACACATTACTCAATGGATATCAATCACTATTAAGAGTCTATCCATGATATAGAATAAAAACCATAACCTACCTCCACCGAAGAACCAAAGTCAAGCAAGCTAATTCACCGGTGATTTCCCTTTCTTCGATGCCTCAGAACGTTTCCAATCTATCAAGTGCATAATATTCATAAGTAAACAAATCCGTGGACACCAATATTATATATATATTTAATCTAGACCCAATACCCACCAAATTTTATAATTATTTTCTTAATTCCAAATCTAGGATTAAGTCCCAATTTCTCCCATTAATATAATTCTAATGGTATTCGTATCATATAATATACTTAATATTTAATTAACTATCCAATATATCAAAATTTGAATCATGATTTGATAACTATAAGAAAATCATAAATCAAAACCAAGTTATCTAAACCCGTACTAAAACACGAAAATCAATATTATTTATGAAATATTTTATCCAATATGTTGCATATATGCCTATTCTATAATATAACATCCATTGGTCATCATAGACCAATTATTGGCCGTTAGTTACCTCATAATGACCATTAGCCCTTGTTACAATAGCCAATAGGAATAATATTTCTCTTTGCAAATTCAACCTTACAACAATTGAAATCTTAACTCCTTTTACTACACCAATATAATAATATTACTTTATGCAATATATATCTTAGAATTCATTACAAAATTAGAGTTTACCTTATCAAATTTGATTCCTTTTTGTTTTGTGTTCGCTGCCGCCGCCGCACAGGTATATTTTGTGTATTCACCTTTTCTCTTTTCTTTTCTAAACTCCTTTGTATTAAAAGTGGAAAAAATCTACTAACTTATTTTAATAAATATGGAATAAGTGATATAATATTTTAACTAAATTATCACTTTAGCCCACCAATTAAATGGGTTATCTAAAGTTACCCTTCAACTACATAACTGTAATTATAGAATAGTTCAAAATATCCATTAAAAATTTACGGAATAATTTTATTTTTGAAATAAAAAGCTCTAGTCGTTGAAACGACCTAATAGGTCGTTACACATTTATCTTTACTTGTTATTTAATAATTTTATTTTATTTTTTAACTATTTTTTCACAGTAGTTTTACCCCGTACACTACTTTTTATATAAGTTTATTATTTAAATTGTTGATGTGTGGCGTTATATAACGACAGAGAATGATATAATCTATCCAAATATTATATTCATTAAAATAATATAATACGATATACAACACAACACCTACAATACAATACAATACAATACAACCATCCAAACATAAATCAATTCATATAAGATAGTGAATGCATAACAAGAATACTATTCCCTTTGTCCCAATGTATCTCGTACTTTTTGTATTTTAAGAATTACAAGAATTTTTTTATATCATGATTTGTTTATGTCTTTCAGGTATTTTGAATTATCAGGCATTGTAACGTATACTTCTTTCGTCCCAATTTATGTGATACTATTTGATTTGACACAAAATTTAAGAAAAAAATGAATTTTTTTGAAATTTGTGGTCCAAAATACTCATTGACCATTTGTGTGGCTACAAATTATTTCATTAAGGGTAAGAGAAGAAATTTTAAGTTATTATTTCCAATTATAAAAATATGTAAGAGAAGAAATTTTAAGTTATTATTTCCAATTATAAAAATATAACATTCTTTTTGGGATGAACCAAAAAAAAAAGTGTATCAAAATAAATTGAGACAGAGAAAAATAGTACTTTTTCCATAGAGTATGTAATTTTATTTCAAAAAACTTGAATACTTCATGTTCGAATTTATAATTAAAATTAAAAAGTTTTTGACTCTCCAAATCTGAATGGTACCTCATGATTTGATTGGGTTAAGTTCACAAATGCCCTTAATAAGGTGTGGTCTTAATATTTTGTCCGTCTTATCCTTCATTCATTTAATGAAAGTTCCTTGGACAAAATTATCTTACAAACCTAAAAAATAAAGAAGATTTGTATTTTGATAACTAAATAAAACTAAAAATGTTATTTTTTTTCATTTCTCTCTTTCTTTATTTTTTTCTCGTTTTTGTCTTCTTCTTTCTTTTTTTGGTCATGTTTTTTTCCTTTAATTTTTCTTTTCCGTTCTTTTTTTTCTTATATATTTTTTTCTTTTCCTTCGTTTTCTTTCTTTCTTACCTTTTTTTTCTTTTTCTTTTATTTTTTTCTCCTTTTTCTTGTCTTTATTTTTTTCATTTTTTCTTTCTTTCTTTCTTTAATTATGGAACTATTTTTTAAAAAAAAAAATCTATTTTATACATTTTATAATTCTTTTAAATAAATTGATCCCTAGAAAAACGGTTCAAAAAAAAAGTTGGAACAAGAGGCAAGGTTCAAGATAATTTTTTTTATATTTATTATTTTAAATTTAATATATAAAAATTATGTATATATATATATATATATATATATATATATATATATATATATATATAGATTGAAATTTCACGAGATACTCTATAACTCTTGATTTAGAGGCAATACTTAATCCAAAAACTTTCAAAGAACAAGTTATGTCACATGGGCAAGAGTCGACATTGTTTTATTGTATCTTGATTTATGAGATGCTTTATAACGATTGTCTTAGAGGAAAGACTTAAACCAAAAACTTCACAAGTTACTCCTCATGAGTAAGACTTGACAATACTAAATTGTGTCTTGATTTATCATATACTTTATAACTCTTGCATCTTAGCCCAAGGAATTCCGAACAACAAGTTAAGCCCTATGAACAAGACTTAAACCAAGAACTTCACAAGTTACGCCCCATGGGCAAGACATGATACTACTATATTGTGTCTTGATTTATCATATGCTCTATAACTCGACTCTTAGCCCAAGGACTTCCAAACATCAAGTTAAGCCTTATTGGCAAGACTTAGACCAAAAAGTTCACAAGTTACTCCCCATGGACAAGACTTGAAACTACTACATTGTGTTTTGATTTATCATATGCTCTATAGCTCTTACCTCTTAGCCCAAGGACTTCCAAACGATAAGTTAAGCTCCATAGACAGGACTTAGACCAAGAACTTCACAAGTTATGCCACATGGGCAAGACTTAAAACTACTACATTGTGTCTTGATTTATCATATACTCTATAACTCTTGCCTCTTAACCCAAGGACTTCCAAACAACAAGTTTGTCATGATACGAAATCTGGGTGTGATGTCATTTATCCTTTCCCACCGGACAAGTCAGCCTAACCCACTAAATGCGAAATTAAAAAAATGGAAACAATCTAAAAATAAGCAATTTAAATATCAAAGCGAAAAATCTTAATCATTATAGAATCCCCCACGGACAGGTTATCACATGTACAACCCTTTTAATATAAGTTACTGAAGTAAATACAAGTCTCAACCTTTGTATCTAAAATAGATCAAAGTAAAAGATAAAGAGAGATAGGAAAGATGGTCGGCATTAATATCTACCTCTCGAATCTCATTAGTAAGCCATAGATGGAAGATGAGAGAACTGATCATTGTCCGGGCTTATAACCTACACAAATGTAGATAGCAATGGTGCGCACCACCGACACAGTACCCAGCAAAAGAATAACTAAGACTAAGCTAAGATAATAAGATACACATACTCCTATCATACCATCCAATCCCCAGACTACAACCTGCACAAAAATAACCCAAGTCTAACGGTTCTAACAACACAATAAACGTATACATATAAGTCTCCATAATAGGGGAACCCAAATATCAAATATGATCTCATCAAGGGAGTATCAGGGATAAAATAGTTAAAAATGGGAAAAAGATGTATGATGCAATGAGATGCAATGCAATGTCATTGTCACGCCCCGGGAGGGTATCCTAGGCGCGAACGGCACTCGAAAGCCACTTCTGGCCTTCAACCGAACCACCTGATTCAGTCAAACTATAATTCATTCATATTCACTTAGAGGAAGACTCAATCATAGACACACTATTCATAATATAAGGGCCGAGGGCCAATTACTATCAACTCATCAAAACAGTTATAATAAGACTTCTCAAAAATAGCAGTCCAACCTTCCCACACTCTAGTCTATAAAGCCTCTATCGAAGTCTAGAAGGTGTCAATGACAAGACCATGGCTACCAACAATAAAAATAAAGGAAACGACAACAAAACTATATAAGAAAGCTCAACATCCTCCGGAAACTAGGAGGACTCACCACTGGCTGGAAGTGTATGTGGATCTTCAACGGAGCGCCGGTTGATGATCTCTAGTACCTGTCGCTGCATCTTAAAATGATGCAGGCCAAATGGCGTCAGTACATGGAATGTACGAGTATGTAAAATGGCCGAATAAAACAATTATCAGATAAGGATTCATCTAGCTCACAAATCTCAGCTCATGATTTAAGTAACAGCTCACTCAAGGGTCCTAAGTCTAACAAGAAGTGTTTTAGACCGGACCAAATCTCATGCCACTCAACTCAACTGACTCGGAGTACTAGCAAGACCTAAATAAGAGTTTCTCTTATCCGAAAACCATCACTTATGAGCCAGTGATAGTACAACAATCAGAAGTTGTTGCCACGTCCGTCCATACCTTGCCAAGGCATGAACGCCTCCCTAATCATGGATTCCATCGATTAGTCAAGTCCTATCATTTCAGGACAAATGAATGGGAAACATCCGACTTTAACGGTTTGATCCCATGGGAAGCATCCGACATTAACGGTTCCATCCCTACCTACGTTGGCGGCGTAGTTTCTGGGGTTCGAGTATGGACTATACTCTCGCCCGCCTAGGTGCTCGATACTCCTCCCATGACTCTATGCTCATAAGACTCCATCCAATCATCTCAAATAAGCCCTCACGACTAGTTTCATTTAGAACCTTGTCAACTCATCAACTTTATTCTCATCTCAACTCAATCAAGTCATAATGGCAAGTCTCATTTAGGACCTTGTCCACTCGTCAATTCTATCCTCCAATCAACTCAATCAAGCCTAATTCTAACAAGCATTTACAACATCCCACAAATATAACAAACCAGTCCTCGCCTCATTTATCACCTCCTTAGGACTCGTTACAACTCTAAGGTTTTAAACCAACAATTCAAGAGGGATATCACATTTAAGGAAATTGACACATTCAACATAAACACATGGTTAAGGAAATCAACAAAGCATATTAACAAGTCATCTCCATCAACTTATACTAACATGAAGATTTTTGGAACTTCTTAGCTCAACAACCTCAATACATAAAGAATAAAATAAATAGAAGACAAAACTCGTTCAAGCATAAACCACACCAAGGAATTCCATTTTCATGGACATCTAACCTCAAAGCGAGAGTAGGGCACATGGGTGGACTCAACCCATGTTTTGGATAGCCTTACATACCTTAGTGAAGACTTGAAGAAAAACTTGTGGTTGGGTCTTCAATGGAGAACTCAAATCTTGAAGCTCTTGGAACAATTCTTGATGGAAATAGAGAAGAAGAAGAAGAAGAAGAAGAGAGAGGGATTTCTAGGGCTTTTTAGAGAGAGAGTGAGGCTGCAAATTGTGATCCCAAAATTCCCAAGGATGATACATATATAATTTGGGTGAATTCCCAAATTGCCCCTTCTCAAAAGTTCTGAAAATAGGCTAAAAATGCTCCTGGCGCGATAGTGGTGCGTTGCGCCAGTGCAGCGCCAGGCCGATTATGCCTAAAACCTGCACATCGGTTAGTGGCGCACCGTGCCAAGGACCGAACTACTGAGGCACATTCTTAGCGCGATAGTGGCGCATCGCGCCACTGTGGCGCCAAGCCCAGATTTGCAGTAGTTGAACCCCAGACCTGAAAATCCCTGCTGTGCTAGTTCATCTTAGGATCGATATATCTTTTGACTCCAAACTCCAAAAGTTACATTCTTGGTGGCGTTCGAAAGAAGACTCGACAACCTTTAATTTGATGGATTGTAGGCCACCCAGGTTGTCGTCTTTCAAAAGATAGGGTCATTAGAAGTCGACCCCATACACGAACTCATCCTATCTTAGCCACGACGAACCTTTTTGGATGTAGCTTGGTCCTAGGGGTCCTCTGTGACCCCACATCGCCTCCAACACTCTTCAATTACTCAGGGACTCATTTTAACTCAAGTACATACTTCAAAATAATTGGGTTAGGCCCTACGCGTGTACAAGGAAGGTCCGAATCTTAGGGAAAAATTTTGAGGGGTGTTACAGTCATATATATACTGATGCATGTTTGTCCTAAAAGATAAACATCCGCTGACTAGTAGGATGGAACCCATGGGGCCATACATGTACCATATATCCGCTGGAACCATTTCTCTTTAGCATAAATCATCTCTCGCCGGAACCATTTCTCGTCGGCATCGCCTGAACTATTTTCCTTCGACATAAATCATTTTTCGCCGAAACCATTTCTCTTCGGCATAAACCTTAAATCAAATTCTATCTCAAAGTATCGAAACTAATGCAAATAGACAATGTTAATGTAAATACAATGATGGAATGATAATATCAACAATTCACAACTCATTTCACAACAACATATTCAAGTATTCATAATAAGTCAGTATCAATTCGTATCACGCACAACATGCATAAATTTTCTCATTTTCCATCTTTTACCCCCTATTTCAATATCATTCCATTTAAAAATCAAATAAACTTATCTAATCCCCAAAATCACTTTTCATCACTTTCAAACACGTAAAACACGAATACTTGATCCTACAAGCTTAAACATCGGTTTAGAAATTGATTGTCTTAATTTCAATCTCAAACTACTCTGAAATTTGAGCTTTACCCCTATGCCGACATTCTGAATAAAGATAATCTATTCAAATTAGTAATACCAATAATAATATGAGTCTAATGATATGAACTCCAACCCCAAAACCAATCCAAACAGCCCAAAATACCCGATTTCTAAAAACGAATAGAGATTCAAAAATTTTTACATGAAAATAATCCGTGAGGTATTTAAAATCTAGTAGTGAAAATAAAATCGGATTTAGACTTAACACCAACTTAGAATCATCAAAACATTAAAATTTTTGATCTCTTGAAAACTCCCAAGGTTTGAGTTCAAAAATCCATGATTTAGAGGCTAAAAACAATATATAATTGATTGGTAACAACGAAATTGAATAGAAATTACATACCCAATCGATTTGCCTCACCCCCCAAGGAATCACCTCCATCGAGCTTCTAGGGTTCAAAAATGGTGGAATGGAACCTATAAAAATTCAACCAACACTTCTTCTAGACCAAAAATCATTCCCCAAATCCAACGGAGCTGACAGAATTCTATTTCGAGGGTCAAAACACCCAAAGTTGACCAAAGTCAAACCTTGGCCTAAAATTCCTCAAATTTCCAACTCCAGACCTTAATTCTTCATTACAACCCCAATTATGATTTCATAAACTCTCCTAGACCAATTTTCCCATTTCAAAGCTGCTAGAATCAACAAAATTTTGTTTTGAGGCTCGCATATCTGATTGACCTAAAATATCACTTTTAAACATTCAAAGCTTATGAAAACTCAAAACTTCCAAAAATCCAACTTTTTCATAGAATTTTCTTAAAATCAATACTTAGACAAATCAAAAATGACTTGGGGCTACTAGAAGGAGGAGAAAAATGGCCATTTCACAAAAAATTCTGAAATTGACCTTCAAAGTCATTACATCATTCACCATGAAAAACAATATTCGTCCTCGAACATGAAGTAAAGGAGGTACCTGAAATCTCAAAAAGCTGTGGATATAGGGCATGCATATCGGACTCCATCTCCCAAGTAGCCTCTCTAACTGTACTATGCTTCTATAAGACCTTCACTAAAGCTATCTCCTTGGTCCTAAGCTTACAGACCTGTCTGTCAATAATGTCTATGAGCTCCTCCTCAAACACCAAATCTGGACCCAACTCTACCAAATCAAGAGAAATCATATGAGACTCATCTAAAACATACTTTCGAAGCATGGAAACATGAAATACCGAATGCACGATTGACAAGCTAAGCTTGCCCTTCTTCCCAAACTGCATCATGCTCTTCATGGGCGATACTCGAATCCAAATGTGGTCACCCTCCATGAACTCCAGAGGTCGAACTCTCCTATCTATATAACTCTTATGCTTACTCGAGCAGTCGAAAGCCTACCCTAAATCATGCGAACCTGATCATAGCATCTCTAAGCACATCCAATTCTAGAGAATCCATCTCAGCCAAATCGAACCACCCAATAGGACATCAGCACCGCCTACCATACAATGCCTCGAATAGGGCCATCTGAATATTGGAGTGATAATTTTTTTTGTATACAAACTCTGCTAAGGGCAAATGCTGATCCCATCTAGCACCAAAATCAATAACACAGGTCCAAATCATATCCTCCAATAACTGAATCATCCGTTCGGACTGTTCGTTAGTCTGTAGGTGAAAAGCTAAATTCATATTCTGAGATCTAGAGCGAGGTTTAGTAAAGCATACATTCTGAGATCGGGAGGAGATGAATTAGATACATCTTAGATGTTATCCAGCTCGCTAGATTTTGCATCCAATGCATTGAACTATATCATGAATACGAATTATCTATTAAGTTACATGTCATGGGGAATACAGTCCTAGCTAAATTCATCTATTGTTCACAACTTAATTATTAGTTACTGTGCTATAACATATTTAAGTGATTACTTAGTTAAATAACAAAAAAAACCATTTTACTTTATGCAAGTTTATTTTTGAAAAGTAGTAACTACAACTGAATAGTGATAGCTAATAGAACTTGTTTCAACTTATTCCCTGTGGGTTCGACCCCGCCTCTTAGTTGGGTAATATATACTGTTAACAATTGTCTATTTCTTTCGAGAGGTGTAATTGAGCGTTATCAAAATGGCACTGTTGCTGGGGAATACGGTTTTGAAATATTCTATTAGTTGCTAATACAGTTTGTAGTTCTATTTCCTAATTTTACTTTTTGTTTCTTGTTTGTGCTTTTGAAGGGAATAGATAGATCATGCCAAACACCCGAAGCAATGGCGAACCACTACTTCCCTATGATCCTGAACTGCAAAAGATCAATCCAAAAAAGGAATGCACAAGAGCGTGAGGCACAAAGGTAGAGAGAGCTGGCTGAAAATCTAGTAAGGGATGTTGTTGACAATAGGGATGAACTCAATGGAGCTTTACGGGGCAGAGATCAGAGACTTCTGAAATTTTCTTTGATTGATGATGATGTTGATACGGATGGTGCAGGGGCTACTGAAGCTATAGTCCTCCCACCACTACATCAAGGTGTGAAGTTCACTATCACTAGTACTATGCTACAAATGCTAAACTTGAAGGAACTATTTAGTGGAACAACTAGTGATGATGCCAACCAATACCTGATGAACTTTATCTCCATTTGCAAGTCATTTGAAATCCCTGGGGTTGGCCAATCAGTCGTGTGACTACACTTATTTCCATTGTCTCTGTCTGGAGAGGTAACAAAATGGCTGAATAAACTTCCACATGACTCTATCACAACTTGAAGGGAGTTGAGACAGGCATTTTTGGAAAGGTTCTTCCCACCATCCAAAAAGCTACAAATCAAGAATGAGATTAATGCTCATAAACAAGAACCTAATGAAGTAGTGCATAAGACTTGAGAAAGATTCAGGTAGAAGCTAAAATAGTGTCCAAATCACAATTTGAATGATGAGTACTTGAAAGAGATAATCTACAGGTCTTGCAACTTTGTGACCAAGCCAGTGATAGATGCAGCTTTTAGCGGTTCCTTTATGGATAAGATATTTCAGAAAGTCACAACAATTCTAGATCAGCTTGCAAAGAATAATAGGGCTTGGTATAGCACAAATGTAAATTATTCGGGATTCACATTTGAGATGTCAGTAGAGCAAAAGCAAAAATAGGTATAATTGAGCATTATCAAAATGACACCATTATGGGGGATATAGATGGATTTATTGACCAAGCGCATGCTAGGTAGAGGATTAGAGAAGGTAAAAGTTATGGATACTGAAAATTGATATGATGAGCCAGACTTTAATTATGAAGAGAAAGCCAAGTTTCTAAATAGCCTAGGGGTTTTCGAATATACAACTCTAGGAACTAAGGTCGGGACTTTCAAAGAGAAAACTACTATGAACGAACCAAAAATCGTGATCAAGGAGGGTGGCACAATAAAGACAACTTCAAGAATGACAAAAATAGGGTGTATGTGCCACCAATGAATAGAGAGCGAGCTAGTAACAATAATGGTGGCTCTAAGCTAGAAGAGATGATGGCAAATATCTTACAAAGTTGAGGCAAATGAGTCTAGAGTTAGAGATATACGAGGCAATATGACTAATATCAGCCAGTTGGTTGATTCAAACTCTACCTCTATCAATCAATTGGAGTATTAGATGGGTCAGTTTTCAGTAATATTTAATTAGAGACACCGCCTCCATTTCCCCATAGATTAAAGAAAAAGGCTGAGGATGGAAAGTTTCTGAAATTCATTTCATTACTTAAGGAAATATTAGTCAATATTCCATTGGGGGAGGCGCTATAGCAAATGCCATATTATACTAAGTTCATGAAGGATTTGGTCACAAAAAGAGGACACTTTCTTTTAAGCCAACTGATAATTTACATCACTGTAGTGCTATTGCTACAATGTCATTGGTGGAAAAGAAGGAAGATCCGAGTGCATTCACCATACCTTCCACCATTGGTGCTTTTGATTTCGCAAGGGTTCTATGTGATTTTAGAGCTAGTATAAATTTAATATCGTAGCCATCTACAGACAGTTGGGCTTGGTATCCCCCAAATTAACTTCTATGCGACCACTGATGGCAAATAGATCTGTGAAACGTCTGGTTAGAATTTTGTGTGATGTGTTGGTGCAAGTAGGCAAGTTCATTTTCCTTGCTGATTTTGTCATACAATGTTACCAGGTTGATTTTAAGGTTCTTATCATCCTAGAAAGACCATTGTTGGCGACTGGAAGAGCATTAGTAGATGTAGAAATAATAAATAAGTCAAGTTCAATGTATGTGATTCCATGAAAGAGCCAAAGGATATGACTGTGATTTCTGTGTTCGATATTAAAGTAGAGAGTATTATTGATGTGCCCATTGAGGATAGGCTTGTTGTTAAGCCTTTAGCAGCTATAATCATGAATTTCGACAGTGATGGTATTGAGGGGTACAGTGAATCTATAAATGCTTTGCAGGGTGTAGGTTCACACTCATATGCTCCCAAGAAGCTTGACCTTGACTTAAAGAACAGGACGACTCCACCTGCTAAACCATCCATAGAGGAGCCACTTGTACTTGAGATCAAAGAATTGCTAATCTATTTGAAATACATATTTCTTGGTGACCATAGCACTTTGCCAGTCATTATTGCTTCAGATTTGAGTGAAGAATAGGTTACAACACCGGTGGAGGTATTGCATAGGTATAAGAAGGACATTGATTGGACTATTGCTGATATCATAGGTATTTCTTGGCATTTGCACTCATAAAATTCAGTTGGTGGAGGATTGCATTCCCAGTATTGAACACCAGCGGAGATTGAACCCACATATGTAAGAGGTGGTAAAGAAAGAGATTATTAAGTGGCTAGATATACAGGTATGGTCTATCCATATTCGATAATAACTGGGTGAGTCCTATTTAGTGTGCCCCTAAGAAAGGAGGTATGATAGTCGTCATGAATGATAAGAATGAGCTAGTCCCACTTAGGCTAGTCACTAGATGGTGAGTCTGCATGGACTACATAAAGTTGAACAAGTGGACTTTAAAGGATCATTTTCTAATGCCCTTTATGGACCAAATGTTAGATAGGTTGGTAGGCAGAGGTTGGTACTATTTTCTTAATGGGTACTCTTTCTACAACCAAATCTCTATAGCACTAGAGTTCCAGGAGAAGACCACCTTAACATGTCCTTATGGCAGCTTTGCATTCAAGCGTATGCCATTAAGACTATGTAATGCTCTTGCCACATTCCAGTGTTGCATGATATTTATATTCTCTAATATGGTGGAGGACACTATTGAGAGATATGATGAGGCTAACCTAGTCTTGAATTAGGAAAAATGTACTTCATGGCCAAAATGTTGGAGGTCGACAAGGATAAGATAGAGGCAATTGAGAAACTACCTCCCTCTATCTCTGTAAAGGGTATCCACAGCTTCCTGGGTCATGCAGGTTTTTATAGGCATTTTATCAAGGACTTCTCTAAAATTGCATACCCTTTGTGTACATTATTGGAGAAGGAGATAAAGTTTCACTTTGATGAGGCAGTTATAAAAGCATTTGAGTGCTTGAAGGAGAAGTTGATCTCAGCCCCAATGATTATTGCTCCTGATTGGTCTACTCTATTTGAGATCATGTATGTTGCGAGTGGCATAGCTTTAGGGGTTATGCTAGGGAAAAAGCACAACAAGATCTTTCATCTTATATATATTGTGCTAGCAAATCGCTAAATGCAGCCCAGAAGAATTATACTGTCATAGAGCAGGGATTGTTGGCAATAGTGTATGCAATTGAAAAATTCAGAGTGTACCTTTTGGGTACCATAGTGATTGTTCACACTGACCATGCAGCCTTGCGATATTTGATGACCAAAAAAGATGTTAAGCCAAGGTTAATCAGATGGGTCCTGTTGCTCTAGGAATTTGATTTTGAGGTGAAAGACCGTAAAAGGAGTGAAAATCAAGTAGTTGACCACTTGTCCAAGATGGAAGATAAACATAGAGTTAAGGATGAGCTTTACATTAATGATTCCTTCCTAGATGAACAGTTGTTAGCTTCCACTCTTAATCCCATTCCTTGGTTTGCTGGTTATGTTAACTATCTTGTTAATGACCTTATGCCTGAAGATCTTACTTTCCACTAGCGAAAGAAGTTTTTGCATGATATTCGCAAGTACTTCTGGGATGAGGTATACCTATTCAGGATGTGTGCTGACAATGTCATCAGGAGGTACATCCTAGAAGTAGAGATGTGAAGCATGTTTTAGGCTTGTCACTTATCATTCCATGGGATCCGTATGGCGCAAAACATACTGCAATGTGGATACTATTGGCCTACTATCTATAAAGATGCACATGACTTGGTGAAGAGTTGTGACCAGTGTCAAAGGCAGCAAAATATATCTAGGTGTCATGAGCTATCTATGACACTAATCTTGGAGGTAGAGTTATTTGATGTATAGGGCATCAATTTCATGTAGCCATTCGTGAGCTCATATAGGCTGAAGTACATTCTCGTAGTAATTGATTATGTTTTCAAATGGGTGGAATCTATCACCCTACCAGATAATAAGAGCATGTGTTGCTAATTTTCTATGAAGAAATATCTTTTCTAGGTTTGGAACTCCTAGGGCTATGATCAGTGATGAGGGATCCCATTTCTGCAATAAGATCTTTTGAACTCTGCTGGTGAAATATGGTCTGCAAAACTACATGGTAGCTACTCTATATCATCCCCAGTATAGTGGGCAGGTTGAGGTGTCAAACTGAGAGATCACGAAGATTCTAGCCAAGTCTGTATATGCCAACAAGACTGATTGGGAAATAAAGATAGATGATGCTCTATAGGCATATCAGACTGCTTTCAAAACACCTATTTATATGTCTCCATACCAGTTAGTATTTGGAAAAGTATGTCATTTGCCTGTGGAGCTAGAATATAAAGCGTTGTGGGCCTTGACTAAGCAGAACTTGAATTGGAATGAAGCTGCACATATGAGGCTAGATTAAATCAATGAGATGGATGAGTTTCGCTTGCCTGTATATGAGAGTATTTCTCTTTACAAAGAAAGGATGAAAAAATACCATGATAGGCATATTGAGCAGCACCAATTTAGTAGTGGGGACAAAGTATTGCTGTTTAATTCAAGGATGAGGTTTTTTCTAGGTAAGTTAAGGTCAAAGTGGTGTATCTTTCACCAGCAGTTGAACTAGAAGTAGCAAATGGTCATAGGTTCAAAGTAAATGGTCAGCAAGTGAAGCAGTTCTTAGGATCTTCTGATGAAGTGAAAGTGGTTGAAGAACTCCAACTTGATAAAGTCTGAGTAGAAGGTAACTGCATTGTGCCATGACATTAAATCAAGTGTTGTTTGGGAGGCAACCCAATTATTGTATTAATATTAGATAAGTTAAATTTGCTTATTTGATGTTTTATAGTGTCATGGTGTGTTCAGTGAGTGCGAGGTCTCAAAGGGGAGAAAACATTAAAAAGTGGCCAAGGTTGCCCACCACGAGACCCTATACGGTCGGTATAGGTTGACGCATCCTATGGTGGTGAGGCGTAGTGCACAGGGACCATTTTGCCTTCCGTGAATCCCAGGTAAGGTCCCTCATTTTTTATTAAGTCCATGATCACGATAGGGATTACGGTTCGTCAAGGACTTCATGGACCATTTTTCTCTACTTGCAACCAGGTAAACCACCTCTATTTTGTCCATATCTCACATCATGAAGGGGGAATATGATCCATAGTCCTCTTCACGAGTAACTATTATGGGTCGTGAAGCCTAGTTGGATAAATGATATTCAGTCGACCCAGGTTCAAATTAATAGGGATTTAGGTTTATTACCTATTTCTGCCAAAAATTTGGGTCGTTCTTCATCTCCCTCAATACGAATCAACACTACATACGACATAGGCAAAATTCTTCCTCTCTAAATTCCTTGGCGTAAAAAAACCCTTCCCCCTTCTAAAGTTTCAAAGTCCAAATAGTGTTTTGTGGGTGTAGTTGTGTGCCCTAGAACGTGGAACAGTGTAATCGATTTTAAACATATCAAGTGAGTATGTCTTTCAATGTCTCTTATTGATATTGTGATCTTATTAAGACTATGAGGAGATGCAAAATGAGAGTTTCAATAACTAGAATATGTTCGTATTTCATGTCTCTATGATTTTTTGATTAAATGTGGTGATTTAAATTAGAATTATGATAATGCGACATTGGAGTCAAGTGCATAATTATAATAGTTCGAACATGAATATGGACTTGTTGTTTTGTATGTTTCAATGGGCTGTTTTACTTCCAATGTTGTAAAGAATGGTTCATAACTGATAAATGTTTGTTAATGGAAAACCTGAGAGGTCGGCGACGATGACCTTCACCATGGACCATATTGCACTTCACAATCCGTGGTGGAGGCCCGTTGTGCTCCCTACTAAAATTTTCAAGTATAGGATCACGGAAGGCATTATAGACCGTGAAGTTCATCACGGGTTGTGGTGTTGATCTGTGGTTCCTACACTTAGAAACTTTTTAGAGCACCTCTAAAACATTGATTCTGGAAGGCAATACGGAAGCCTTCACGGTCTGTGATGACCTTCACGGCCCGTGAAGATCTCCCGTACTGAAATACTTGATAGTTTTCTGAGATTCTGAAAATTACAAAAATATTTTTAATTTTTAATTTTTGTCAATTTCTGCTTGCGATCACCCTATGATATATTGAGCGTCATTATTTCTTAAGAGTTCTTATTATGCTATTATGAATCACGGGGAAGTCTAAGTACCTATTTTAATTCGCCGCATCATCTTGTTCCAATACTAACCACTTAGGCTTTTTACAGGTACCATGGAACTACCCGCACCAAGAATGCTTTCCAATGCCAACTCCATGACTCTACATTCGAAGAATCAGAGCGTGAGTCAGATCATGAGTCAGAGAAAGGGTCAGGAAGTGATGCATCTAGTGGGTATGAGGTCCAGGTGGACACCCACATCTCTCCTTATGATCCTCCAAAGACTAGATCTAAAGTAGTTGTCGAGGTTGAGGCCATTCCTTCCCAATTAGAAGAGGAGGCAGTCGGCTTGGCCAATGAGGCAAGCGGGGATGATGCACAATCCGTAGAGGAGGGCAGTACTGCTAGTGATGAGAGTGCTGCTGGTACTGGGGATGATGGACTAGACTCTATAGAGAGGTTCACCCATGAAAAGGAAAGTGACCTAGTTGCACACCGAAATGTTATTATTTTTTTCTGAGAAATAGGTAGATGGTTTTGGGTCAACATGATATCGTTTTAAATGGCCTAACCAAAGAGTCTAAAGACTTGTGTAAACGAGCCATTGTGCTAGAGGTTCGGGTGGTCCCTAATAACCTATCAGCCCTACCTAATCTCAAAGACCTCTTCTACAGGCATCATTTTGGGTGGATGACCAAAGACTTAGGATATTATGGTGAAAATCTACTTTGGGAGTTCTATTTGGCTTATGCGGCCTCAATGCTAAATGATATGGCCGAGGGGATCTCAAAAAAGAAAAAAAGGCCTTAGCATTAAAGAAAACACCATTGAATGAAGTCATAGTTCGAGGCATGCTAATGGATATCTCAGAGACTATAATCAAAAGGTTCCTATATGGTCTGGAAATCTAGAATGATGTTTGAACAGGTCTTTACGAGCACCGACACCATAAGGTTAGTGAGGAGGCAAAGATGGGTGATCTTGTGGTACGCCGAATAATTATGGAATGTGTTACAAAGCATATTGCTAATGAGGGCAAAAATGCGCCATGGGTCACTAATGCTAAACAACTGATCACTAAGGCTTCTCTCAATTTTCTAGGAAAATTTTAATGGGCCATTGTCCGTGTTCATCTCCGACCGACTGCGAATGAAAACATCCCTCATCCCACATAGGCATCTATAGTAGCCTACATTATGGCTTGATTTGGACTACACATCGGGAGGCTAATTGAGGTTGAAATTCAAGAACGAGCATTTAATGAATGGGCTAGACTCCCATTCCCATATTTTATCACTGTGTTATGTGAATCCGTGGGGATAGTGGTAAATCGTCACTTCGACAGGCGCATCCCAACAACTAAGTCCATATATAAGGCACTAATAAAAGACTTGGACAACCCACTAAACAAATCCAAGCTAGGATGACCTATTAGGCTAGTCACTATGCCTATAGGACCACCTCCTCCTACTCTAACTTTGGAGGAAGAGACTTCATTCCCTCTCATGAAGAAGACCATCGAGCAACCCAAGGTCGACACCAAGCCTACCTCGTCTATGCCCGCAGTTTCAGGTATGATGATTACTATCTCTTATCCACTCCTTGAGCGAATAGTGTAGGACCAGAGGCAGATATGGGCATTGGTTGATCAAGTGATTGAGTGACTACCTAGGGTGGTCCAGACACAAATACAAGAGGAGGAGACTAAGATTCACACCAAGCTTCGATATGAGGTGACACTAATACAGAACCATATTGATGGCCTTGAGGTGAACATCACTACTCAGAGTAGTCATCTAGGTGAGGAGACTACATCCTTAAAGAAAGAGTCAACTGCTTTACATGAAACTATGGGTAAATTGAAAGAAAATTCATCCTCTACTGCCCCAGCGAGTACTATAGTTACCTTGCTACAGCTGTTGTCGGCTCCGCCTATACCTATATAACTAGATGGAATATAGGGCTCTATTTCAGCACTTGAGCCTGATAAAAAGGGCAAGGGCAAAAAGCGATGACAGAGATATGAGTCCTAAATAAGGAAGAAAAGGTAACAAAAGTAGAGAGGAAAGCTAAGAGGAAGGCTAAGAGGAAGGCTCGACGTGCTTCCCAAAAAGAATTTAAGGATAGGCAGGAGCTTGAGAAATAGTAGCTTGAGGCTGCTAAGGCTGGAGCATCATCTAGTGAAGTTTTACCTTTTAGGACTGTTGTGATCCCCGCTTCAGCTAAGACTATGCGTGAGGTGCTTCCTAGCGCACTTATTCCTATTACAGGCAATGATCCTTTAGGGAAGCCTCCATCGTTGAGTGAATCGGACCACGCGGGTTCCACTGTACTACCATTGACTGATGCTTAGGGTGTCGCAGGTATGATCGCTTTCTTTGTATTTATCTTTGATCATATTGACGTACTATTGAGGACAATGCACATACTTTTGATGGGGGTGGGTCATCCTAATGCTTGGAGTTTTTATTTCCATGTTTCATTTCTCTCAAGTGTGTATCTAGTAGAACTGGCATGTTTAGGATTATTTTTGTGTAAATATAAGATTCTGTAGATGTACACAATAGCCTGTGAAAGGAAGGAGTTGAAATGAACTAAAATGACTCCCAACCGAAATTTGTGTGAAACACTATGTGATTGATCTGGTTTTGAAAACTAATTTATTAAGATTTTACATATTGACTTGTCGATCAAATTCTAGCTAGGACATGACTGGTTGATTAGTGCTTAATAGTATAACATATGTGCCATGTGCGTGTGAGGTTAACTACTTAATTCGAACAATGCACCTATAAGCTAGAACTTGCCTAGTTTTTCTTACTGAAATGATTGAATAGCTTTATTAGGGCATAATCATAGGCCGTTGTTGATAATGAGTCACGTAGCCTAAATTTAACCAACCAAATAAAATTGTACCTTTTAAATCAAAAGTTTGAGCTTTAATGAACCTTTTCTTTGATTAACCAAAATTTACCTTCCCTTCTTGTCTTTGTATCCAAATTTTGGTCCTGATCCCTCCAAGGACAATGTGTACCTCAACTCAAGCCAAAAGCCTAAGTTGAGGGTGGCTACTATAAAGATAATCAGTTGTGTGAACCTTTACTTGGCCCTGGTCCCTCTTAGGTGATAGTGTTCTTCAACTCAGGCCAAAAGCCTAAATTGAGGGTGGCTACCATAATGAAAGCAGAAAAGTAAGGGTATGAAAATAATAGTGGAATGAGAAGAAAAGAAAATCATAGGTTGTGGCCGCAAATAAAAAAGAAGATAAGTGCAAAAATAAGTCATAAGAAAAAAAAAAAAGATTGAACAACTGCAGAAACCACACCTAAGAAGGAAGAATGAGAAAATAAGGGAACAACAAGAATTTGGAGTGTTGAAAACAAGTAAGCGAAGCCAAAGTAGAGTTTAAATGGTCAAAATATTCACTTTTATCCTACTTATATCCTACCCAACCCCAGCCTACGTTACAAGCCTAAAAAGTCCTATTGTGATCCTACAGAGGTTATTCAAGAGTTGAAGTATTGAAAATAAGGGCAAGCCTATGGTCTTTACTTTTGCATTATTTGACTTTCTTTTGAGAGTGCGAGAGTTTTGTTCCAATCTCTTTTTATCCTCTATATACTGTGAGAGAGACTTCTTTGTGGTAAGGGCACTATGATTATCTTGTTGCATTTCTATATTGCTTAGTACACTGTCAGTTGCATTTGTCTGGTTGATTATGAGTAGTGTTATATCGTAAATCGATCCTTATGAGTTAATTGGACAACCAGTGCATTGCATAGTTGAGAATGAGTCATGATTGATGAGATGGGCTGCTAGATATGTATACTATAGTCCTTTGTATTTGCGCGTCATGTTGTTTTGTTTTGCATCATTCCTTAAGGACAAATAATAGTTCTAAGTTGAGGGTGTTGATGTGTCTAGTATTTACAACATTTTTGATGCTCAAAATAGTGAATTAGTGTGTGTTGCAAGCATGTTTTTGTAGATATGATGTGCGTTTTGTTTGCTTTGAAGGAAAACTAAGTCGTGCATGATTTTTGGTGATTCTATGGGTCTGAGTATTGTTGGTTGAAGAATTGAGGGATACTAGCCCCATCATGGACCGTAGTACTTTGCACGGGCTGTGGTGGTTGGCGTAGTGCTGATGAGAAGAGAAAGTTGGTGATGAAATTTTGCTGAAGGAGATCTTCACGGAACCCACCACGGGCCGTAATGCCTTACACGGGTCGTGGTGTATGTCGTAATGCTGAAGTATTTAAGAGGCGGATGCTGAAAATTTTGCTAAGTGTAATTTCACAAAACTCATTACGGTCCGTGGAGTCCACTATGGACCGTAGTGATTGCTCGTAGAGGCTGATAGAAGAAAATGGAAAATTATCAAAGACTGTCACCACAGAATTTAGTACGCATGGTAATTGACACCACGAGGCATGATGGTTGCCCATGAAGAGATAAAATCTACACAACAGGAGCTAAGTTAAACACCACGGAAGAGTACCACAGACCGTGAGGTTCACTATGGTCCATGGTGAATGAGCGTGAAAAATGTTGACTTTATTTTTCTAATTGGTTTAGGATTTAGTTTTATATTTCTATATATACCCGAATTTATTTTATTTTTAGGGTTCTGCATTTTATTATTATTTTGAGCACTTTGTGAATATATTGAAGAAATATTTAACTACTTTTGGAGATTGATTCTTGAAATCTCCTTCTGATTTTCATTCTTGATTTGTGAGTCGTGTGATTGATTCAAGATTGACTTGTTCATATGTGTAAATATTAATTCATGAATTCTACACAATTTTTTGTTCTTTTATTTACAAGTATGATTATCTAAGCCCACAACTAGGGTTGTGGGAACCATGATAACTTAATTAAATAGGCAAAACGTAGAATTGATATTCGTGATTTATTTTTACATGTATTGTGATTTTTTTATTCAAAATTCTTTCTTAGTGAGTGCATGCATTGACAACTTTTCCATATTCATTTCTTGCCCAATAGGGAGGTAGTGATTAGGAAAAGAATATCACAATAGTAATTCGAAGAGTCTGACTTCGAAAGAAGGGATAAACTTCATCTAAGTTACTTGAGATCGAAAGAAGATAGTACTCTGAGATCTAGAGCGAGGTTTAGTAAAGCATACATTCTGAGACTGGGAGGAGATGAATGAGATACATCTAAGAAGGACCGGGAGGTGAATCAGATGTTACCTAGCTTGCTAGATTTTGCATGTAATGCATTGAACGATATCATGAATACGAATTGTATATTAAGTAACATGTCATGGGAAACACAATCCTAGCTAAATTCTTATATTGTTCACAACGAAATTGTTAGTTACTTTGCTATAACATCTTTAAGTGATTACTTAGTTAAATAACAAAAAACCCCTATTTTACTTTATGCATATTTATTTTTGGGAAGTAGTAATTACAACTTAATAGTGATAGCTAATAGAACTTGTTTCAACCTATTCCCTGTAGGTTCGACCCCGACCCTTAGTTGGGTAAAATATATTGCTAACGATCGTCTATATCTCTTTCGAGAGGTGTAATTGAGAGTTATCAGCCACCACATTAGTCTTTCCCAGATGGTATAAGATAGTCATGTCATAGTCTCTCAGTAGCTCAAGCTATCTGCGCTATCTCAAGTTCAGATCCCTCTGACTGTAGATGTATTGAAGACTCTGGTGATCAGTGAACACCTCATAATGTACCCTATATAGGTAATGATGCCACATCTTCAACACAAAAACAACCGCCACCAACCCTAAGTCTTGCGTAGGGTAGTTCCTCTCATGAGCCTTCAAATGTCTAGACGCATAGAAAACTACCTTTCCCTTCTGCATTAGGACCCCACCTAAACCAACACCGAAAGCATCACAATACAAGGTGAATTCCACACCCTCCTAAGTCAACAAGGCCTTGAGCTTTTGAAAGCTCATCTCATACTCATCGGACCAAAGGAAATCCAGAACCTTCTGAGTTAGTCTCATCAAAGGAGCTGCGATGGCGGAGAAACCTTATAGGAAATACCGATAATAACTAGACAATTCCATAAAACTCTATATCTCGATAGGAGAAGTAGTTCTATCCCAGCCTCTAACTGTATCAATCTTGGTTGGATCTACCCTAATACCCTCCTTGGACACCACGTGACCCAAAATGCCATAGAATTAAGCCAAAACTAGCATTTAGAGAATTTTGCATATAACTGCTACTATTTCAACTTCTGAAGCACTGATCTCAAATGGAAAGCATGATCCTCCTCTGTCTTGGAATATACTAAGATATCATCAATGAACGTCGTAGGAGCGTTAGTCATCTCAAAAGACATAATCAAAAACTCATAGTAGCCATAAAGGGTACGGAAGGTTGTCTTAGGAATATCTGATGGCCTAATCCTCAACCGATGATACTCCGATCTTAAGTCAATCTTAGAGAACACAACCGCTAACTGAAGTTGGTCAAATAAATCATCTATGCGAGGAAGAGGATACTTGTTTTGACAGTCACCTTGTTCAACTGCCTATAATCGATGCACATCCTCATAGACTCATCCTTCTTCTTCACAAACAAAATTGATGCACCCCAAGGCAACACACTAGGGCAAATAAACCCCTTACTCAACAAATTTTGCAACTGGTCCTTCAACTTTGTCGGAGCCATGCAATAAGGTGGAATAGAAATGGGCTTAGGTCCCGACTCTAAGTCAATAGCAAAATCAATAACTCTATCCGAAAGGACTCCTAGAAGATCAGTAAGGAACACATCAGCAAATTCTTTGACCACGGGAATAGACTCCATGAGAGGTGACTCAAAGCTAGTATTCCGAATAAAGGGCAATTACGACATACACCCCCGATCAATCAATCTTTGAGCACAAAGATAAGAGATGACTTTGCTAGGATAGGAGACACTAGTACCTTTCCACTAAACTCTCGGGGCACCAGGTATAGCTAAAGTCACAATCTTAGCATAGCAATCAAGAATAGCACGATAAGAAGAAATACAATCCATACACAATATCACATCAAAGTCTACCATCGCCAAAATGATCATGTATACCCAAGTATCATACCCGGCTAAAGAAATAAGATAAGATAGATATACTTGATCCACTATTAAGGGTTCACCCAAGGGTGTAAAAACATGAACCGACATGGGCATGCGATCTCAAGTCCAATCAAAATCGGATGCAAAATAGGTAGACACATAGGAGAATGTAGATTCGGGATCAAATAACACAAATGCAAGTCGGTAACAAACTGGGACGATATCTATAATAACTGCATCATAAGCCTTAGCCTTGGGTCTCTCCAAAAAATATAGCACTGAGCTCCCCTACCTCTACCAGTCTATAGGGTGCCTCTACCTCCACCTTATGGTACTATGGCTCTACCAGCATCCCTACTAGGGGTGCGACTACCTCTACCGCTTGAGCCCTACCTCGACCCCGAGAAGGAGGCAATAGTACTCACGCTGGAGTAGAATAAGTATGATATGGTGTGGGGTGAACCTTTTATAGGCAATAATGAATCAAAATGCTAGGATCCCTACAACCATAGTAAGATCTGTATACCAAATACTGTTGTGCTAAACCGGATGAACTCATCTAACTACCCCAACCCACTGGCCTCTACTATGATCCCTGATGACCCTGATCGTACTACATGATCCATGCGGTGTCTGACCTCCTTTAAAAGCTGGCATAGAAGTATGAATCGACCCTCTACGCTGAAAGGAACCACCTCCACTGTAAGAACCTCTACCTCTAGATGAGGTACCCAAAAACTGACCAGAAGTACGGGCGCTATTGGGGTCCCTAAACTCCTCTCTCTCTATCAACTCTACCTCATTAGTGGTAACCACGATAGATTGGAAGAAAGCCCCCTCTTGGGTAGCACAAAACACTGATGTACGAATAGAATAAGCTAGCCCTCGCACAAATCTGCGAACCCTCTCTATCTCATCAGGAAGGACGAATTTAGCATGTCTCGAACACTGGTAAAAATGGGTCTCATACTCAGCAACTGTGAGGCTGTCCTACCTCAAATTCTCAAACCTTAACCAACTTTCCTCCTTCACACTCCAAGGGACAAAGCGATCATAGTAGGTTGTAGAAAACTCATCCCAAGTAACCTGCTATGAAGCCACTATCCTTTCACTCAAATACACTCTCCACCACTCTCAAGCTGGCCCACATAACTAAAGTATAACATAGCGGACCCCATGTATCTCAACCAACCCCACTATCTCTAATAACTCTCTGTATGTAGTAAGAAACTCATGTGCATCCTCAGTTATCCCACCTTGAAACTGCAGTGATTCCATCTTTCAGAACCTTTTATATTGATGCTACTTGTCGTCTATCATCATAATTGTGGGTGCATATTGAACTTTCTCTCACTACACTTCACCCTCATCAACCATAGGATCCACGGGTAGTTGACCCATCTGACCCTAAGCCATGAGAGCTTGATACTACTCTGGAGTTTGTGCTCCAACTCTGGTCTATGAACCCTGTGGCATACCAGCATCACCATAAGTAAGGCCCTCTAGTACTCCCAACATCCTCAACAAAGTATCCTGAAACAATGGCCCAGCGACATCAGAAAGGACCTGGTCCTAGCAACCTCAACGCATGGCTTTGGAGATGCCTCTCTAGCATAACCTCAGGCTGGTGCCTCTCCCCAGACATGGCCTCTACTTGTAAATTGTCCACGCCCATGGCCCCTAGCTCGGCCTCTACCTCTACCCCTAGCTGGGGTCCTGATGTCAACCTCGGGGACTGATTACCCTCTACCAGCAGTTGTAGATCTAGTCCTTGGCATCTGCCAAAACAATACAACACTCAACACCGTGATAACAACCTCGCACGACAAAAATAATGAATAACAGAAGGTTCCTAACAGTTTTCATATCCTCTCGAAGATAAGTACAGACATTTCCGTACTGATCTTTAAAACTATACTTAGACTTGGCTTGTACACGTGAGACCTATGAACCTGCGACTCTGATACCATTTGTCACGACTTGAAATCTGGGTGTGATGACACTTATCCTTTTCCACCGAAATAGTAAGCCTAACCCACTAAATATGGAAATAAAAAAATTGAAATAGTTTAAAAATAAGCAAATTAAATGTTAAAGCAGATAATCTTAATCATTAAAAAACCTCCCATAGACTGGTTGTCATATGTACAACCCTTATAATATAATATACTAAAATAAATACAAGTCTCAACCTTTGTATATCAAATAGATCAACGTAAAAGACATAGAGGAATAGAAAAGATGGTCGACATCAACGCTACCTGTCAACTCTCCTCAGTAAGCTCCAGATGGAAGATGAGAGAACTGGTCATTATCTGAGCTCATAACCTACACAATTATAGATATCAAGGGTGAATACCACCTACACGGTACCCAGTAAGCGAACAACTAAGACTAAGCTAAGCTAGTAAGATACACGTACTCTGTCATACCATCCAACCCCAAGATTACAATCTGCACAGAAAATAACCCAGTCTAACAGTTCTAAGAGTACAATAAAAGTATACATATAAGTCTCTACAATAGGGAAACCCAAATATCAAATATGATCTCATCAGTCAATAAAAAGATCAAGGGAGTATCAGTAGTAAAACAGTCCAAATTGGCAAAAGATGTATGGTGATGCATATCTGTCCTAAATGATACACATCCGCTGACTAGCAGACCGGAACCCATGGGTGCCATACATAGACTATGTATCTGTCAAAATTATTTTCCTTTGACATAAATCATCTCTCGCAAAATCTATTTCCCATCGGCATCGTCGGAACCATTTTTCTTTGGCATAAATCATTTCTCACCTGAACCATTTCCTTCGGCATAAACCTCAAATCAAATTTCATCTCAAAGTATCAAAACTAATGCAAATAGGCAATATCCATATAAATACAATGATGAAATAATAATATCAACAATTCACAACTCATATCACAACAGGATATTCAAATATTCACAATAAGTCAAGTATCAATTCGTATTGAGCACAACATGCATAAATTCTCTCATTTGCCATCTTTTACTCCCTATTTCAATATCATTCCGTTTAAATATCAAATAAACTAATCTAATCCCCAAAAATACTTTCCATCACTTTCAAAAACATAAAAAATGAATACATGATCCTACAAGCTTAAACATAGGTTTAGAAATTCACTTGCCTTGATTTTAATCTTGAACTACTCCGAAATCTGAGCATTACCCTTATGCCGATGTTCGTAATCAAGATAATCTATTCAAATAATTAATTCAAATAAGAATACGAGTCTAATGATACTTAATTTGACATTTTGAACTCTGGCCCCAAAATTGACCCGAATAGCCCAAAATACTCAATTTTGAAAAATGAACAGAAATTTGGAAATTATTGTAAGAAAATGATCTTTGAGGTATTTAGAATCTAGTAGTGAAAATGGAATCGAACACTAAAAGTTTTGGTCTTTGAAAACCCATAAGGTTTGAGTTCAAAAATCCATAATTTAGATGCTAAAAACTATATATAATTAATGGGTAATGATGAAATTGAATAGAAATTATATATCCAATAGATTTGCCTCAAACCCCCCCTAGGGAATCACCTCCACCGAATTTCTAGGATTCAAAAATGGTGGAATGGAGTAAAATCTCGACTTTTGGGAATTTCGAGTCTGCCCAGGCCTTGACCGTCACGATCGCAGCATCCCCTTTTGCGATCGCGAAGAGGAAACTAGTCAACTCATTAAAGCTTACCATCGTGATTGCAGAAAAGGCCTCGCAATTACGATGCCTAGCCAAATAAATATTCGCGATCGCGACTAGGCCTACACGATCGCAAAGAAAATAAACACGTGCACCAGATAATAGATAACACAACAGTTTCACCAAGTCTCAACTCTCGAAATCGACCCTTGGGATTCGTTCAGAATTCTGAGCAGACAAACCGTACATGCTATATACTAATTTCAACGTTCCAAACTTAGTGGAACCATCAAAATTTCAAATTTGAGGTCTTTTTGACCCGAAACTCAAAAAATTATAACTAAACTAACTTAGGCCTCCAAAATACCAGAATGAGCTCGGAACCTCTAAAAATTCAACCAACACTTCTTTTAGACCAAAAATTATCCTCCGAATCCAATGGAACCATCAGAATTCTATTCTGAGCGTTGGAACTCCAAAATTTGACCAAAGTCAAACCTTGGCCTAAAATTCCTCAAATTTCTAACTCAAGACCTCAATTCTTCGTTACAACCCCAATTCTGATTTCGTAAACTCTCCTAGACCAATTTTCCCATTTAGGAGTTGTTAGAATTGACATAATTTTGTTCTAAGACTCGATTGACCTAAAATATCACCTTTAAAAACTCAAAGCTTATAAAAACTCAAAATCTCCCAAAACCCAACTTTTTCATAGAGTTTTCTCAAAACCCACACTCGATACAAATTAGAAATGACTCAGGCCAACTAGAGGGAGGGGCAAAATGGTTATTTCATGAAAAATTCCAAAAATGACCGTCAGGATCATTACAAAGTTAAGCCCTATAGGCAAGACTTAGAACAAGAACTTCACAAGTTATGCTCCATGGGCAAGATTTGACACTACTACATTGTGTTTGATTTATCATATACTATATAAATCTTGCCTCTCAGTATAAGAACTTCCAAATAATAAGTTAAGCCCTATGGACAAGACTTAGACCAAAAACTTCACAAGTTACGCTCCATGGGCAAGACTTGACACTACTACATTGTATCTTAATTTATCATATGTCTTATAACTCTTTTCTTTTAGCCCAAGAACTTCCAAACAACAAGTTAATTCCCATGGGCAAGACTTAAACCAAGAAATTCACAAGTTATGCCCCACAGGTAAGACTTAACACTACTACACTATGTCTTAATTTATCATATGCTCTATAACTCTTGCCTCTTAGCCCAAGGACTTCCAAACAATAAGTTAAGTCCTATGGGAAATACTTTGACCAAGAACTTCACAAGTTATGCTTCATGGGCAAGACTTGACACTACTACATTATGTCTTGATTTATCATATGCTCTATAACTCTTGCCTCTTAGCCCAAGGACTTCCAAATAACAAGTTAAACCCCATGGGCAAGACTTAGACCAAGAACTTCACAAGTTACGCCTCATGTACAAGACTTGACACTACTACATTGTGTCTTAATTTATCATATGCTTTATAAATCTTATCTCTTAACCCAAGGACTTTTAAACAACAAGTTAATCCCTACGGGAAAGACTTAGACTAAGAGCTTCACATGTTATTCCCCATGAACAAGACTTGACACTACTACATTGTGTCTTAAATTATCATATGCTCTATAACACTTTCCTCTTAGCTCAAGGAATTCCAAACAACAAGTTAAGCCCCATGGGAAAGATTTAACAATATCACACTGTGTTTTGATTTATGAGCCTTTATAACTATTGCCCTAGAGGTAAGACTTGTTAGTCCAAGAACTCCCAAATAACAAGTCAATCCCCATGGAAAAGACTTGGCACTACTACATTACATATTGATTTATTAGATGCTCTATAAATCTTGCCTTAGAGGCAAGTCTTAGCCCAAGGAATTCAATGAACAAGTTGCACCTCATGGGAATGCAATATTTTACACCATTTATACTGAAGTCTAACTTATGGGAAACACGATAATTTTTACCTTAGAGGTAGAACACTACCGAAGGGTTAAAAAAATAACATATGCCTCATGAGCAATAGTTTACACTATTTCACTATGTCTAACTTATGAGATACTCTATAATTCTTGCCTTAGAAGCAAGATTTAATACTACAATACTGTGTCTTAATTTATGAGATGCTCTATAACTCTTGTCTTAGAGGCAATACTTAGCCTAAGAACTTTCAAATAATAAGTTGCGCCTCATGGACAATAATTTTTACCATTTTCACTAAGTCAAACTTATAGGAAACATAATAACTTTTGCCTTAGAAGCAAAACGTAACTCAATATTTTAAAAACAAAAAAGAAATAAAATAAAAAAGAAAGAGAAAAGAAAAAACAATAAATACAAAAAATAAAGAAAGAGAAAAAAAGAAGTTAAGAAAAATGAAAAAGAAAAAAAAGAAACAAAAGAGAAGAGAAAAAATAATAAATAAAAGAAAAATAACGAAAAAAAATCAAAAAAAAGAAGAAGAAGTTGAGATACAATTGAGTATGGAGAGTTGTTTAAAAAGTATTTAAGGTGTAGAGGGGTAAGAGTGTACTTTGACTCAACTTAAAGTGAAAGGAAAGAAATTTTTATAAGACTTCTCTTATGGGAGGCAAAAAATTAAAACCACTACATTTGGGGGACACCCATGTAATTTCCAAAATTTGATATCAAGTTAGTCGTTATTCCTAAAATTTCTTTTATTCATGTATCAACAGATTTTAACATGTGATATCATATTAGTTATTATTTTTCTCAGATTATTAATTAACATTCAACAAAAGGTTTATTTGTAATAACTAAATAATTGACTTGATTTTATAATTCAGTATTAACCCACATTCTCAAGGTCGATGGTCCCCTCTTAATATTTTATCTAAGTTGTGGCCTTGTGGACTGTGAGACATTATGGAGTTGAAAGCTCCAAACAAATATTTTTTGTGCAAGAGTTGTTTACAAAATATATAGGGTACAGTAAATGAGGACTAAGATTGCCTTGAACTATATATACTTCTTTCAATTCAATTTGTTGAATTATATATACTTTTCTTGTTTCAATTTGTTTGTCCGATTTTTATTTTTAGTCCCTTTTAAAAAGAATATTGTTTTCTTAATTTTTGGCAACTCTTTAATTTTAACTTTTTATATAACATTCTTAAGACTAGAAGATTAAAAAATATGTTGATACATTTGACATATCTTAAATTTAAGACCACAGGAGTATATGATATTTTGATACATTTGACCTTTCCTTAATTTAAGATCAAACCAAACCAAAATTGATTACATTTGACATTTTGGTCAGTTTGAATCAATTATTGATCAAAATCAAAATCAAATCAATTTAATTAATTTTTACATCATTAAAACTAAATCAAACCAAATATAATACACATTTATGAGTTTGATTGTTACATATTTTGGTTTGGTTATTAGGTTGTTGATCATACACCAAAATAAAATAAATAATTCATTTAAAAAAAACAATAATTGATTCAAAAAAAGTAGTGAGAACGACTAGCATAATGTAATGACCCTGAATTTTCAAAAATGATCATTTTACCTCTTTCGATAGTTATCCGTATCATAGTTGATCAGTTTTCGAAGTTGGTTTTGAAATTTCTTTGAAGAGTTAAGAATTGTAGAAATTTCGGTTCTTAAAGGTTTAAGTGGTGTTTAAAAGTGATTTTTGGTACCAACTGGAGCTATGATCCTCGAAATAGAATTATTTTAATTTCATCAGCTCCAAAATGTGGAATTTGCTTTAGGAGAGTTATCGGTTTTAGTTTTGGAGTTTCGTTGGGGAATTGAGGTCTTAAGTTGAAAATTTATGGAAAATTTGATCAAGAGTTAACTTTGGTCAACATTCAGAGTTCGAATGCTCGAAATAAATTTTCGACAATTTCATTGGATTCAGGGTATGATTTTCAGCCTTGGAAAGGTATTGACTGAATTTTAAGAGGTCTCGAACTTGATTTCATATTTTAGAGCCTAAAGTGGGTCTAGTTGCGACTAATCAGATTTCGGGTCAAGGAGACCTCAAATTCCATTTCCAATAGTTCCATTAAGTATGGAACGTCGAATTTAGTGGGATAGCATGCGGGGTTTGTCTGTACGGGGTTTCAAATGAATCTCGACGGTATTTTTGGTGAATGTTTGTGCCTTAGTGATTATTTCATAATCACTAATGACTTTTCTTCATATTCGCGAAAGTCATGCTTCTAGACCTCCACGTTCGCAGGGCCTTGACCGCATTCGCAGAGGGTCGAGTGAGTTGACCCTCATGTTCATGAGTTCTTGGCCGCAATCGTGGAGTGTTGTGGACCGTTGACCACCACATTTGCGGAGCCATGAATTCGATCGCAGAAGGATATTTTACCTAAATAGTGTTTTAATTCCCAAAAGTCAAAAAATGCCCATTTCCACCATGTTTTACTTGTGGGAGCTCGGTAGAGGCGATTTCTTGAAGGTTTTTTGAGGAAAAACTACTAAGTATTTTTGACTAAGATTCTTCAATACCCATTAGTTATATCATGATTTAGGCCTTTAATTTATGATTTTGGGCTTTAAATTTTGGGTGATTTTCAAAAACCCAAACTTTTCTTAAAATGGTAATTATGCTCCATTTTCGAATTAGTTTTCACTAATAGATTCTAAATACTTTAAAGAACGTTTTAATATAAAAATTTCTAGATTACCCTTCATTTCTGAAATTGGGTTTTGGGTCAATTT
Organism: Solanum dulcamara; assembly: GCF_947179165.1. NCBI lineage: Eukaryota > Viridiplantae > Streptophyta > Magnoliopsida > Solanales > Solanaceae > Solanum > Solanum dulcamara. The sequence goes on along the minus strand of NC_077244.1, from coordinate 10,939,012 downwards.
CAGCCCAATTTGTAAAATTTATGATTTGGGTGTCATTTTGCTCGTATTCTTATTGAAAATTCATATTTGAATAGATTTTGTTGATTCAGACACTCGATTGAAGGAGAAAACCCAAGTTTCAGGATATTTTGTGATTGAATTGAGTCAAGTGAACTTTTTGACCTTTGTTAAAGCTTGCAGAATCATATGCTTCTGGTTATGTGTATTGTAGAGTAATGAGAATTGGTTCAGGTTACTTGGTAACTTTAATTAATCTTAATAATGATGAATAGGGGTAACAACGTGGAAATGTATTGATTTTTATCAATTTGATTGATATGATGATGACTTTGATACATTGTGGATATGTGACATGATTATTTTGATATAATATGATGATGACTTTGATACATTGTGGATATGTGACGTGATTATTTTGATATAAATTGCATGTTATTATTGTAATCAACATATTCATGTATTTGTTTGAACATTGCCTATTTTCATTGGTTCAGATACACTGTGATGAGACTGGAATAATGATTATGTCGAAGAAAAATAGTTCTAGAGATTGATGATTACGCCAAAGGGAAATGGTTCCGGTAATACCGAATGAAATGGTTCCGGTGATTGATGTTTATGTCAAAGGAAAATGATTTTGGCAGATACATGGACCATGTGAGTTCCCTATGGGTTTCGGCCAGCTAGTCAGCAGATGTGTTTCATTAGGGTAGATATGTGTCACTATACGTGACATTTCATTGCATTGCATTGCATCTATTTTGTCATTTGTGGACTTGTTTACCCCTTGTATTTTTATGATTGATACACACTTGATCTTGATATGATTTGACTAAGATTTTGTTGAGCTATTATCGATTGGATACTATATGATATACGAATTATTAGGTTGTATTGATTTCTATGCAAGTTATCGTTGCAGAGGTTCGATTGGGAAGACATGATTACTTGTGTTCTATTTAGCTTTGCTTAGTGTTAGTAGTCCACTTACTGAGTACTGTGTTGTTTGGTACTCAATCCTTGCTTCTACACTTGTGTAGGTTGTGGGCTTGGACCTGCGTGATTTCTACTATATTCGAGGTACTATCTTGAGGTATTGAGGTTGTTATTGCATCCTTTCGGCAGACACCTCTTACTCATTCTAAGTTTTAGCCCTATTTTTGAGATAGACATTTGAGACTGCATTTCTTTTCACATCTTCTGTATTACATTATCGTCTTTTACACGTGACAATCAATCTTAGGAGACTTTGTGTATATTTGGACATTTTTCTTAAATCGTGTCTTGTAATATCTTATTACTTTTGTATTTACTTCTTATTGGATTTTAGGCTGACTTGTCTCAATGGTTAAGACGAGTTTCATCATATCAGTTTCGAGTTGTGACAAAATAGTATTAGAGCCCCAAGTTTATAGGTCTCATGTGTGTACAAGCCAAGTCTAATAGAGTCTTGAGAATCAGTGCAGAGACGTCCGTTACTTATCTTTGAGAGGCTATGATGACTTTTAGAAAAATTCTTCACTTCTTGATTCTCTATCATGCGCTCTTAGTCTGATCTAATTTATATTGCTTCACCCCCATTCTCTCAAGTATAGTGATGACTCAAGCTTTGTTCTGTGTGCATGCATTTGGGATGTCATCATGAGATTTTGGAGTAAGATCTAGTAGTAATGTAGAAGTCATAGACTTACCAAAAGGATGTATTATCGGACTTGAAATGTTCTTCTCTTTGAAGAGATTAAGTAAGTTTACGTTTCAATGATGCATCTTGAGGATATTCGTATGATAAGGATGAATAATAGTTTGAGGGACCTTATGAACATTTTATCTTTTCTAGTTAGTGAGTCAACATCGAGGATGGTGCTTGTGTAGCCTATCCGGTGTTTCAAGTGGTTCAACAATTGAGAATGGTATAATTAGGGGAATGACTATGTTGTGAGAACTGTTTCTTTGGAGACTATAGAGCGTTAAGTTCATCATAGTAGCATAGTGCATGGTGAGGGTGATGTCGTGCCAACAAAAATCAAAATTTCTACGACAATTTTATAGAATGGGTGTATAGAAGGATGGGTTATAATACGTCTACTACCGTGGTACCTGTGTTTAATTGGTGAGAGTTATAGGTTGTGTTGCATCTTCTATCAACTTGGCCTACAAAAGGGTGCATATCGCTTTTGGATAGAGATTAAAATGCTTTGGTAATGTAAGGCAGTTACGTAATAGGTTGGAAGTTGTAGTCTATCTGGGTGCGATCTTCTCATTGGGTATTTATGTGTTCTACTGGTGGATCTATCTGGCTTTTATGATGTAGTACTATTGATACATAAAAATAAAGACGTCGGTTATCAAGCTTGATACACAATTACTTAAGGAACTATCAACTATTTTACCTACTCGGCTAATGAGGCTGATGTGCATTCAAATTTGAGAAATCAACTGATTATTTCTACATACATTTAAGTTGGGCATTGTTTTTAAGGAATATTATAGCAGTGGATCTTGGTATAGTATTAGTGTGTTTAACTATGAAGTGTATAGCAAGGATCTAATTGGGACTGACGACTTCATTATAAGCCAAAAAGAGTGGGCTAATATTGAAATGATAAGCTTATGGGTCAAGAAAGCTTTAACAATTATACCTGTGTGAAGGCAAGTGAATGTACTAGCGAGAAAGTACGTATGGAAATTGGTTAATTCACAAAATCAGACTGTATAGTGAGGTTGAGGTATCACATCAATGATAAGGTTATATTTGTAATGATTGTAAGAGTCGCTGAGTATGGTAATAAGAGTTCGGGATGGACTATAATTAGTATGAAACTGTGTGGTAATGGTTTTCCATAAATGGAACCAATATGGTAATGAAAACTTGTGGGTATCTAAGGTTGTGGTTGCTACTACTTGATGAGTAGAGTAGTTATATGGAAAGTTGTATAATATGTTGGAAACCAGTCGAGTAGAATTGAAAAGAATTCCAACTTATAATGGGGGAATTAGTGGGATGTAGTTTGGCCTTCGGAATGAGGCAAAAGCAAGAATAATTACTCTGATTGCAAAGTTCAAGGATTTAACTTTGGGGATATTGGAGAATTGGGTATGCAAACACGTGACTTCATTTGTCTTGCTCAGATTATACTAATAGTAGTCGGTGTTCATCAGTCGAGTTGAGTATGCTTTGAGAGTGGAGTCTACGAACATTCGGCTCTATGTTTTGGTAGGTTCTATATTGGTTTTGAGTTTGATAACTAGCACGGTTTGGGGTCCTGATGAGGGATATGGTAAGATCAATGGTTAGGTGTTTGATGATAAGCTAAGGTATATGATTTCAAAAAATAATCTTCAAGCTATGGGCAAATGTCGATTGATAAAGGGATTCATTTACATGGTTTGAATTAAAATTTAGGTTTTACATTGAAAGTCTACATTTATGGTAGTTAATTTTGTCAAGATATGGATTGGCAAAGTAAGAAATGATTGATTGTGTTGACTGCTGAGCATATAGAAGGATTGGTGCATGGCTTGTATTGTAGAATTTATTACTTTTGATTATGAAAGAGCTCAATGAAGTCTTCATTTGAGGAGTTGTTTTAAGGTAAAAGTTAATATATTGTGGATTCTTGGCCAAGAAATAATAATAATAAATGAGTTAAAGAAAAGTACAAGATTATGGTGCATCAAAGAGTTCAAGCATTTTAGATTGGATCACGAATATAAGTTAAGAATTTGAATGTCCAAGCAACATTGTGCGATGAATGCAAGTTAAGAAATGTGAAGAAATAAGATATCACCTGTAGATCCTTAGTTCAAAGTTGAGGATTATTGACCTTTAAGTATAGATATGACAATGCAAGGTGGGCTGGTTCAACACAGATTTATGAATGGTTATAAGCTACTTTTTTGAAGATTTGGTATTGGTTTGGGTGATAAATGGCTATGTATGAGAGATTTTGCGTTTTAAAGTTGGGTTAAATTGCTGATTATGGTAGGTGACTTATGGGTGCATTATAGAAAGGGCTTATAGTCCTACATGGTTATTGAGGATTTTAAGCTAGGATGATAAATATATTGATGGGCCTACACAGACTGTTGTGATGCATTATATAGACACTTGATGATAAATAAAGGTTACGTTCCCATAATATACAAAATTATTAGGGTGACAAGAATTTCTCTAAGTATTGGCATGAGGTATATGATGGTTTAAATTATAGTTGAAACTTGGTAAGCGAGAGATTGTATGGAGTTGATATTAGGCGTAATTCAATAATTTTATCTCACATGGAAAAGTACTATGTGATCTAGAATTTAGATTATCAGCATTGGGTTGGATCCATATCTGTCATGAAATGCTTAAATGGATGGAGAAAGATCCATAGATCGAAATTTTGGATACAACAATGTCTTGCTAAAAACACCTTGCTACTAGTGACAGTTTGGGAGTAAAGTAAATGGACGGTGTGGTTATGATGTTCTGTTAGTATTAAGTGTGTTGGCTTCAGTGGAGTAGGTAAGGAGTATGTCAGGGTTGCTAAATCAAGTATGTTTACTTGTGTAACAGGACCAGGCTGGTTGATTGTAATGGAAATGTTTGATATGGACATTACGGATGAAGTATCTAGTGTTATTCAACCTTGGTTTCATACATTCTTATGTGGTAGCCTACTTCATTTTGGAATGGTTTGGAGTATTTATCATTGCATATGATTGCACGTGTTCACACTTTCGTGGATGAATTCCTTGGGGTGGATCGGGTGTACTGATCATATGATGACCTAATGGTAAGGTAGGATGCTTGTGCAGACTCTGTCAGTTCAGATATGGTGGATTTGGTATTTCCTTGGGGCAGTTGAAATATTCCAGTGGTTTTACAAGTATCACATTGCTTCTAAGAACTTATAGAAGAGCTAATATGGATATTTACTGTGACCGATAGTCATATTATACACCTCATCATGGAGCTCATGTTATGTATAATTAAATATGGGGGCCATTGGGTCTTGGGCTATCGGTCTTAAGGGTTGTTTACAATTACAACTATTGATCTATCATTTCTGATAGTGTTGTTAGAGGTTTTATATGCTTGGGTGTGTTTCTCGCTGGGAGGTTTTTCAATCATTTCCTACTTTGGATTGGATTTATCATATTCTTCAATGATGAGTACAAATGTCTAAAGATCATATTTTTAGAGCTTAATCCAGTGGGAAAATTTTGTTATGAGAATGGATACTTGACAAGATCTTTAATGGTTTGTGTATTATGAGTATGGTGGTTGGTTCAAGTTCACTTCTAGTTGTAGCTAGTATATGTTTAGAATTATCTCGTGGTTATATGATGAAAGATTGTCCTGATGGTTATGTTATGGTTTAGAGTGTGGTTTCGATTCAGGTTTGGTCCATCGGTTAGACTGTGACATGAAATTAATCCTGATTTGTAGATTTGTCAAAGTTCGATTCAAAAGTTCAGTTCTTGGTTGTGGATCTTCATGATGTGGTCCTAAGAATTTGTTCCTTTGGAGAGGCAATTACTAAGGTTGGAAATTATACCTCCAACTCTTAATAACATTGAGTATTCTTTTTTCTTTTACTTTAAGCCTCTGAAGGTCATTCTTATTATCTTATTACTTTCGCAATTACTTTTTATTTTAGGTTGACTCGTCTCGGTGGGTTAAGACGAGTTCTATCACATCCAATTTTTAGTTGTGACAAAATGGTATCAAAGTGCTCCAGGTTTATATGTCTCATTTATATACAAGCCAAGTCTAATAGAGTCTCAGGATCGATGCAGAGACATTTGTTACTTATCTTTGAGAGGCTATGGTGACTTTTAGGAAAAATCTTCACTTCTTGATTCTCTATGGTGCATTCTTAGTCTGATCTAATATCTATTGCTTCACTCTATTCTCTCACTTATAGTGATGATTCATGATTTGTTCTACGTGTGTGCAGTTGGGATGTCATCGAGGGGATTTGGAATTAAATTTTGTACTAACTCAAAAGTGGTAGACTTATGAGAAAGATGTATGGTCAGACTTGAAATGCTCTGCACTTCGAAGAGATTAAGTAAGTTTATGGTTCAATAATGCATCTTGAGTATTCATTTGATAAGGATGAATAATGGTTTGAGGGACCTTATGAATGTCTATATGTTTTGGTTAGTAAGTCAGCATCAAGAATGATGTTTGTGTAGCCTACTCGGTGTTTGAAGTGGTTCAACAATTGAGAATGATATAATTAGGAGAATGACTATGTTGGGAGCACTATGACTTTAGAGACTACAGTCTATGAAGTTCTTCATAAAAGAATAGGTTGCATAGTATATGATGAGGGTGATGTTGCTCCAATCGAAATTAGAATTTCTACAACAGCTTTTTAGAGTGGGTGTATATAAGGAAGGGCTATAATATGTCTAATATCGCAGTACATGTGTTTAATTGGTAAGGTTTATGGGGTGTGTTATTTCTATTGTCGACTTGGCCTATGAAAGGGTGCATATTGCTTTCGCCTAGAGATTGAAATTCATTTGTAATGTAAGGCAGTTATGTAATGGGTAGAAAGTTGTAGACTATCTGGGTACGATCTTCTCGATGGGTATGATGTGTTCTTATGGTAGATATATCGGCTTTCACGATATAGTAATAGTGATACATAAAAATGGAGACATCAGTTATCGAGTGTGATGCGCAATTACTTAAGGAACTATAAGCTATTTTTCCTACTCGGCTAATGAGGTCGTGTGCATTCACATTTTAGAAACCAACTGGTTATTACTACATATATTTAAGTTGGGAATTGTTTATAAAGAACATTATAGCAGTGGCTCTTGGTATGTTATTAGTGTGTTTAAGTGTAAAGTGTATAGTAATGATCTAATTGAGGACTAACAACTTGATTATAAGCCAAAAAGAGTGGGCTAATATTTAAATGATAAGCTTATGGGTAAAGAAAGCTCTAATATGTATACTTGTGTGAAGGCAAGTGAGTGTACCAGCGAGAAAGTACGTATGAAAATTGGTTAATTTACAGAGTCAGACTATATAACAATTTTGAGATATCACGTCGATGATAAGGTTAACTTCGTGATGATGGCAAGGGTCGCTGAGCATGGTAATAAGAGTTCGGTACAAATTATGATTAGGATGCAACTTTGTGGTAATGGTTTTTGGTTAAAGGAATCCAGTATGGTAATGACAACTTATGGGTATCTAAGGTTAAAGGGATCCAGTATGGTAATGACAACTAATGGGTATCTAAGATTGCATTTTCTACTACTTGATGAGGAGCGTAGTTATATGGAAAGTTTTATGATGTGTTGAAAATCACTCAAATAATTTCAACTTATAATAGGGGAATCAGTGGGGTGTATTTTGGCCTTCGGAATGAGGCAAAATCAAGAATACTTACTTTGATTGCAAAGTTTAAGAATTTAACTTCAATGATGTTGGAGAGTTGGGTTTTAAAACACGTGACTTCATCTGTCTCGCTCTAGTTATAATAATAGTATTTAGTGTTCATCATACAAGTTGAGTATGCTTTGAGAGTTGAGTCTACTGACATTCAGCTCTAGTGTTGTTGTAAGTTCTATAGTGGTTTCGAGTTTGATGACTGACATGGTTTGGCCAATGGAGGGACATGGTAAGATCGATGGTTAAGTGTTTGATGATAAGCTAAGGTATGTAATTTTTAAAAAAATCATCAAGCTATGGGCTAATGTCGATTGATAAGGGGATTGGTTTACAAGGTTTGAATCAAAATTCAGGTTTTGCATTATAAGTCTACATTTTTTATAGTTGATTTTGTCAAGGTATGGATTGGTAAGGTAAGAAATGATTGATTGTTTTAATTGTTGAGTATTTGTAAGGACTAGTGCAAGGTCTGTGTTGTAGAGTTTATTACTTTCGATTGTGAAAGAACTCAATGAAGTCTTCATTTGAGGAGTTTGTTTTAAGGTAAAAGGTAATATGTTGTGGATTCTTGGCAAAGAAATAATAATGATAAATGAATCAAGGGAAGGAACAAGAGTACAGTGCATCAAAGAGTTCAACCATTTAGGATTGAGTCAAGAGTATGAGTTAAGAATTTGAATGTTCTAGTAATATTGCGCGATGGATACAAGTTAAGAAATGTGAAGAAATAAGACATCACGTGTAGATCCTTAGTTCAAAATTGGGGATTGTATGAATTTTTGACCTTTAAGTTTAGATATGACAGTGCAAGGAGGGCTGGTTTGGTAAAGATTTGTGAAGGGTTATCATCTATTTTCTAAAGATTTGGTATTGATTTGGGTGATAAACGGTGATGTATGAGAGATTCTGTATTTTTAAGTTTGGTTAGATTGTTCAAATTATGGTAGGTGACTTATAGGTGTGCTAGAGAAAGGGCTTATAGTCTTACATGGTTATTGAGGATTTTAAGTTGGGATGATAACTATGTTGATGGGCCTACACAGACTGTTGTGATGCGTTACATAGATACTTGAAGGTAAATAGAGTTTATATGCCCATATTATACAGAATTATTGTGGTGACCAAGAATTTCTCTAAGTATTGACACGAGGTATATGATGGTTTGAATAGTAGTTGAAATTAGGTAAGCGAGAGATTGTGTGAAATTGATATTGGACATGATTCAATAGTTTTATCTCAATAAAAAGTACTATGAGATCTGAAATTTGGATTATCAGCATTAGGTGGAATCCGTGTCTTTCATGGAATACTTAAATGGAAGGAGAGGGAGTCATAGTTCAAAACTTCTGAGACAATAATGTGTTGCTAAGAAGACCTTGATGCTAGTAACGATTTGAGAATAAAGTAATGGTTGGTGTGGTTATGATGTTCTATTAGCATTGAGAGTGTTTGTTTCAGTGGAGTAAGTGAAAAGTATGTGGGTGTTAATAAATCGAGTAGGTCTACTAGTGTAACAGGAACAGGCTGGTTGATTGTAATGGAAATGTTTGATATGGACACTATGAAAGAAGTATCTTGTGTTATTCGATCTTAGTTCCATATATTCTTTTGTGACCGCCTACTTCGTTTTGGAAATGGTCTGGAGTATTGGGTGTAACTATCCTTCGATGACCTCTTGATAGGGTAGGATTGGGTATATCTATCCTTCGATGACCTCTTGGTAGGGTAGGATGCTTGTGTAGACTTGGCCAGTTTAAATATGACGAAATTGGTGTTGCCTTGGGGCAGTTGAAATGTTCCAGTGGTTTTACAAGTGCCACCTTTCTTATGAGAACTTATAGAAGAGATACCATGGATATTTACAGTGATCGGCGGTCTTATTATACACTTCATCGTCGAGTTCACATTCCGACTATGTATAATTTAATGTGGGGGCTATTGGGTCTAGGGATACCACTCTTAAGGATTGTTTACAATCACAACTACTAATCTACCATTTTCGATAGGGTTGTTAGAGGTTTTGTATGCTTAGGTGTGTCGATGCTAGGAGCCTATTCGATCATTTCCTTCTTTGGGTTAGATAAATCATATTCTCCAGTGATGAGTACCCACTGTCTAAAGATCATATTTGTGTAACTTAAGTTTGTGAGAAGATTTGGTTGTGAGAATGGATACTTGACAAGATCTTTGATGGTTTGTATATTATGAGTATGGTAGTTGATTCTGGTTCACTTCTGGTTGTAGCCGGTATTGATTCAAAATTCTCTCGTGGTTATATGATGAAAGATTGTCTTGATAGTTAGACTGTGGTTTAGAGGGTTTCAGTTCAGGTTTAGTCTATGAATTAGTACGTGACTTGGAAATTAATACTTCTTGGTACCATATACACCCAATAGGGTGAATCAATGCATTTGCAATAAAAAGTCCAGTTTCTTATACAATCAACCTCGTTATAACAACATTTCATAATAACGATATGATTTTCATGTTCTATCTATGACATTCATTGTAGTTGTGTACTCTTTGTAAAATTACCTTTTACAAAAGTCATACTCAAATACTGTATAATAATATTTTATAAGAAATACATTATGTATATAACTAATATACTATTAAAATATTTGTGGTAATCATGTCATTAATGCCATGCACGTTTTACTTTTCAAGTACGAATATCTAAAAGGAAAAAATTATATGTAACTGATGTTAATCAGTTATGGTCACAACTTCACGAGGAAAGACTACTTATGTTTGTCTTCTTTTTTTTTTTTATATTCATACTCTTTCTATTACTTGGATTAAATTGATTAACAAATACATTCCTTGTTTTTGGTACACAAAATCATTAAACTAATTTTTTATATACTTTTATTTATAACAACTAAACTAATTCTAGACGCCAAATATATATAGTCATAAAATTTTCAAACAAACACGGACAGTCTTGACACTATGAAGAAAGAAAATGAAGCAGACTTTTCATAAATGATTATATATTGCTAGCCACGATTATGGGCTGCGTTGATGACTTTAATAGAAATCGTGTTGAACTAATTATCCTAAAGATATGATGTTTATCACTTTGACTCATATCATTCTTTGCTCTTATATTAAACAGAAAAAAGTTTAAAATATTTTTAAATTATGTAAAATTAGACCAAAATGCATTTAATTAATAGCTTGATGTAAAAATATTTTTACCGTCAATTATTTGATTTAAAAATACCTCTATTTTTTTTAATTTCATATAATTTAAATATAATTTTAACTCTTTTACGCACATTAAATTAATGAACGACCAAAAGAAGTCATAATCAATGGAACGGCCAAAAACTGCTGTCTAAAACTCATGCATTTAGTTTTGCAACTTTTTTTTTCTTTCCTGTAATTAACACTTTTTCAGTGTTATACTGTTGGAATTTTGAAAGTCAAATAATTTTTTTTTATGTCTTTTACATATTTTAAATTATAAATTAGTGATTTATTGTATTTTTACAACACAAATCTGGATTAGTATTTGCATCTCTTGATACATATCAAGTGCAAGATTTGTAATTCAAATCCCACTCCTAATTGATATTGATTTCCTTTAATTAATTATACTAAAAATTATAAAATAGTGATCATAATAAGTTAATAAAAAATGTATTTACTGTGACAGCTGATTGCAAATGTACAATGCTAGATCCACACATTTCTTTTCTACACAGCTTGCAAATGGAGGATAACTTTGATTATAAATTCCCATTTTAATTGTTAGAAATAATGTGCAGAAAAATAAAATAAAAAAGGAATATGGCCCACACGGCTTTGAGTTTTAAGTAAAGGATTTTGAATTGAAACTAGTTCCCCATTGAGACTTGCTAGTGTCCAATAGAGAGACATTTAACACAACTAATGGTGTGTTCATGTTTTTTTATTTTATTTTATTTTATTAGTTAAAAATTTATAAAATATTTTTTCTAGGAAAAAAAAATATTTTTAAAATAAGGAAAATGACATTCCTAACGAAAGTAAAAAAAATAGTTTGATAAATGATATTTCACATTAATAGCGTCTTGTCCATTCTCCAACATAACTCATCTTCAACCTCACTCCTACCGGTGCTCCTCCATAAGTTTTTTAAAAAGGCAAGTATCTTAAGCCCCCAAATTTAATGGGGCCTATTTCCTTTACCATAATAGATTATATGCTTTTTAAAAAAAATTAAAATAAATATATTGAGTACTATTTGTAGAAAAAAGTGATTTTTTATATAAAAGGAAATAACTAATAAAAGAAGTTTGACATATTTGGAAAACTATGTCTCAAAAAAGATTAAAAAGATTGATCATATCAACAATTGAAAAATAATTATTAGCAAAATTTGATTATAAAAAAATTATTAACAACTTTGCATTTCAAAAATTAGAAAAATAGACTTTACAAAAAAAATATACTCCCTCCATTCCATATTAAGTGAATTTTTGAAGGATTTTTCATTGTTCAAAATAATTGAATTGTTCAAAGTTCAAGATAGATGCTTGAAACTTTTTTCATATTTGCCCTTTCATTTATTGAATTTTATATTTTCTAGGAGATAAATCACACTAATTGCAAAATTATATTTATGATTTTACAAAGGACAATAGTGGAAAGTATGGTTCAAATTATGTCCTTGAATGTTTTTCTTAATATATGTGCATTGCCTCACAAATTCACTGAATATGGAATTGAGGGAATATTATTTTTTCTTAAGGTGTCATTTGGTTTGAATACAAGTTATGATGAGATTAGTTATGAGGGGATAAGTTATACTGGGATTTGTTATGATGGATAAGTTATCTTGGAATTATTTCGTATTAATTGTTTGGTTTGTTGTATTCAAAATTATATTCATTGCATAAATTTTGAGAACAAGTTATTTGTTTACAAAATTACCCTTCACTTTATTTAGTTTTTTATATTTTCTTTGCAAGATTTAGTTATTCATTCTTAAAAATAAAATTTTCACCATATTTAGCTTAAATATTTTTGTGTGTGCTTTCCCATGATGGTGCCATATGTATTTAAAAATAAAATCTTCCCCTTATTTAGCTTTAAAATAGAACTTTCATCTTAAATTTGTTAAAGTAAAAGAGAATTTATTATTTATATCACTTCATTTAAGCACATATCACTCTTAAATTGTAAAATACTAAAGTTTTCATTTTGGTTGATATATAAAATACAAGCTTTCAAGTGACTAAAAAAATATATAATTAAAAATATGTAATTTAGTTGTAAAAAAATCAAAACATAAATAAATATAAGAATTAATCAAATAAATTAGTAAATGAAAATCATATTTGTATAGTCTATTTTTTTAATTAATATATATATATATATATATATAATTAATATAAAAATAAGGAGTAGTGAGGATTGTATATGTTATTATACATGGTATTAGAAATAATGTGAATACACATGAATATAAAAAGTGATGTATAAAAATGGTTTAAAGGGATACTTTTGTCATTTTCTCTATTTTATCCCAGGAGAAGTTATCCCGAAATTACTATACCACCCAAGAAGAGGGATAACTTATCCCGGTATTAATTATTAATCTCAAAATAAGTTATCACGGACTTGCCAACCAAAAGACAAATTAAGTGGCATTATAATTTAATCCCAAAACTATTTGTTATTATCATTCACACCAAACGACTCCTAATAGTTTAAGGCCGATGTTCTATGTTGGCCTTAGATCATTATTGTGATTGAGCTGCCCCTGACTTTCGTAAGCTCCATCCCCATCCCCATCCCCCACACCCTCACTATCAGTCCTCATTCCACCTCCTACAATATTTATCTAGATTATATATAAATATTTTTAAGATAATATTTTTGTTTATACATCATATACAAAAAAAATAATAAAAAGCTCACTTATTTTCTTTATAAAAAAATTCAAAACAATATTTTCAGTAAAAGATACATTTTCCTTCGTACCAAACTGTGTTTTTTTTCTTTTCTAGCCTGTCTGTTAGCTTTTTAAGTCCAAGTTGATTAGTTTATTATTTTTCTTAGTAACTTTCATTTTTTTACTTTATTATCATTACTATTGTATTGTATAGTCCTTTAATTAACGTGCGACTAAAAGAAGCAAGCGGAATCAGTGGATAACGCGCAATGATGAAAAGATGGAATTAATTATTTGTAGAAATTAATACTTACCGAGTTTCTATGGTGACCATACTTCTAGAATATTCTTGAGACTAGTAATTTTTGTGCTACTTATATTCAAACATTTTTTTGCTTTTAGTCCTAGAATGTATGCGTCCATTATATGTTAGAGATCGGGTCTCTTGACAGAATGAAAATTGTGGAAAAGTAAATAATAGAAAGTAAAATCAACACAAGATTTTAAGTGAAAACTTCTTTACTCAAGGGAGAAAAAACCACAACCTGTTTCATAGAATTTCACCAAACAACTTCACTACTCAAAGAGCCAAAGTTCACATTACAAACTCCTGCAATCTAGGAATTAAACTTTCAATCCCTTCCCCCTCACTGTAACACCCCTGTTACATATATCTTCAAAGCAATAATTATATTCCCCACTAAATCAACAAACAATAGTCAACTTAGACTTTAAGATACCTCCATAACTAACTCTAGCTATATCAAGATACAATCAAAGAAAGCTTAAGGTGATCTGATTCCATTATAGATTAGGAATAGATCTACATTTATGAGCACTAAAATACAAACCCTAAAAATAACTAAGAACGGTGATAACTCTATCAGGTCCTTGTTGTTCTTTGAGGAGATATTTTCGGAGAGAAAATGTTTTTTCTATGTGTGAGAATTAGATGCCAAAACTTGATTGTATTATTGAAAAAGAAACATATGTTTGACACAATTTCTGGAGCAATGCTATTGGAAGCCTGCCACCCTGCAAAAACAATGCGCACCAGCGCACCAACAACCAGCAACTTTGAAAGGGTAGTGTACTTTTTGTCAGTTGTCTTTTTCTCATCATCATAACTCACACATGGGATCATTTCTCTTACTAGTTCCCATGATTTGTTAAATCATCAAAAATTCATAATAATATTTTCCCCCTTTTTGATTATGACAAACAAAAATGCATGTTCCCCCTATCACAAGTAACTTCCCCCTTATCAACAATACCATTAAGTATGTTCCTTTATATTTTATTTATTCCTTTCAACTAATCTGAAACCTCTTGCAGCAAATAATATTCTCCCTTTTGACATCATAAAAAAGAGCAGTAGTAAACTAAGATCAATGCAAGTAAATTATAGGCACACAATCATAAACCGACATGCAAATTAGTAAAAGGAAAACCAATAGAGACAAGGTGATTCATCCCAACAAGTTAAAGAAAGTTGTATTCAAAACATTGCAAAAAAACTACAAAAAGAACCATTATGATAGTACCGGCTAAGAATCAAAAGATAGACAAGGTACAAATATGCAAAAGAGAAGAAATTAAGATGATAGGGGTTGTTGAGTGAGAGTTTTGAGGACTAGAGTGAGACGATCAACTGAATTTTCATGGTGTTGAAGCAACTTGTCCTTAAGATCGGAGACCTGTGCAGCAAGACTTGCATTATGAGCCTTTAGGTATTGTTGTTCCATAGAACCTGGTCTCTCGAATTATTCCTTTGCCAACTGGGCCTTTGAACGAATAATTAATTCATCCTTGGCACTCAAAAGAGTTATCATTTCTTCAAGCTCATGCTTCAACTGAGTCTGTTCTATCGGCAATTTTGGCATCTTATTGACCTGCCCTGTTTTTCCTTCAAAACACTCACATTCCACAAGATTGTTCATTGAAAAATGTTAGTTTCGCTGTTCCTCTAACACCTGCTCCTAGAGGAATTCCCCAAGTAGTTGAACACTCTAATAAGAAAGTAGTCATACCCCATACCATGCTTACTATCTTTTACTGAAATTGTCTTATGCATATGTTCAAGAATGATGGAGGGTATGTTAATGACATCAAATTTACTTAGGGCTTTCATGAAAATCAAGTCAACAGTAGAGGCAACTATCCTCTTCTTAGACCTGGGAAGGATTACTTTGTTCACAAATTCAAAGTAAAGTTGATACTCCCCTTTGAGAAACTTTTAGGAAATCCCAGCATTACTTAATTTCTGTAGTTTGCCACACTCCTGAACAAAGACTTTAGAACAAGTCCTCCCTTCAACAGATTTGATCCCTTCTATTAGAACCTTCAAAATCTCAACAAACAGTTCCTCATTCAAAAGAATTTCCTTGTTTCCTATTTGGGAATGAAGACTCTCATCCTCCTCAAACACAATATTATAATAAAATTCCCTTACCTATGTTTCAAGAAGCACTAAAATATGGTCGACAAACAGATGAGTCCAGGTATGCAACTCAACAACAACAACTAAGTCACACATCGCGACTTGGTTTGAATCTCATAATCAAAGACTCTATCGTTCATCACCGTTTGAGTCTTCAGAATGTTTACTCTCTCATCCAGTGTTAACTCTTTTTACACCTTCATCTTTTTACTCTTTGAGCCTGGTCCCTGATGTACCATGTATTTACGATACATTTAATGCGTTAAAACTTAAGAATGTGCATGTCTTTTAAGTATTTGTTAACATATTTGATGTTAGTGTTGCCTATTTTGCAGAAAACTAAGTCAGAGATTTGGTTGAGGAATCACAGCACTGAAGGAAGGTATGTTTTAGGGTTTACGGGCTTATTCTATGACTCGTCATTAGTTATACGGTTCGTAGGTATCAATCGTCAAAATACAGGAGAAAAATAAAAATTAAATTGAAGACCACAAGTGAAGTAAATGACTCGTTCTCAGGTTTATGGGTAGTCAAAAGTAGTCGTCAAAGCAGCAGTGAATGAATAAGGGCAAAGTGAGACAAGTAAGTTCTATGGCTTGTCTAAGTTCCAACGAGTCATAGAACTCACTCGTAACTTAAAGTTACAGGTGATGAAGAGAGGGCAGTATCTACGACCCTATTTGATGAACCGCCTTCAGTGTTACGAATCGTAGAGAATGGTCGTGAAGAAGAAGATTCCCCAGTGCAAAGTGAAGGATTACAAGCTGGGTCTATGACTCGACTAAGTTGTTACAATCCGTAGAAGTGAGCCGTAGACCCAAACCGACTTTTAGTTTCCTAAGGTTTCCAAATCCATATTTATTTAGGAATGTTTGTCTATAAATACACTTCTTAGGTTCAGATTACTTTATGCACGTTTTTGGGTTTGAGAATATAGCTTAAACTACTTTTGAGCTTTTATTCTTGAATTTGGTTTTTTGTTATCGATATTTTACGTTCGAATTTTATTGAAGATTTTTGGGTTTTCATAATTCTCATTGTAAGTTTATGATTTCTTTTAACCTGAATATTATTGATTATGAACACGTAGTTATGAGTAGCTAATTCCATAATTTTATGGGAACCATGAAGAATTAACGACGTAGAACTTAATAAAAAGTAATTCTTGAATAGTGTGCATGCATGCATTTTTTCCCTTTTATTTTGATTGCTTTTAATGATGGCCAACGTTAGAACTTGCCTTATCCTTATTTTCTGGATCAAGGAGGTAACGGATGGGAAAAAGGATTAAACAATGAGATTTGGGGCTAATTATCCTCATCTAATTAGCTTGAACAGATCAATGGATAGCTAAATCTGAGATGATTGCTAAGGGTGTAAACCATACACTCGTAGACGAATCAAGTTGTGTAGTCAAATTCACTTATTTGTTGGATCAAGAACTTAGGTGAAATTAACTTACTGATTCTACATGTAATACACTAGAAAAGAATTACTAATAAAAATAGTCTACTTAGTTAAGGATTCGTGGGTAACACATAAAATCCTAGTTTCACTTCTTATTGATTTAAACCATAGTAAATCGTACTTTCTTCGTTGACGTTTGCTATTTGATTTATTGATTAGTTTTATAAGAATTCCACCTTTGTTTTCTCTTTTTTTACGGAAATAACTTGATTACTAAAGAAAATAATAAATGATTGATCTAAAGTCTAAACCATATTCCTCGTGGGATCGACCCTAACTTTCGTTAGGTTCTATGTTTAATAAATGATTGCTTTAAACTTTGTTAGGGAGGTATAATTTGAGCATATCAAATTTTGGCGCCGTTGTCAGGGAATTTGGATTTTAGATTAAGATTAATTTGTATTATTTGATTGGTAGTCAATATTTTCTTATTTTACGTTATTTTTCTTTTTGTTTGTGCTGAAACATATTTTGATTCCTAGTGCATGCCAAATACGAGAAGTCAAGGCATTTCCTTGATTTCATACAATCAAAAAATTGAAATAGAATTAAGTAGGATGGTGAACAACAACAATAACAACGAGGAACACGAACTTGGTGATAGCGCGAAACATCTTGGAGAGCAACATGACAATGCACCATAACTTCTTCCGCAACATAAACCACATAATGTCCTTAATAATCCACAAGTAGCAAGCAACGTCCTCCACTTAGACAATACCCTGAATTCGGCATATGGAACAACTATGGGGTCCATCCTAACGTTGTCGGAACTATAGGTGCTATTATGTTACCTCTATTTCCTCCAAGAACTAAGTTTAGCATCACAAGCGGGCTGATTCAAATGCTTCATAGTAGATGACTGGTTTCCAGATTGTCATCCAAAGATCCACATATTCATCTCCAGAATATGGAGTACGTTTGCCAAAGCAGTGTTGGATTGCATGTTTTTCCATTATCACTTACTGGCAAACCTTCAATTTGGTTGTCCGAACTCCCGTACAACTCCATTACAACTTGGGATGAATTATGCATAGTATTCATGAAGAAGTAACAGACAAAATCAAGAATTTCCAACAGTTGCCTGGAGAGTCAATTTGTAGAGCTTGGGAGAGATTTGTAAAGTATCTACAAAGCGTGCCAAATCATAGGATAACAGACGAGTCACTTCTGGAGCTATTCTACCATGCACTTGATGATAATGGAAAGGTTATCGCCGACACCATCACTGGTGGAGCATTTTTGGCTAACACTTTCCAAGAGGCCATAGAGAGACTTGATCGTGTTACAAAGACCAACAGAGCTTGGAGCACTAGGGACATAGAAACTTCAAAAAGCTTTTTTTTTCCGCACAAATTAGAATCCCAACTTACAAAATGAAGAGATACTTCAAGAGCTCTCAATTAAAAACTGACATCAGGTTGGTAGTCAAAAACATGGGACAAGAGAAAGTTAATGCAATTGACCATCAAAGAAGGGAACCAAGTTATAAAGATTATGGATATGAGGAAGATGCTTATTATGTGAATGACCAAGTGAGGGGTTTCCTGCCTAACGCCCAAGCATCCAATTAGGATTCTTGGCACCAAGGTCAAGAAAATCAAGGTCAGAACTATAAAACTTCAATCAAGAGGGCCATTACAACCGCGACAACAACTATAATCATGATGGAAACTGCAATCACGAGAACAATTACAACCAAAATGGATATAATGATTGAAACTGCAGGCAAGACAGAGAAGGTGATTAGAGAAAGAGAGATAACAACAATAGTGGTGCATACATCCCTCTCAAAAATCAAGATGGAGGATCCAGACTTGCAAGAATTGAAGATATGATGGCTAAGATGATGAAAAAATATAACGCAACAGAGGATAATCTTAAGGAGATACGCAATGATCTTTTCAGAATGAGTTAAAAAGTTGAGTCACATTCTACATCCATAAAGTTTATTGAGAAACAATTGGGGCAAATTTTATCATCTTTGAACCCACGCCAAAAAGGAACCCTCCCAAGTAATACACTTTAAAATCTAAAGAATGATGGGTAATGCATGATGGTGACCACCCGAAGTGGCATTCAAACAGTTGATCTACCTATACCAGAACTTAAGGATGATGTGCACGATGTAGTTATTAGTGAGGATAAAACAGAATGCTAAATCGGGGAAAAAGAAGTAGGCGAAGATCCAAGCACCAAACAACCTAAAAAAGGAGATGAAAAGAATGATGAGAAAGCAGGCAAAGCAAAAGATGATGCTCCAATTCCAATGCCAAAACCTCCTTCTTTTTTTCTACAAAGATTGAAGAAAAAGGTCGAAGATGGAAAGTTCCTTAAGTTTATTTCCAGGTTGAAACAAATTTCAGTGAATGTTCCCTTGTTAGAGGCACTAAAAAAACTGTCGGGTTATGCCAAGTTTATGAAGGATCTTGTCACAAAAAAGAGAACGGTAATCTTTGAATTGACTGATAACTTGCATCATTGTAGTGCAATCGCCACTCGCTCCCTTATGCAAAAGAAAAAAGACCCAGGCACATTCACCATACCATGTACCATTGCGGTATTCAACTTTGTAAAAGCGTTGTGCGACTTGGGTGCTAGCATTAACTTGATTTCGCTCGCAGTGTTCTAATAATTGGGCTTAAAAGCCCCCAAATCAACCTCAATGCAGCTCTTGATGGCAGATCGTACTGTGAAGAAGCTCATGAGAATTACTTATAATGTTCTAGTAAAGGTTGAATCATTCATATTCCCTACTGACTTCATCATTCTTGACTGCGAAGTAGACTCTGATGTTTCTATCATTCTGGGTAGACCATTTTTGGCAACCGGACGTGCGTTAGTAGCCATGGAAACTGACCAACTAAAGTTTCAACTAAACAATGAAGAGGTGATCCTTGATTTATGCCAAGAAATGAAGCA
Organism: Solanum dulcamara; assembly: GCF_947179165.1. NCBI lineage: Eukaryota > Viridiplantae > Streptophyta > Magnoliopsida > Solanales > Solanaceae > Solanum > Solanum dulcamara. Next base: position 10,918,897 of record NC_077244.1, on the reverse strand, counting down.
TCAAAATGATCTACGAGTTATTTCCATGATTGATGTTGTCGACAATTTAAAACCATACATGCCTATTGAAGAGAGGTTGGGTGTTTAAGCTCTAGTTGTCGTCATCATGAACTTTAATAAAGATCACATTGGAGAGTATAATGAGATTTTTTGTGCACTAAATGGCCTTGGAACTTTCAATCACGCACCCAAGAGATTCAACTTAGACTTAAAGAATAGAGCAACTTCTCCCGTGAAGCCATCCATTGAAGAACCTCCAACTTTGGAACTCAAAGCACTGACATCTCACTTGCAATATGCATTCTTGGGACCCAACAAGACACTACCGGTCATAATAGATATCGATCTTCACCAAAAGCAATTAAAAGCTCTTACATCTGCATTGAGGCTTTTCAAAAGAGCAATAGGGTGGTCTATAGCTGACATCATTGGCATACCATCAAACATATGTACTCATAAAATCCAACTCATGCCAGATTTCAAACCAAGAATTGAACACCAATGCCGTCTTAACCCACCTATGCAAGAGGTAGTCAAAAAGGAGATCATCAAATGGTTAGATGCTGGAGTTATTTATCTATTTGTAGAGAGTAATTGGGTAAGTCCTGTCCAATATGTACTAAAAAAGGGTGGCATTATTGTGGTGCCAAATGCAAAGAATGAACTTATTCTAATGAGGCCTGTCATCGGTTGGAAAGTGTGTATGAGTTGAGCTTTCTGAAAAAGATAACTTTCTAATGCCTTTCATGGATCAGATGCTCGACCATCTTACTGGCAAAGGATGGTACTATTTTCTTGATGGATATTCGAGGTACAATCAGATCTCTATAGCACCAGAAGATCAAGAGAAGACCACTTTCACATGCCTATATGGGATGTTTTCCTTCAAAAGGATGCCATTCGAATTGTGTAATGCACTGGTGACCTTTCAACTTTGTATGATATCTATCTTTTTGGACATGGTGGAAGATACAATTAAGGTTTTCATGAATGATTTTTCAGTGGTAGGTGATACATTCAAGGATTGTTTGGCTCATCTCCAAGATGTACTAAAAAGGTGTGAAGAGTGCAACTTTATGCTAAATTGGGAGAAGTATCACTTTATGGTAAAAGAACGTATAGTGCTAGGTCACAAGATTTCAAACAAAGTCATTGAGGTAGATCGAGCAAAGATTGAGGTAATCGCAAAATTACCTCCTCCCATCTCCATCAAAGGTATTCAAAGCTTTTTGGGACACGCCATATTCTATTGCCTCTTCATCAAAGACTTCTCCAAAATATCTCATCCTTTATACAAACTACTAGAGAAGGAGACGAAGTTTGTTTTTGATGAAGCCTGTCTAGAAGAGTTCAAAGAATTGAAGAAAAGGTTAGTATCGACTCCTATCATCATTGCACCAGATTGGGAGCAACTCTTTGAAGTCATGTATGATGCAAGTGGAGTAGCACTTGGTGTAGTATTGGGACAAAGGAGTGAGAAGATTTTATACCCAATATACTATGCTAGCAAATCCTTTAATGTTGCTCAAAGAAACTACACTGTGACCGAACAAGAGTTGCTTGCTATTGTGTTCGCTTTCGAGAAGTTTAGATCTTTCTTGTTGGGCACCAAAGTCATTGTATACACAAACCATGCTGCATTGAGATATCTCATGGAAAATAAGGATGCCAAGCCAAGACTTATTTGTTAGGTATTGTTGTTACAAGAGTTCGACTTTAAAGTGAAAGACCGAAATGGGACAGAAAACTAAGTTGCGGACTATCTCTCTAGGATTAAAAAAGAGGCAATGTTAAAGTTGGAAGATGGAGTTGAGATGAATGATACCTTTCCAGATAAACAAGTATTGACAGCATCACATAACTTAATTCCATGATTTGTCGATGTTGCCAACTATTTGGTTAGTGATATAGTGTCATCCGATTTAAATGTTCACCAATGCCGAAAATTTATATCCGTTGGGAAGAACCATACTTGTTCTGTGTTTGTGCAGATGGGATTATTCATCGTTGTGTACCCGAAGTAGAGATGATGAGTACTTTGGAAGTATGTCATTCATCGCCCATTGGAGGCCATCATAGTGGTATCCGGATAGCCTATAAGATCCTACAATATGGGTCTACTGGCCAATAGTTCATCAAGACACTCATAATTTTGCCAAGTCTTGTGATCATTGTCAAAGGAAAGGAGAAATTTCAAGGAAACATGAGCTCCCACTCACTCCTATTCTAGTCATTGAATTATTCTACTTATGGGGAATTGACTTCATGGGACCTTTTATGAGTTTAAGTGGAATGAAATACATCTTTGTTGTAGTTGACTACTTGTCTAAATGGGTTGAAAAAAGAAGTGTCACCGCCTTCCTCAAGCATAACATCTTCTTAAGATTTGGTACACCAAGGGAAATAATCAGTGACGGAGGTTCCCACTTTTACAATTGATTGTTCAAAGCATTATTTGAAAAGTATGGGGTTCGACATAGTGTAGCAACTCCTTATAATCTATAAACTACTGGATAAGTTAAATTCTCAAATCGTGAAATTAAGCAAATACTTGAAAAGAAAGTGAGTGCAAATAGAAAGGATTGGTCAAGGAAGCTTGATGATGCTCTATGGGCTTACCGAACTGCATTCAAGACACCCACAGGTATGTCTCCTTATCAACTTGTCTTTGAGAAATCTTTTCATCTGCCCATAGAGTTAGAACACAAAGTTATGTGGGCGTTGAAGAAATTTAACATGGATTGGAATGCCACATCAAAGCAAAGAATTAATCAAATAAACGAGCTTGATGAGTTTCACCTAAATGCATATGAGAGTGCGGCCTTAGAGTGAGTCACATCTTTCCACATGGTGCGGTCGAGCTAGAAAAGAAGGATGGTACAAATTTCAAAGTTAATGGTCAATGAATCAAAGCATATATGGGCACAGAGGATGAAATCAAAATTGTGAAAGAATGGAAGCTTAGTGAAGTCTGAGTAACTAAGCATATCTACGTCATATTGCGATATTAAATCAAGCGCTACTTGGGAGGCAATCAAATTTACTTTATATTCATTCAGTCTATTTTTATCTTTTTCTATTCTCACTTGATAGTTTTTAGGATAGAATAGACTCTGTTAGGGTCCATGTCAAATTAGAGTCACAAATAAAAAGCATAAAAAATAGGCCAAAGGTTGAGTACGTGCCCATGCCGAATTGAAAGTACTGGAAATAAAAAAGGACTCAGAAAGACATACGAGTTATTTTTACGGGCCATAGAAATATCTACTGCTCGTAAACCTGAATTTTCAAACTCCAGATGCAAAACATGAAGTAGCTTTAAGTCTACGAGTGTACTCTAAACCCCGTAGAACATTCTACGACTCGTAGCCTACACTCGTGGACTCCATGTATGTTTTCTTTCCTTTGAGAAAATCTACGATGCAAGTCTATGACCCACAATAATTTTTACAAGTCGTAACTTGCCTCTTTCACGAACTTAGTAAGTTAAACACCCGACCCGACCCGTGAATACATCAAATAAAAGATCCAAAGTTTAAAACTCATTTTTCTCAAAAACTTATAACAAATCATTGTTCACCTTCCCTTTTACACAAACAACTTCTCCAATTCCCACCCTTGATCCAACCAAGCAAACCTCATCATCAATCCACACCATTTGAGCATCAAACAACTAGAATTCAAAAACCTAAACTCCTAAAGCATCTAGTAAACCCAGTCCTAGTACCAACCTAACTCAAACGCGTTAATTCTTCCTTATGGTAAGTTATTTTTTCAATGATATTACATTCTACACTTTCCTTGCTTAAATAGTTTAGTAGGACTAAAGAACTATATCAAACAAAATTAGGGATTTTCGAGAATTCAAATTTCGATCATTGAACTAATGTGTGAAATGGGGTTCTGCATTTGTGAATTTATGTTTCAATAGACTAAAAATGGGTGATTGAGTTTAATTGATGTGTTGCCTGTGTAAGTTCACCCACTGAACTTAAATAATTTTTTAGATAGAGTTTTTTACGAGTCGTTGATAATTCTACAAGGCATAGTTACCCCTCGTCAAGGAGCCTCCATGTTCAGTAGTTGAACCCTCATAGGTAATGACTAGTATAAGCCTACTTACGACTCGTAGACTCTCCTACGTCTTGTCAGTTAAACTCGTCAATAGAATAGGCTCTAGATTTTGGGTATTTTTAGGTTGTGGTTTTGATTTGTTGAAATGTGAATTAGGAGCACTAGGTTTTGTTGAAATTGGGCTTATAATTCAATAACAAGGAACAAGTAAGAAATTTTTGTTGTTGAAATGTATTTGTAAATGTAATCACTGAATCTTGCATGGTTCAGACGAGAGTTTTCTACAATTCATAGATCATTCTATGGTTCATAGTTACCCCTCATAAATGACACCTCAAAATAAGTAGTTAAGTCTTCACATTCACCAAGTGTCACGAATCTAATTACGGGTCGTAGAATATTCTACGGCTCATACATTGGACTCATCTAAATAAAATGATAAAATTCTAGTAGCATAGCACTGAGTCTGCAACTGAACCTTATGATCCATAGAAACTTCTACGGCTCGTAAGGTCCTCTAATAGACAAACTTCAGAGACTACAAACCTATAGGTCCGAGTCTACGACTAAACCTTCTAATCCGTACAAACTTTTATGGGTAGTAGGTTCCTCTCATAGATGAACTTCAGAGATTCAATACCTGCAGGTCTGAGTCTACTAGTTAAGTCTATGGGCCGTCAACTCTTCTACGACCCGTAAATTTACCCTCGTAGGACCAAAAACTGTGACTGCCTAATTATTTTCTTTTCTTTTTTTACTTATTTTTTCTTATTGTATTTGTGTCCTAACTCTCCCTCCACAGATACAATGCCTCCAAAATAAACATCGAAGAAGAATAGTGGAAAGATAAATCCTTCTAAGAAGGAAGTCGTGGAAAATTTTAGACTACGCCTCAAGGATGTATAACCAGATGCTGAACTTAGTGCATCCAAAGAGGCGTCCTCTCATGATTCAGAGTCACCATTGGTGAGGAGGTCCAAGGACCAACACTCCAAACAAATCATCTCAGTGTCAGACCAAAGCGGAGGCTCTTCTCTATCTCATACATCTGCAGCACCCACACCCTCCCATTCTGAAGAGAGGGATTCAGCAGAGGTAGAGAAGAGCGATGCCAACTCAGTACCCCCATCCGATTCAGGATCTAAATCCTGTATTAGGAGGTCAACGCCTGAGAGGCCCTTTATACTAGTCCATAAAGAAGGTCAACCAAAGCAGTGGTGCATTCCCAGGCTGCTAGATTTTTATAGAATAGGGCAAGAGAGAAATGATCATCATAATTTGAGAAGATCCATTAATGAGGAGTCGCATGTGATCACAACTGGGATGGAAGCAGTTCTTGAGATCTTTGACTTGTTCCATTGCCACAGTTTGGAGTGGATGGTTGAGCACCTCGGGAGTTACAACAATAATATAGTCTGCGAATTCTATGCTTCATAGGCAGCCAAAATCAAATAGTTGGCTCCTTTTAAAGCAAAACGCTAGAGCATCTAGTCCTCTTGACCACGCTGGTCTGGGATATCCTGATTAGTCTATCCAAGGAAACTGTCCGACGTGTCATCTACTGCCCCAACTTTCCACCGACAGTATTAATAGCAGAGTTTGATCAAAAATGAAGGTGGTTTATGATAAAAATGCTATACGAGATCCAATGCAATGTGGAAAGCTACTTAGATATCAAGTTATATAATGGAGCATGGTATCGCAGCAGATTGGGTGTCACACCTAACCCCGATCAAGAAGGCATCACTGAACTCTATGGCTAAGTTTTGGTGGACTATTGTCAAACATCGACTCTGCCCGAAAAATGCAGACAACCATTTGACCCTGGATCGAACTGTGATTATAGCAATCTTGATGGCTGGATGTGAGGTCGATATAGTGAAAATCATTATTTAAGAGAGTTATAAGCGGGCTATTCGATGGAACACCACAATACCCTTTCCTTGCCTAGTGATTGCACGTTTTTGGGATGCCATAGTTTCGTTAATTATAGGAGTCGATTCATTGATTAAAGTGAATAGAACTACAGACCTGGGACTCATTAAAGATGATACAAATCTAATCGGACAGCAACGTGCTCCTATTCTAGAGGTTCAACTACCGGAGTTTGGGAATGTTTAGCCGCCTATGCAAGATGATTCAACAGCTGCTCTGGACCATCAGACACCTTTCACAGAGCCATCTGAGGATGCCCCAGCTATTTCAACAGTCCCTTCTAATATTATACCGCGACCACAACATACAAGCTTGGTCACCATCTCAACTGAGGATCTACATACTATTTTAAAGCGGCAGGCATAGACTGAGGCTGAATTGGGCCAGTTAATTTAGTAGCTCAAGCCATAGGTCCGCACATCCATTACTGAATCAGTGGAGCACATGGTAGCAAAGTTTGAAGCTTTCTTGGATGATTGAGAGCAACAGATTCTAACGCTTATTAATGCTTTTGAGTTGAGGGTGAACGCAAGGTTGTAGGCCTTGTCCAATGCTGACATTTGTGCCATTCAGACTGAGATTGGTGCACTACGTGTGGAGATCATATCCCTGGCTACACCAGCCCCTATATTATTTGTTTTGCCAGTTGTTCAGCCACCACGATTATTTGATTTGTTTGCGGATGATGAGTCTGAGGTGGTTCAAGACAAAAGTCCCCGTACTGAGGATGCCACTTCGGATAGGGATAATTCAAGGAAGAAAAAAGAGGGAGCGCCAGGATATTGAGGAGGCCACTCGGCCATTTATAGTGACCGAGGGGATACAGTGAGAAATAGAAAAGTAGCGTGCAATTAAAGCTTTGAGCTCCCATGTTGACACTCATGATGACGCACAAACTACCTTGGTACCACTTGTTGCTGCACCAGGATCCACACATATAGAACCGAATGCCACCATATAGACTGCGACGCTTAGGCATCACAAATTCTTTTCCTTTCCCCCTTTATTTTATTTTTACATTTTGTTGTATTGCATTGAGGACAATGCAAGGATTTTCAAGTAGGGGTGGAGTGGTTATGAATTAATGCATGAGTATCTAAGCAAAGTCTGAGTACCCTAGACACTTGACTAAAACCTTGGGGTTTTTTTGCTTGTGTTCTTTTTTCCCTATAGGATATTTTTAATTTATGTTGAACCGGCATATTTAGGATATAAATGCAAAATAAGAATAGGGATCTATGGCATGATGGCTAGAAGGTTTTAAACAAAAACAAATAGACCCCTCCAACATTTACTTGAATTGTTATGACTGTTTCTTTGACATATTGACTATGTAGGATCTTTGTGTGACATGATGTAAACCGGTATGATAACACATGACTTAGACTAAAACATGAACCAAAGATTGATGATTGACAATGAAACTTGTTGCTAAGTGTGTGTGAGGTATTTGTGTGTTCAAACTATTTGTGCCAATCTAGAACTTGCCCCATTAGTCATACTGTGATGATTGAACTGTTGACTAGAAAAGGATCATAGGAAATTTTTGACTTAGTCCACATAGCCTTAAAACAACTAAACAAATATTGTTTTACCCTTTGAACCAAAAGATATAAACTTTTAAAATACCTTTTTGATCAAATAAACACGTGTTTAAATGTCCCTAATCGAAATTGTAATTCCTTGTTTTGGCTCTGGTCCCTCCTAGGATAATGTGCACCTCAAATCAGGCCAAAACCTAAGTTGGGGTGGCTACTATGAGAGGAAAACCAGAAGAGAAGGGTATGAGAAAAGAAACATAAAAGAAAGAAAAGGTTTGAAAAAGTGATGTGTGAAAAAGAAAGAAAAAGGTGGTTGTGTAAGATGAATAAATGGGTTAGAAAGAGTTAGCAAAGAGAAGTACAAAGCATAAGAAAAATGTTGTAGAACAAACAAACGAAAGCCACACCTAAGGTAAAAGCAACAAGCGAAGAAAAAGAGTGAAATGAAGTGTGGGTTGTAAAAGGTAGACTCAAGGTTGATCTAGTGTTTGAGGAGGGCTGAAAGTCACTAAAATCTAAATGTACCACACCTTCCCCTGAGCCTATGTTACAAGCCGCAAAAGTTCTATAGTGATCCTAGTTCAGCGGTTCAAGAGTCTAAGTATTGAAAGTAAGGGCAAGCCTATGGTATTGTGCATGAAAGACTGAATCTCTTTAGTGAGCGTTAGTTTTTTTCCACATCCCTGATTTTAAAGAAAAATTTTCAAATTATGAGTGTAAAAGGGACTTCTTTTCAGTGAGGGCACAAGGGACATTGTCTAAATAGTCATGGAAATGGTGAATGTTATTTTTGGCATGTTAATTTGTCTATTGGTGTTGAAGTTTCTAGCATGCATTGATCCACATAAGTTAGTTTGATTTGAAATAATGGTTCCAATAGTATTATGAATGAAAATTGGAAAGGGTCGAAAATTAATAGCCTATGATTGTTGTACATTCTTAATCTTATTTTGCATTGTGTCATTGTAGTATAGTAGTGTCTCTTAACGACAAGAAATCATTTTAAGTTGAGGGCGTTGATGTACCATGGATTTATGGTACTTATAATGCCTTAAAACTTAAGAATATGCATGTCTTTTAAGCATTTGTTAGCATATTTGATGTTGGTTGTGCTTATTTCGTAGGAAACTAAGTCGGAGATTTGGTTGAGGAATCCCAATACTAAAGGAAGGTATTTTTGGGGTTTACAATCTCATCCTATGACTCGTCATTAGTTATACAGGTCATAGGTATCAATCGTCAAAAGACAGGAGAAAAATAAGAGTTGAATTGAAGATCACAAGTGAAGTGAACGACTAGTTTTCAGGTTTACGGGTCATCAAAAGTAGTTGTCAAAGCAGCAGTAAATGAATAAGGGCAAAGTGAAGAAGACGAATAAGTTCTACGGCTCGTCTAAGTTCCTACGAGTCGTAGAACTCACTCGTAACATAAAGTGATAGGTGATGAAGAGAGAGCAATATCTATGAACCGATTTGACACACCGTCTTTAGTGTTACGAGCCATAGAGAATGGTAATGAAGAAGAAGAATCCTCAGTGCAAAGCAAAGGATTATGAGCTGGCTCTATGACTAGTCTAAGTTGTTATGATCCGTAGAAGCAAGCCGTAGACCCTAACCAACTTTTAGTTTCCTATGGTTTCCAAATCCATATTTATTTAGGAATGTTTGTCTATTAATATACTTCTTAGGTTCAGATTACTTTATGCACATTCTTGAGTTTGAGAATATAGCTTAAACTACTTTTGAGATTTTATTTTTGAATTTGGATTTTTGTTAGCGATATTATACATTCGGATTTTATTGAAGATTTTTGGGTTTTCATAATTCTCATTGTAAGTTTATGATTTCTTTTAACCTTAATATTATTGATTTTGAAAAGGTAGTTAAGAGTAGCTAATTTCAAAAATAGGGTTATGGGAACCATGAAGAATTAACATCGTAGAACTTAATAAAAATTAATTCTTGAATAGTGTGCATGCATGTATTGTTTTTCCCTTTATTTTAATTACTTTTAACAGTGGCCAACGTTAGAACTCGCCTTATCCTTACTTGCCAGATCAAGGAGGTAACAGATGGGAAAATAGATTAAACAACGAGATTTGGGGCTAATCATCCTCATCTAATTAGCTTGAACAGATCAAGGGATAGATAAATCTGGGATCATTATTAGGGTTAGTAGAGCATATACTCATAGACGGATCAAGTTACGTAGTCAAATTCACTTATTTTCCGGATCAAGGACCTAGGTGTAATTAACTTACCTCTTCTACATGTAATACACTAGGAAAGAATTACTAATAAAAAAGGTCTACTTAGTTAACGATTCATGGGGAACACATAAAGCCCTAGTTTCACTTCTTATTGATTTAACCATATTAAACCGTACTTTTGTTCGTTGACTTTTTCTATTTGATTTATTGATTGGTTTTATAAAAATTCCCCCTTTATTTTCTCTTTTTACGAAAATAACTTGATTACTAAAGCAAATAATAAACGATTGATCTAAAGTCTAAACCAGATTCCTCGTGAGATCGCCCCTAACCTTCGTTAGATTCTATATTTGATTAAAAATCGCTTTATACTTCTTTAGGAGGTGTAATTTGAGTGTATTAGTCCCTTCTCAAACTCGGGCTCAGATGTTGTAACAAGTTCATTAGTGTCAAGTGACACTTCTCTCTTCCTCTTCGATGTTTTAATTTCTTATTCCTTTGCCAGATCTTGCTTTTCTTTTGATTTTGTACCAGCTTCCTTCTGAGTGGAAGATTTCCTCTGTCTAGGTTTTGGTGCCTGCTTCTTTTTTTACAAAGCCTTGTTTCTCCTTTACTCTGCATCACACACAAAATCTTCTAATTCTATCTCACTATGACTAATTTCTTTTGAGACTTATATGATATTCTCATCTGGGATCTGGTCCTCTTGTACTCTTACTCTCCCCCTCCTTCTACTTTTTGTTGTTCGAACTCTGTTCTCCTTCATTGCATCACTCATGAGTTTCTTATAATACCCCTAGTAGAATAGGGTTTTGGCTTCATAGCCTTTTTTCATAAATTTTCTCCTTTCCTTTACTTGAAACAGGTATCATTCTCCTTTTAATACCCCATGATAAAGGATGATTGTCTGCATCATCTTCATCAACAGCAATATAAGGAGGTGGAATAGTACCTGAGGTTTTGTCGAACTTAGGAGGAAATTCCTCAGAACTAATTTTAGGAGTGCATGTTCTTTCTTCTAAGAATATTGGTCATGTGCTATCCTTCATCTTTGTAAGACTCACTACTACTAACTCTTCAATTATGGCCATAATGTTGGATTTTGTGCCTTTCCCTTTAGGAAGGTCCTCTCCAAAAAGTTGTTCAGATATGGTAGAAGAAGATAGACCAGGTTTGGATGAAGGAAGTTCATGCTCAGCAGGGGTTTTAGACTAAACTGACCCATCCAAATAGGAGTATTATGAGTCATTCATATCTAGAGTATGAGATCATATTAGAGAAGCTTTATCACTGTGTGAGTGAAGAACATTAGTTATAGGAGTTTTTGTTACTTCAATCGAAGGAATGGTTAAGATAGGGGTTGAAGAAAGTGGGTAATCAGAAAGAGAAGATAAAACAGAGGGATTGATTTCGTTCAGATCGTCTAGCATTTCTCTTGTGGAAGATCTTGGTTGAGGCATTTTCCTTAGAATAGAGAGAAATTTTGAGAGAAAGAGTTAGAGAAAGAATGGACTTTTCTAAGAGAAATTATTTTTGAATTTTATGGGAAGAATGGAAGGAAGGAGTATATAAAAAAATAATGAGGTGTGTCATGTCCTTTGAAAAACTCATGACGTTTAATTTTTGAATGATGGGACAATAGTAAAACGACAGATGACTGACCCGTGGCAGTCACCACAATTCTCATAGGCAGTTTAAATGTAGTGTTACGAATATTAACCTTTGAGATAGGACCAGGTCCCTCTCTTCAAATTGGAATTGATTTTCCATGCTCTTTCGGTCCTTCCTTTACTCTAGCTTGTTCTTTATGTGTGTATACCTGCACAGATATGAAACTGACTTTACCAAAGATGCAATATAAAGAACAGAGATACCTGCCTTTTAATCATAGACAATGAGGGTTGAATGCTACAGATAATATCAGCTCAGTCGAGTTTCAACATCCCTAACTTCAACCTGTTCTTCTCAAACTAATCCTTGCTTAAATTCTTAGTAAAAATGTCAGCAATTTGATCTTCAGTTTTGCAAAATTTCATGCAAATATTTCCCTTTTCAGCATTGTCTCTCAAAAAGTGATGCCTAAAATCAATGTGTTTGGTCCTTTTGTGTTATACCGAATTTTTGACCATGTTTAGTGCACTAGTGTTATCATACAAAAGAGGAATGGTGTGAGTAACTACTCAAAAATCTTAGAGCTTCTATTTAATCCACAAAAATTGTGCATAATAGATGTTGTTGCTACATATTCTGCCTTAGCTATTGAAAGAGAAAATGAATTTTGCTTTTTAGTATACCAAGAGATGAGTGAGGAACATAGATAATCCAATATTTCATAACTGTTCTTCTTATCAACCTGATACCCTGCATAATCTGCATCAGCATATCCCATCAAGTCAAAACAATCTCCTGATGGATACAATAGGATCAGGTCCCCTGTTTTCTTCAAATATCTTACAAGTCTCTTAGCAACTTTCAAATGTGATTCTTTAGAACAAGCCTGAAATCTAGCACACATACCAACACTGAACACAATGTCAGGTATACTGGAAGTTAAGTATAGCAATAAACAAATGATGCCTCTATACATGGTTTCATTCACTAGGATCATGTTAATTTGCATCCAACTTTGAATTTGTGCCCTTGGGAATATCAATAGGAATTGCATCCATCATATGGAACTTTTTCAGCAACTCTTTGATGTACTTTTCTTGACAAATACAAGTAGTATTTGGAGTCTGCTTAATCTGTAATTTCAAAAAGAAATTCAATTCTCCCATCATACTCATCTCAAATTCACTTCCCATTAATGCAACTAATTCCTCACACAAAGCTTCATAAATTGCTCCAAAAATAATATCATCAACATAAACTTGAATAATGAGACGTTCTTTTCCTCATGATTTCAACAAGAGAGTGTTGTCAATTTTTACTCTTTTGAACCCATTTTTCGGAAGAAATTTAGAAAACCTTTCATACCAAGCTCTAGGGTCCTATTTCAGTCCATAGAGAGCTTTGTCTAATTTAAGCAAATGATTTAGATAATCAACATCCGCAAAACCAGATGGTTTCTTTAGATAGCCATTTATGAATGCACTATTTACATCCATTTGAAATAATTTGAACTCCATGAAAGCTACAAAAGCAATGAGAATTCTGATAGCTTCCATCCTTGCCACATGAGCAAATATCTTGTCATAGTCAATACCTTCTTCTTAATTATCTCTGCACCACCTGCCTTGATTTATTCTTGTAATAATACCATGTTCATCCATCTTGTTCCTAAAGACCCACAGTCCTTATTACAGTTCTATCAGGGGGCCTAGGGACCAGGTGCCATACTTTTCTTCGTTCAAATTAGTGCAGTTCTTCTTGCATGAAATTCACCCAATCAGCATCTTTTAAGGCTTTCTTGATATTTATAGGCTCAATATTCGATATAAATGCTGAGAATACAACTACATTTCTAGTTTTGGACCTAGTATGCATTCCAAAATTCAAAAGAGAAATAAGATTGTCCAGCGGATAAGAAGACGTGTGTTTCTACCTAGATTGAGTTTTCAAGGGTTGGGGTTGATCTGTTTCTTTCTCTTCATTTACAGAATCTTCATTCTCAGGCTGAACTGGATCTTCTAGCTCAACATTATCAAATAGACCATGTCCCTCTTCAGGTTTAACATCTTCATTGGCTTCTTCCACTGGCTCTGGCTCAATAATTTCCTAATTTTGGGTTTTTTAGCTTGTGTTTCATTCAGATTATCTCTCTGAACCTGAAGCAGTTCTTCTAGCTCATCATCATACTTGTTCTTTAGATCTTTGATGTCACCAGTTTCATCAAAGATCACATGAATACTTTCTTCAATACATAGTGTCCTATTATTGTAAATTCTTGTAAGCTTTACTCGAAGAAGAGTACCCTACAAACACTCCTTCATCATTTCTAGGATCAAATTTTCCATGATCATCTTTCCCATTATTAGCATCCAAAACCCCTAAATAGCTCAATTTAGGTTTTCTATTGTTGAGTATATTATAGGGAGTTTTATTGCGATAGATCTGATCAAACACCTATTAGTTACGTAACAAGTTGTATTAATTGCCTCAGACTAGAAGGTCTTTGGAAGATTTGAATATATGAGCATTGCTATGGCAATATCAACCAGTATTCTATTCTTCCTTTCAACAACACCATTCTGCTGAGGAGTTCTTGATGCTAAAAAATTGTGATGAATGTCATTTCTAGTACAAAAGTTATCGAGCTTGGCATTTCAAACTCAGTCTCATGATCAGACTTGATCCCTGTAATTTTATAGTTCATCTTCGTCTGGATCATTTTAACAAATATTATCAACATATCATAGATTTCATCTTTGGACCTCAGAAACATAGTTCAAGTATACCTTGAATAATCATCCATAATGACAAATATTTACTTTTTCCCACCTCTACTTTGAATCTTCACAAGACCACATATATCTATGTGAATTAGTTCAACAGGTTTCGTTGTACTCACTTGCTTCTTTGATTTGAAAGATGATCTGATCTGATTTTTTTGACACATGCATCACAGACTTTGTCATCGGTGAATTTTAATTTTTGTAATCCACAAATCAGGTCCCTGAATACAAGTTTTTTCAATAATGAAGAGCTCACATGACCAAGTATCATGTTCTATAGATCAACATTTTCACCTTCGGCACTAAGACAAGTAAGATCATCTTCTTGGGAAATATTCAAGTAAGAAACATAGATGTTTTTGCACCTTCTTGCAGTTAGGATCACTTCTTCAGATGTCAGATTTGTAACAACATATTTCTGATAAAAATCTGACTTGATTCCCTTTATCACATATTTGTAAAACATTCAGAAGACTATATTTCAATCCGTTCACATAGTATACAATTTTAATAGAGTGTTCAAGAGATTTTCCAATTCACCCAACTCCCAAAATATACCCTTTCTTTCCATTTTCAAAACAGACACCTCCACCTTGAAGAGCATCCATTATCCATGAACCAACAATGATTGTTACTTCCTCCACTCTCCTGCAGCATAGATTATTTGTTAATTTTGGGAACTCATTTAATTTGAGTCCTCAGTATACAGACATAGGCATAATAAGAGAATTTGTTGTCTAGTGTGGCATGTTAGTTTTTCTCACACTATGAAAAAACCATAATTAAGACTAGGCCCCTTGTTTTGTTTGCCATTCTATTTGGAATAGTTTGAGAAACTTTTTTCAGGTTTTTTACAAGCTAGACATTCTTTCTTAAGATAAACATTACAGCCACAATGAATACACAAGAGATTATCATATACTGACACATATTTGTTTTGAGGGTTATGCGGAGTACTTATTTTCAAGATTCCTAACCCTTCCCACCATTGTGACCCTGACTAGTAAGATTAGCAAGCAATTTTGAAGAAGTGGTCCATTTGAGAGATTTGTTTAGTTCTTCTTTGACAAGAACCAAGTCCTTTTCTAGCTGAACATTTCTTTTCAGGGCCATAGCCAATTTCATTTCAGCAGTATTCAAGCTAGTTTCAAGCTCAAGTTATAAAATGCTAGCTTCACCTTTTCCTTTAGCACAACTCTTATTCATCTTCTTAAATTTTTCCTTGAGTTCTAGATTTTCAGCTTCTAGAACCATCATTTGTTCCTCCATTTTTGATATTTGAGAAACCAGAGAAATTTTTTCATCTTGAAAAATATCTAAGTTGTTATTCATCAAATCTTTTTCAGTAGTCAAATCAGTGATTGAGCAATCAAAACAGCTGCTACACTTCTCAATCTTTTAATACAATAAACATGAAAATTCTATTTAAAGTCAAAAAGGGTTACCTCTTCTTCAGTTTCTTCATCATCAAATTTTACCATGAAAGCAAATATTGTATCAAAAACATCCTCATCTTCTTTGAATGCACGAATGGAGACATCTTCAGATGATTAGATTCTTCTAAGTCACTTGAGGAGTTACCTCAAACAACAAGAGCTCTCTTCACCACATAGTCTGCAATAGTCTTTCTTTCTTTCTTATCTAGGACCTAGTCCCTTCTCTTGTCTCTATCACCTCCAGCTAAGGGTGTTCACGGTTTGAATAAAAATCGATCAAAACTTATAAACTAAACCAAACCAATTTTTAATTTGGTGTGGTTTAATATTTTTTAAAATCGATAATACTTGGTTTGATTTTGGGATTTTTTCAAAAAAACAGATAAATAATCGAATCGAACAGAAAAATTATGTACATATATTTTTATAATATATATACATAATATATTATTTTTTATGAATATTATTTTATGCAAAAAATACAGCACAGTAATTTAAAATAGTAAAATGTGATGCGTCTTTTATTTGTACAACCATATCATTAACTTATGCATTATTCAATAAGTTTATATTATTTAGTACATTGGATTAACTAACAATATAAGCATGAAGTTAAACACAGTTAAAATTTTAGTATAAGAATTATAAGATCTAAATGACAGGAAGATAATTATTTTTTTTTGAATGAATTATTGTCTTTTTTCTTTTTTGAATGAATCGTTACTTTTATTTTTGTGTATTGTTAATAACTGAATAATCGAACCAAACCAAATTAAAATCGATAATAACACCAGTGATGGATGTATATTTTATTTGGTTTGGTTTAATTTTAATAATTTTAAAACTGATAAATTAGTTTGATTTTAATTTTGGTTTTGGTTTTGATCAATAACCGATCCGTGAAAACCTCTAGCTTTGACATAATTCTTGAATTCAATTTTGTGCATAGGGTAATCTCTAATGAAATTCCCTGGTTTGCCTTAATGTTGACAGATCTGTTGCATTTACAGCTCTACTGGATACCTTTTTTCATGAAACCCTCATATTTTCTCACAATTTTCTGAAATCTTCATGTGAGATAAGCAATATCTCCATCTTCTTTAGGAATTTCATTTTGAGTCACTTTAAGAGCCAGTGACTTATTCCTTTTTGTTTCCTTGTTTGAGGAATCTTGATTTCTGTTCATCTCGTGAGCTTGAAGATTTCCAATCAGAGCATTCATGATTAGAATTTTTAGGTCCTTAGCTTCAGTAATGACATCAACCTTGCTTGCCCATGACTTTGGTAAAACCCTCAAAATTTTCTGAATCTATTTTTTTGTCTTGACAGGTTCACCCATGCATCGGAGTTCATTAGTAATAGTTGAGAACCTGGTGTACATACCATGAATTGATTCTCCTTCCTTCATACTGAAGTTTTCATACTAGGTGGTAAGCATGTCCATATTTGATTCCTTAACTTACTCAATCTCTTCATGAGCTGTTCTTAAGAAATCTCAAATCTCTTTAGCAGGTTCACACGCAAACATTCTGTTGTATTCCTTAGCTCCTATTCCATACACCAACAACTTCTTTTCCTAGTAGCTTTTCTCAATTTTCTTCTTATCAGCTTCAGTGTAATGTTGTTTGGTTTTTTGAAATGATTTTGGTGATTTCTCCTTATTTTAGCTCAATATTAGGGATATAAGGACTCTCAAGCACAACATCCCATAATTTACTATCCTCAGCCATAAGATAATCATGCATTCGATTTTTCGATAACTGTAGAACTAGCCATTAAAACAGCGTGGCCTAGTTGATGATTTTCCTTCCTGCAGGTTAAGTGGAGCAACCATTCTTCCATATAATTCTCTTTTAGTGCTAACCAAAATAAAGAGCCCAGGCTCTGATACCAATTGATAAAATTTATGTGTCCACTACACATCAAGGACCAAGTCCCTTAACAGAATAATAATAGTGGAAAAATAAATAATAAAAAGTAAAATTAATACAAAACTTTTACATGGAAACCTCCTTCCTCAAGGAAGGAAAAACTACAATTTGTCTCACATGCTTTCACCAAACAACTTCACTAATCAAAGAGTCAAAGTTCAGATTACAAACTCTTTGTAATGACCCTGAAGGTCATTTTTGGAAACTTTTGTGAAATAATTATTTTACCCTTCTCGATAGTTGTCTCACGTCATATTTGATCCATTGGTGTGATTGGTTTTGGATTTTTGAGGAAAAGTTGAGTAATATGTGAGCTTTTGAGTTTTAAAGACTTAAGTTGTTCAAAAAGTGGTTTTTGGTACCAATCAAAGTTACGAATCTCAGAATAAAATTTTGTCAGTTTCATCAGCTTTGAAATATGTAAATTAGTTTATGAGCATCGTCATTTTCAGATTTGAGGTTGTTTAGTGGAATTGAGGTCCTAAATTGGAAGTTTGAGTTAAAATGGGACAAGGTTTGACTTTGGTTAACATTTTCAGTTTGGATGCTCAAATCAAATTTCTGACGATTCAATTGAATTCACGTGAGATTTTAAGCCTAGAAGAAGCTTCGTCATATTTTTTGGGAGTTTCGAGAGCAGTTTGATCTTTTTAGCCTTAAGTTGGTTTAATTGCGACTAAACAGATATCGAGTTAAGGAGACCTCCAATTCATCTTCTGGCAATTTCATTGAGTCTGAAATATCATTTTCAAGATAGTAGCATATTTGGTTTGTGTTTAAAAAGTGTCAAATGAGTTTTTGGTGAGTTTATAAGTTTCTCGTATGCTTTGGCGTTGTTTCAACAAATTGTGGCAACTACAGAGTTCATGATTGGTTTTAAAGATCAGAAAATTATTCTGGCAATTCTAAAAATTTTGAGTATGAATTATAAAACTTATTTGTAAAGTTTGGTGCAGTTTTGCTAAATATAGATTGAACTTTTATCGCAAAATATAAAATAATTATTTGCCGAGCAGAAATGATATTTGAGTGGACAAATGAATACGAAATTGAGTTTCAATTGAAAGAACATGTCTGTATCATTATTTAAGACATTTAGAAAAAACAAATCGGGTCATGCCGCTATTGTATGAGAAAGTTACGGCTTTTTTACCAAAAAATTCACTGTTGGTTTCTAACGCAAAACAGTCTTGTACTGATATTTTAAAATTTCAGATTGTGTTCATTTGGTATTTTGAAAATATTAGGAGTTCTAAAGCTCAGAATGGAGTGATTGTTGCGGGATTCATCTCAAATTAATATGGGGGTAGTATCCGATCCTCAATTCAATGATTTCTCATAATTTCTTCATCTGATTTTCTTTTCGTATCCGTAAATTTCTTAGAGAAAATTGGGATTTTATCGATTTGGACTCCATTTTTTATGAAAAATGTATATTTAGGATCCTTGTATTATGGGTAAACTAATTTTGTCATAAATTTATTGATTCATCAATTATTTTCATCATATTAATCGCGTATAATTTGGATTTTCCTAGTAAAATTAAAAATTGTTAAATTTAAGATTTCAAAGTCGATTTTAACTATATTTTTTATGAAGTTTTATGTTTAAACCTATTTAAACATGGGTATGATATTTTTCAAGAATATTTCAGATTTGAGTTGGGATTTTGAATCCTAATATTGAGGATTTTCTCAAGAACATAGATTTTAGTAAAATTGGTGTTTGAGGGCTGCTGATTGCAACTTCAAATTCAAATTGGTTTTCAACATTAGTTTCTAAATACTTCAAGGATCATTTTTATGTAAAATTTCTAAATTTTCTATTCGTTTACGAAATCAGACTTTTCTAGTGTTTTAGGTCATATTCAACCTGGTTTTAAAAAATATTAATTTGGGTATCGTTAGACTCGTGTTCTTATTGGAATTGCATATTTGAATAGACTATCTTCAATCGAAACATCGGCGTAAGGGTAAAGCTCAGATTTAAGAGTAGTTCTGGGTTGAATTCGATGCAAATGAATTTCTAAACCTTTGTTTAAGCTTGTAGGATCATGTATTCTTGTTTTGTACTTTGGAAAATGATCGAAATCAATCTAAGACTATTTGCTTATGTGGTTGATCTTGATAACGAAGAAATGGGGTAATAAATGGTAAATTTGATGAGTTATAATGATGTGCTCAATATGATTAAGTCTTTGACTAATTGTGGTATGTGAATAGATTGTTATGACATGAGTTATGCCTTTTCATTGATATCATTCCATTATTGTGATTTACATAAATATTGCCTATTTGAATAGGTTTTGATATATATATATTGAAATGGAAATGTGGAGAGATTGTTGTGATATGAGTTATGACTTGTTATTGATATCATTTCATTATTGCGATTTACATGAACATTTCCATTTGCATTGATTCTGATATATTGAGATGGAATTGATTTGATGATTATGTCAAAGGAAAATGGTTTCGGTGATGCCAAAGGAAAATGATTCCAGCGATGCCAAAGGAAAATGGTTTCAGCGAGTGATGATTATGCTAAAGGAAAATAGTTTTGGCGATGCCGAAGAGAAATGGTTCCGGCTATTAATACTTATGCTGAAGGAAAATGGTTCCGTGAATACATGGTCTATGTGTGGCCCTCATGGTTTCTGACCTGCTAGTAAGTGAATGTGTATCATTAGCACAGACATGCATTACTATACGTGACATTGCATTACACTACATTGCATTGTATATTTTTTGCCATGTGTGGATTATATTTAACCCTGATATTCCCTTGATTTATACTATTGATTGGTATAATTTGACTGAGACTTGAGATTTACTATTGATGATACATATATATACTTGTACTATTAGAAGTGTAAGATTGCTGATTTGACTGAGACTTGAGATTTACTATTGATGATACATATATATACTTGTACTATTAGAACTGTAAGACTGCTGATTTCTATGTAGATTATAGTCTGAGGGGTTCGGTTGGTATGACAGGAGTATTTGGATTCTATTAGCTTTGCTTAGTATTAGTTGTTTACTTGCTGGGTACCATGTTGTTGGTACTCAATCCTTACTAACTACACTTGTGTAGGTTCTAGGCCTGGAAAGTGACTCAGTTCTCTTTACTTTTACTTTGTCCTATTTGAGAGACAAATATTTGAGACTTGTATTTATATCAAGATTTTTGTATATAAAGGTTGTACATGTGACAACCAGTCAGTGGGGAATTTTTCAGTGATTAAGATTTTCTCTTTTGTCATTTAAATTACCTATTTTTAAATTATTTCTGCATTTATTGGGTTTAGGCTGACTTTTCCAGTGGGAAAGGATAAGTTCCATCACGCCTAAATTTTGGATCGTGAAAAAATAATATTAGAGCCCCAGGTTCATAGGTCTCACTTGTACAAATCAAGTCTAGGTAGATTCTTGAGGATCGGTATGAAGACGTCTGTACTTACCTTCGATAGACTATAAAGAATGTTATGAAAAATCTTCATTTCTTGATTCCCTATCATGTGTCCTTGTTTTGATCTGTTTCCTATCACTTCAGTCCATTCTATCACATATAGTGATGACTCATGCTTTATCTTGTGTGCGTGTAGTTGAGATGTCATCACTTGGTTTTAGTGTTAGATATGGTATTGAGGCAGAAGCGATATACTTATGGAAATTGTGTGGTCAGACTTGGAATACTCTGCTATCTAAAAGGAGTGAGTGAGGTTATGGTTCAGTGATATGTTTTGAGGATATGGAATTGGAAGGTGAACAATGGTTGAGAGACTTCGTTAACAACTCATTCTGTCTGGTTAGTTACTCAGCAATGAAAAATAGCACTATTATGGCTTATTCGAAATCTAAAGTGGTTTGACAATGAAGAAGGGGAATGACTATGTTATGAGAACTGAGACTTTGGGGACTAAAGTCTGTGAAATTCATCCTAAAAGAATGGGTTTGCATAGTATATGATAATGATGATGTTATGTCAATCGAGACTAGAATTTTTATGGTGATTTTATAGAGTGGGTGTATATCAGAAAGGATTATAATACGTCTATTACCGCGATACCTATCTTTACTTGGGTGAGGTTATGGGTTGTGTTGCTTCTACTATCGACCTAGCCTACAAAAAGGTGCATATCATTTTTGACTGGAGACTGAAATATTTTGGTAATGTATGGCGGTAACATAATGGGTAGAAATGTGTAGACCAGGAATGATCTTTCCTATGGATATGATGCGTTCTAGTGATGGATCTATCGGGCTCTTACGGTATGGTACTAGAGATATAGGGGAATGGAGACATATGTTGGCAAGCACGAGTACTATCTATTGAGGAGTTATCAGTGGTTTCACCTACTTAGGCAATGAAGTTTGATGTTGCATTCACATTTGAGAAAATAATTAGTTGTTACTACGATTGTTGGAGTTAGGCATAGTTTATAAGGAAAATTATAGTGGTAGATCTTTGGTGGAGAATTAATTTGTTTAAATGGTAATGTGTATTTCGAGGATATAATTGGGGATTGGTGAGTTATTTATAAGCTAAAAGGAGTGGATTGACATTAAAAGGATAAGCTTATGGGTGGAGAAAGTTTTGTCAAGTATACTTGCGTGAAGACAAGTGACTGTACCAGTAAGAGAATATATATAGGAATTTATTTATTCACAGTATTAGACAGTATAACAAGTTTGAGATATCATGTGGATGATAAGGTTAACTCTATGATGATGGCAGGGGTGGCTAAGCATGGTAATAGTAGTTTGGAATTGACTCTGATTAGGATGTAACTCTGTGCTGATGGCTTTTGATTAAGGAGATTCAGTATGATAATGATGACTTGCAAGTATTTAAGATTTTGATTGCTACCACTTGATTAGTAGCGTAGTTATATGAAAAGTTGTATGATGTATTGGGAACTACTTAAGTAGAATTGAAAAGTGTTTCAACTTATGATAGGAGAATTTGTGGGATGTAGTTTGTCCTTGAAAATGAGGCAAGGGCAAGAATACTTACTTTAATTGCAGAGTTCAAGGATATAACTTCAGAGATGTTGAAAAGTTGCGTTCAGGAATACGCAGCTTCGTCTGTCTTGTCCTGGTTATGGGAATAGTATTTGGTGATCATCAATTGGGTTAAGCATGCTTCGAGAGTGGAGTCTATAGACATTCAGCTCTAGAGTTGTGGTAAGTTCTATAGTAGTCTCAAGTCTGAGAATTGGCACGATTTGGGTTCCTAATGAGGGACAGGGTAAGATCGACATATGTGTGTCTAATGATAAGCTAAGGTATATGATTGCATAAATTCTTCAAGGTATGGGCTAATATTGATTGATAAGGAGATTGCTTTACATGATTTGAATTGAAATTTCAAGTTTTGTATAGTAAGTCTACATTCGTGGTGGTTGGTTTTTGTCAAGATAAGGAATGATTGATTATGTCGATTGTTGAGAATTTGGAAGAACTTGTGCATGGTTTAAATTGTGGAGTTTATTACTTTCAGTTGTAAAAGAGTTCAATGAAGTTTTTATGTAAAAAGCTTGATTTAAGTTAAAAAGGTAATGTGTTTTGGATGCTTGGCCAAGAAAATATTGATGATAAATGAGTTAAGGAAAGGAACACGAGTCTGGTGCATCAAAGAGTTCAAGCATTTGGTATTGGGTCATGATTATTAGTTAAGAGTTTGAATGTCCCAGCAATATTATGCGGTGGATACAAGCTAAGAAATGTGAAGAAATAAGACTTAATGTGTAGATCCTTAGTTCAAAGTTGAAGGTTGTATGGTGTTTTCGCCTTTGTGTTCAAATATGACTATAGAATGTGGAATGGTTCGGCACAAATTTATGAGGGATGTAATGACAACTATTCTGAAGGTTTGGTTTTGGTTTGAGTGACAAACAATGATGTATGAGAGATTCTAATTTTTTATGATGGGTTGAATTGTTCATATTATGGTAGGTGACTTATGGGTGCACTATCGGAAAAATTTACAGTTCTACATGATTATTGAGAATTTTGAGCTGGATTTATACTACTTTGTAAATGGAAGTTACATAGACACTTGATGGTGAATAAAGGTATGCACTTATGATATACTAAAATCTTGGGATGCTCAAGGGGTTCTCTGTGATTTTACATATGAAGGGTTGCATATGATTGATATTGCTTTCTAATTCAATAATTGTAGTTTGAAAGAAAACCACCATCAGATTTGGAATTAGTGTTATCGACCTTGGGTAGGGTCAATTTCCAACGTGGAATGCTTAGAGTAGGCTTAGGGTGGATAGTAACTTTTCTTTTGGAAAAAAAGAAGAAAAAGTCATAATTTAGAGTTGTAAAGGGTGGCAATGTGATTTCCAAGGAATTTTGATACTAATGATGATTTTGGAAGCATGAGTAGAGGATCAGTAAGGTCATGATATTTCGTTGGGATCGGATTTTTGGTTTCAGTTATCAAATTATGAAAAATATATTGGGTTTTGATGAGTTGATTATATTTCGAGCTATATTGGTGATCAATCAGATATCGTATGTAGAGAGGAGTCAAATGGATGGAAATCAGATAATTGATGGAGTTTTAATTGTCGATACTAGAGAGGGGGTATTTTGAGTAAGACAAAGAAGAATTTTGGGCAATTAAGGTATACCAGTAGCACTGCATGTGCAAACCTTGTTGAGAATGCTTGTATAAGGTCTATCATGGAGAATTGCAGTTTCTTGAAAGTCTTGGTATTTATTTTTTCATTGAGAACATGTTTCAGCTATATGTGATTGACTTTGAGGACCATTGGACCTAGTTCCATCATTTTTCAGGAGTTATCTACAATCACAACTACTGTTCTAGCATCCGACAATGTTATTAGAGATTTTGTATACTTGGGTGTCTTGTTAACTAGGTGGTTACTTGGTTGTCTCCTTTTTGAATCAAATTAGTTGGGTTCTCCCTTGATGAGTATGCATTGTCTAAAGATTAGGTGTTTGCAGCTAAAGCTCATGGAAGGATTGTGTTAAGAAAAAGAAATTTAACTAAGATCAGTGATGGGTTTGTGCATTGTGTGTGTTTGGTGGTTGGTTCTCGATTCACTCTGAGTTTTAATGTGTAATAGTTCAAAATCGCTTTGTAGTTATGTGAGAAGGGGGTTCGTCTTAGTGACTATGTTGTGTTCTAGAGGGTTTTGATTCATGGGTTGGTTCGTGGCTTGATAATCACTCTTGGATTGAAAATATTTCTTCATCTTGGTTCAAAAGTTCGAATCGTGGTAGGATATTTTGATGATAAAGTCCTCGAAAGCAGGTTTCCTTGGAAGAGAAATAATGACTTTGGAAATTATGCCTCAGACTCTTGGCATCGTCGAGTATTCTTCTTTCTTTTACTTTATATTTGAGGACGAACATGATTTTTGGTGGTGGATGATGTAATGACCCGGAACGCCATTTTTAGAAACTTTTATGAAATAATTATTTTACCCCTCCCGATAGTTGCCCTGAGTCATATTTGACCCGTTGGTGTGATTGGTTTTGGAGTTTTGAGGAAAAGTTGAGTAACATGTGAGTTTTTGACTTTTAAAGACTTAAGTTTTTCGAAAAATGGTTTTTGGTACCAATCAAAGTTATGAGTCTCAGAATAGAATTTCGTCAGTTCCATCAGCTCCAAAATATGGAAATTGGTCTAAGTGCATCTTCGTTTTCAGATTTGAGATTGTTTTGTGGAATTGAGGTTCTAAATTGAAAGTTTGAGTTAAAATGGGACAAGGTTTGACTTTGGTCAACATTTTGAGTTTGGATGCTCGAATCAAATTTTTGACAATTCCATCGGATTCAGGATGAGATTTTAGGCCTAGAAGAGGCTTCGTCATATTTTTCAAGAGTTTCGAGAGCATTTTCATCTTTTGAGCCTTAAGCTGGCTTAATTGTGACTAAACGGATTTCAAGTCAAGGAGACCTTAGATTCGTCTTATGACAATTTTATTGAGTCTGAAATGTCATTTTCAAGCTAGTAGCATATTGTTTTTGTGTTTGAAAAGTGCCGAATAAGTTTTTGGTGAGTTTTTAAGTTTCTTGGATGCTTTGGCGTTGTTTCAATAAATGTGGCAACTAAAGGGTTATTAGTTTTAAAGATCAAAAAATTATTCTGAAAGTTTTAAAATTTTGAGCATGAATTTTAAAAGTTATCTGCAAAGTTTGGTGCATTTTCGCTAAACCTAGATTGAACTTTTGTCGTAAAATATGAAATAATTTTTTACCGAACATAAATGATATTTAACTGGGCAAACGAATACAAATTTGAGTTTCGATTGAAGGAACGAGTCATTATTTAAGACATTTATAAAAAAAGAATCGGGTCATTTCGCTATCGTATGAGAAAGTTATGGCCTTTATACCAAAAAATTCACTGTTGATTTCTAATGCAAAACAACCCTGTACTATATTGAAAATTTCAGATTGTGTTCATTTGGTATTTTGAGTATATTGGGAGTTCTAGAGCTCAAAGCATGTTGAGAATTCTAGAGCTTAGAATGGAGTGATTCTTGAGGGAATCTTCTCAAATTAATATAGGGATTAGTATCTGATCCTTAATTAAATATTTTCTCATGATTTCTTCATCTGATTTTCTTTCCCTATTTGTAAATTTCATGGGAAAAATTGGAGTTTTATCGATTTGTACTCCATTTTTGATGAAAAAGGTATATTTAGGATCTTTGTGTTATGGATAAACTGATTTTGGCATAAAATTGTTGATTCATTAATTATTTTCATCATATTAACTGCATATGATTTGAATTTTTCCGATAAAACTAAAGTTTGCTAAATTTATGAGTTGGGGTTTCGAATCCAAATATTAAGGGTTTTCTCAAGAACATGAATTTTAGTTAAATTGGTGTTTGAGGAATGATTGCAACTCCAAATTCAAATTGGTTTTCAACATTAGTTTCTAAATACTTCAAGGATCATTTTCATGTAAAAATTTCCAGATTTTCTATTCATTTACGAAATCAGTTTTTTTTGGGTGTTCGGGTCATATTCGATTCGATTTTCAAAAATATTGATTTGAGTATCGTTAGACTCGTGTTCTTATTGTAATTGTATATTTGAATAGATTATCTTGATTCAGAACGTCTTCGTAAGGGTAAAGCTCAGATTTTGGAGTAGTTTAGGGTTGAATTCAAGGCAAGTGAATTCTAAAAGTTTAAGCTTGTAGGATCATGTATTCTTGTTTTCTATGTTGGAAAATGATGCGAAGAGATTTGAGACTATTTGTATCACGAACCCAACCCGCTGTGACTGGCACCCACAATCCTTATTCCAGTGGGAGAACCATTTAACAGCCCAACAACAATGATCGCAATAGGTACATAAGCTTAAAGATGCGGAAGTAGTTTTAAATCAAAGACATGTGCTGAGTTCCCATAAACTCAGAAAACTAACTAGTTATAAACTCAATTTTGTGGAATTAAACACCCCTAGGAACTGAAAGTCATCATACCAAAACTCTAAAATAACAAGTCTAGAACAGGAGTACAACTCCAAATAGAAACTAGTAATAAATAGAAACCTTGTCTGAACACCTAAGTCGTGGAAAAGAAAAGGACTAAAATAGTGATAGAGTCCACGGCAACCTGAAGGAACAGCTCACCCTTGAACTCGAAGATACGATCACTCCTCTAGATGAGGTCTCTCAGCAACCGACTGAATATGCCATGTAGTCAATAAAAAGGTAGAGCAAGTATAGTATCAGTACACAAAAGACAATGGTGTACTGGTAGGATCACGCGGTTAGCCAGTAAGCGGATCATAGATAAGTAAATCAAACGCAATAGGCATATACATATACAGAATAAGTCAACAATATATCAGTATCATAACTCAATGTCTTCCAAATGCTATAATTTCACACAAAGGTCCTCTCAAGGGACCTACAAATAATCAACATTTTGTCGGAACGTGACATCCGATTCAAGTATGTGTCGAAACGTGACACTTGATCCAAATATATTTCAGAATATGACACCCGATCCAAATTATGTGTCAAAATGTGACACCCGATCCCAAGATATCACAGTCACAAGAACATTCAATGTTTGCAACATTTATACCACCAAAAACAGGTTCATCACAATAACAAGCCAGCAAGTGATCATTTCACACATAATCTAGCATGTTTCCCTATTTATATACACACATGCATATTATGAAGCAATTTAACAAGTATATGAAATACATACGGGAAACTAGACCATTACCTACCTCAAATTCAAGCTTTCACAACCTTACAATGCAAGAGCCTTCCCTTTTCGAGTTCGTTCTTCTCGTTCTTTGTCTAGAAAATATAAATACATAGGAAGGATCAATACAATGGCCTAACTACCAAGAAATATAACACAATTTTATTTCCTAGGCCAAACCCATGATCCTACTCTTACCCACGAGCTATTTCCCACCATAGATTTTCAGTTCAAACCCTCCCCAAATGATTATCACCCATATTTCTAGTTTTTAAGAATCAAAGTATAAATTTAGGGAGTAAAACTCTTACCATAGATGTGGAAATCTGTGGAAAATCAATGAAAATCTCTCTAGGTCGCCTCTTAGAGTTTTAGAAACTGATTGTTGTAGAAAAGACCGTTTCTGATCTTTTTCACAATTTAAGTCGCGATTGTCCCGCTCTGGTGGGACAGATTCTGCTTCAGCGGAAATAATACCGCTCTGGAGGAATATGCGGAAATAGTGAGCTCAAAGTTTATGCTCCAATCCCTCATTTCTCAACATACCCCTTCCAAAGACGCATTAAAATTATACCTTTCACGCCAAATTCGACTTCGAGAGTTTTACTCACCCGAATGCGATTACGCGGAGCCGTAAATGCTTTCTATCATCTAGGATATTAGCTTTCTAACCAAATTATAAATTTGACCTCCCATCATTCACGTGATCACCCTATACTTCACCTGACTCATAATTCGTCCAAGTCTAGACTAGGCTCAAATTTTTTTAAGTTACTACCCAAAGTTTTCTGGCCAAAATCCTTCCACATTGACCTATCCCTAACGACGGAAATAGGTCATCACAATTTGATTATGTGATTGAGCTTGATAATGAAGAAATGGGGTAATAAATGGTATATTTGATGAGTTATAATGATGTGTTCGATATGATTAAGTCTTTGACTAATTGTGGGTATGTGAAAAGATTGTTGTGACATGAGTTATGACTTGTCGTTGATATTATTCCATTATTGTAATTTACATGAACATTGCCTATTTGAATAGATTCTGATATATATTGAGATGGAAATGTGGATAAATTATTGTGATATGAGTTATGACTTGTTGTTGATATCATTTCATTATTGTGATTTACATGAACATTGCCTATATGCATTGGTTCTGATATATTGAGATGGAATAGATTTGAGGATTATCCTGAAGGAAAATGGTTCCAGCGATGCCGAAGGTAAATGATTCCAGCGATGCCAAAGAAAAATAGTTCCGGTGATTGATATTTATGCTTAAGGGAAATGGTTCATGTGGATACATGGTCCATGTATGGTCCCCATGGGTTCTGACCTGCTAGTCAGCGGATATGTATCATTAGGACAGACATGCATCACTATACATAACATTGAATTGCATCATACATCCTTTGCCATTTGTGGATTGTGTTTACCCCTCATATTCCCATGATTTATACTATTGATTATTGTGATTTGACTGAGACTTGAGCTGTATTGTTGATGATATATATATATATATATATATATATATATATATATATATATATATATATATATATATATATATATATATATATATATATATATATGTGTTGTTAGAACTGTTAGACTGGCTGATTTCTATGCAGATTATAGTCTGAGGGGTTCGGTTGGTATGACAGGAGTACTTGCATTCTATTAGCTTTGCTTAGTTTTAGTTGTTTACTTATTGGGTACCACGTTGTTGATACTCACTCCTTGCTAACTGCACTTGTGTAGGTTCTGAACGCGGACAGTGACCCAGTTCTCCTTCTTTCGTTAATCCAAGGCTTATTAGAGGAGACTTGAGAGATAGTAGTTGATGCCGATGATCTTTCTTGTTTTTCTTTACTTTTACTTTGTTCAATTCGACAGACAAAGATTTGAGACTTATATTTATTTCAGTATTATTATATATAAAGTTGTACGTGTGACAACCAGTCAGTGAGGGATTTTGTAGTGATTAAGATTTCCATTTTTGTCATTTAAATTACCTATTTTAAAACTATTTCTGCATTTATTGGGTCTATGTTGACTTGTCCGGTGGGAAAGGATAAGTGTCATCACACCCGAATTTTGGATCGTGACACTCTTATAATCTAGGAATTGAACTCTCAATCCCTTCCCCCTCACTGTAACACCCCTGTTACATACATCTTCAAAGCAATAATTTTATTGCCCACTAAATCAACAAATCATAGTCCACTTTAACTTTAAGACACCTCCATAACTAACTCTAGCTATATCAAGACAAAATCAGAGAAAACTTAAGTTTATCTAATTCCTTTATAGATTAAGAATAGATCTACAGTTGTGAGCACTCAAATACAAATCCTAAAAATAACTAAGAATGGTGGTAGCTGTATTGTTCTTTGAGAAGATATTTCCGGAGAGAAAATGATTTTTCTGCGTGTGAGAATTAGAGAAAATGACTACTTTCTTATTCTTTTCCGTAATAATTCGTTCGTATTTACTAGTTCAATAATTATCATAAGCAAGTCCTTAGGCATCAAGAAATTAGTATTGATCATTATAATATGCATGTTCTTGACGCTTAAACATAAATTCAATTATTATCTTGAATTACAGATTTAGGGGTAATAGTTTGGTACCCATCATATGGAAGTAAGTCAATTGTAATATTGTTTTAGTATGTTATTAGTGTTTCACTAACTTGCTTCACTTAGTTTTGCTTAACATGAAAAATAGTTTTTTTAAAAACACTATTCACTTGTCGAGTATACACGCTGATCTAATGAATACATGACATGTATCATTTTATATACATTGATATCTCTTAACCTAAATAATTTATTCATTTTCTTACCTAACATTATACTTAATTTTGGTAAACTAATGCGAGTTAGTTTAAACACACAATTGACTAATTTAGTAAATTCTTTACCAAAAAAAATATATCCCAAGATTAATGCAGGCCAATTTTCTTTCTTCTCTTTACTTAATCTTCCCTAAGGAATGACAAGAATGAGAATGATAGCTTAATTAAATTGAATCAAATACGTATAGTCAACTATAATATAATATAGTCACTAACTAATCTTTCGTCTCAAACTTATTTATTAAAGTTTGCGTCACATTCATACAGACAAAGATAATGAATAAAAAAGAAGAATTTTCCTTGTTTGAAGTATCTATGCCAAACAAAAGACTTACCAAATTCTTTGTAATCCAACCCTAATCACCAAACTAAGTTTGAATGCATTTTATATCAACTCTTGGTAGTTTTCATTACTTAACTATTTTTTTTTTACGTACAATGTCACATTTCATGATTTGAAATATGGATTATGAAAATAATAATAATAATAATAATATTTTGTTATTAAATTGATCACCATTTGCTTATGAGTACGCATTTCATAAGATAATACTCCCTCAATTTCATATTGTTTGGTATATTTTTTTTTTAGTCCGTGAAAAAAAAACACTTTTTTTAGCAGCACTTTAATTTTAATTTTTTAGCTGACATGTTTAAGATCACAAGATCAAATGACATTTTGGTACATTTGACATATTTTTAACTTTAGCCCACAAGATTCAAAAGTCTTATTTTTTTTCTTAAACTCTGTGTTAAATTAAAATAGATCAAAACAAATTGAGTTACTTGTTTATTTAGGCATCTAGAATCCAAACAGATTGTTTGATATTAATTCATTTTATTTTTCGAATCTATTTTCCCTGCCAACCAAGTTTGAATAGTTACTTGACTATTTTTTTATTTATTCATCTTTCATGGTTGATCACTATGCTACTTACATATGATTATGGATTGTGATAATAACTTTTCAAGATTATAAATTACGTAATTATCAAGAACAAGTTAATCCCTATACTTTTTTATAAAGGCTTGTAGAATATTCCAAACTAGCATTTGATAATAATTAATTTGATTTTTGGAATTTTTTCCCGCCAACAAAGTTTGAAATTAATTTTTTAAGCCAATAATATCCAATTAATTATGTGGTGAAAGACGCACATTAAGTAATTTATGGGGTTAATTTCTCTTATAGCCACTTAACCAATAGTTACTCTCTCTATTCCATATTAACTGAATTTCTAAGGTAATGCACTCATATTAGGAAAATCATGCAAGGACAAAATTTAAACTATGTTTTCGTCTATTATCCTTTTGTTTAATCAGCCTCATAAAGATGATTAAATGTAAAATCATAAATACAAATAGTCCCTTAGTAGAGTATAACTTTGTAAGTAGTGTAGTTTAACTCTTAGAAAATTACAAAACTTCATTAATGGAAAGAGTTTCATTGAAAAAGATTAAAACATTTCTCTTGAATTTTGAACAATTCAACTATTTTGAACAATGAAAAAAGCTCTAGAGATTCAGTTAATATGAAATAGAGGGAGTATTATTTTTAAAAAATCAGTTTTCTTCTTGATAATTTCAATTTTCTTTAATAAAAAAATTTATTTTCTGAGATAATAACTATTAATATAGTGACCATATGAAAATTTAATTTGTAATTTATGTAAAGGTAGTAACTCGTTAATCCAAAAAAGTATAAGAAGATTTAGTCTAGTTTTTCAAACTACCGCATGTCTTTTTGTGGCTGCTTAAAGAAAATAATTTATACTCACATTGATCTCATAAAATTTAAAAAATCAAATCACATTCCCAACCTTACGATTTTGGGGAAATTGTCTTCAAATCCCTCCCCAATATTGATGGCAAAAGTTTTAAATGAATTTGCGGAGTAATAGGAATTCCACGTGAAAAAGGTGAAAAAACTCCAAAATAAGAAAAAATGATTGGTTTCAAATGATTCTAAACTTAATGGGCCTTAAAATGTTGAAGAAAATGACGATATTATTAAGTGACAACCTAAATAAAAAAGTACAATAGAAGAAGGTAAATTTAATAAATGAATACTACTTCTCAATGATCTTGACTCAAATTAATGTTATGAATAACAAATATCTTAACTATCAAATCAGTTATCATATCTTTCAGGGTCTGATTTGAGCTCATAAGAAAAATATTGTTTTTCTTACAACAAAAAGGCTTGGCCCAAGACAACATTATATTAACCAAGATCTGTACAAAAAAATGGCCCAAAAGAATTCAGAAAAAAAAAAAAAAAGTAAAGCAACATAACAAATCAGACAACAGGGGGGGGGGGGGGAGTAGCGGAAAGGAGGAGTCGCGAAACTTGTGCAAGTTCAATCCATCGTCGATCACCGAAATATCAAACATCACGAAACTTCTACATGTTTGATTCACCACCGATCATCAAAATTTAGACATTGCAAAACTTTTGCAAGTTCGATCCACTGACGATCATATCGTAATTCCAATGTATACTACCATATTTTATGAAATTTTCTCATTAAAATTTGGGTTGATATTTGATTCAAATTTATCCATGAGAAAATTTGTTAAAATATTTTTTAAAAAATATATTATTTATTGCCATAATAATAAAAAATTATTAGGTACTATAAAATAATTAAAATTTAGTATAATTGACTGGTTGAGTTTTGACTTTTTAGTTCATTTCAACCAAAGTAACTTTCGGCTTATTAACTCAATCCATTTTGACAATCAAATTTTAGCTCAATCCGCTTATTTACCATATCTGATTAGGGATGAGCATGGTATGGTATATACCGAATATTATATTGAAATCAAATTTTTTATACCTCGTTATGAACATTATGATATTTAGTATGGTACTTGATATGACTTTTAAATTTTTTTGATATTTAATACGGTATTTGGTATTTATAAAATAAAAATTGAAATACCATTACCATATCAAAGTTTATAGTAATATGTATAATCCATATAGATTATTTTATATATCAAATTATTTTACATGTAAATATATAATCAACAAAAAATACAGCCATGAGTCATTAACTTTAATTTAATTCATAATAGGAAAAATTACGCGAATTGGCAAACATTATTACTATAATTATGCGACAAGGGTATAGTTTCAATTGATTATATGAATTGGCTATAGTTTAATGAAATTTGCTATTATACAAATCTGGGGGCTCATATATAAATCTAAAAGAGAATATACAAATTTGAAAGCGAATATACAAATCTGAAAGAGAATATACAAACTAGAAGTGAATATACAAATTTGGAAGTGAATATATAGCGAATACACAAATCTCTAAAGAAAATTTGAAAGCGAATATACAAATCTGAAAGCGAATATATACAATCTCTTTGAAAATTTAATTTGTATAAAACAGTGAGATATACAAATGAAAAAACTCAATTTGTATAATGCAGTAAGATATATAAATATTAATGATCATAGCAAATATAAATATAGCTATGAAGAGTAATTAAGAAAATTATACCTATAAAAAATTATTAAACTTAATATGTTTGTCATTTCTGAAATTTTCCTATCTTAATACTCAATAATACTACTTTTTTGGAAAGACCATTAGTCTTTTCTCTTTTTTCAACAAAAGTCTTTTCACTTTCATTTCTATAGTTGTATTCCAACTTCTAATTCAACTATAGAGAATAGAGAAAGAAATAGTCATCAATTTGTTTCTCATATACATTTGCTTATTATAGACACTCTTTTTCACTCTTAAGTTTTCTTCGTCAATTTTTTTCTTGCTCATTTTTTTATGCTTTTGTTGTGTATTTTATTTTTCTTATAGATGCCGGAAAATAAAGCTATAATAGATGAAAGCGGTGGCCAAATACAACCATAGTTATAAGTGAAGCTAACTCAGAAAGAAGAAAATCAATAATGAAAAGATCTATTGTCTGAGATCATTTCAAAAAAAATCATTGATGTTAATGGAGATTTGACTATAAAGTGTAAGTACTATGCTTTTTCATATCCAAATTTTAAGATTAAAATGGTACTACGGGATTGAAAGGTCATATGTCTAGGTGTCCAAAATTTTCTCATAATATTGAAACTAACCAAACTAGGTTAGCCTTTCAATCTATTCAAGGTGGTCAAACATTGGGTGAGGTAATAGTTATCCCTTGAAAATTTGGTGAAGAACTATGTAGAGCTGCTTTAGCTAAGATGATTATTGTTGATGAACTACCTTTTTGTTTTGTTGAAAAGGAAGGTTTCAAGAACTTTGTGAAGATATTGCAATCTTAATTTCGAATTTATTCCCGTAAAACAGTGACTAGAGATTGTTTTAAACTTTATGCTGAAGAGAAACATAAATTGAAGAAATTCTTGACGAAAACATGATAAATAATTTATCTTACTATGGACACATGGACTTCATTGCAAAAAATCAATTATTTGTGTCTAACCATTCACTTTATCGATAAAGATTGGACTATGCGCAAAAGAATAATAATTTTTTGTTCAATTGCTAGTCATAAAGGTATAGATATAACATATGTTATTACAAAGTGCTTGCTTGATTGGGGTTTAGAGTTTATTTGACATTGTTGTTGGGGGCCAAAAATATTTATTTTGAGGAAAAAGAATGTTTTTTTTTAAAAAAAATCAAAGTGTTTGGCTAATCAGTAAATCTGCTTATAAATGGAAGAAGAAGTAGTTTATCTGTTGTTGGGAAAAAGCTAAAAATTTCTACTTTTAAAAAAAAGCAGAATTAGAAACAAAAAATTATTTTTTAAAAACAAAGATATCCCTGTCATATATGCATATTTACCAATATATATTTATTTATTATTATAGTGAATTATTCGTATGTAGTGATTTAGTTTGTGGAATAATCTTTAATCTATTTTGCTTGATATTTTAATTATATTTAAATGATCATGTTAACATAATATTAATTTTATTTATTTATCTATGTATAATATTAATTGAAAATTTGAATATATATATTTTAATTTAATAAAAATAAGTATTTTATGATAAATATTTAAAATAATTTCTCTCTATGATATAATCTTAATATTAAAAGTGCATTGATACTTGTTCTTTTTCGTAATTTGACTGTAAAAAGTAATTTAAAAAAAAAATTATCCAAACACAATTTGCTTATCAAAAGAACTTTTCAAATGAATTAGCCAATCACAAATTGCTTTTTTTTTTTTAAAAAAAAATATTTTCTGAAAAGCTATTTTAAAAAAGTGCTTCTAAAAATAAGCAATTTTTAGAAACAATTCCAACCAGGCTCTTAGACAAATTCTTCACTAGTACAGTTGATAATGTTAGTTCAAATAACATCGCAGCAAAAGAGTTGTCTCAGTAATTTAGTTAATGGAGAACTAATATGATGGACAGTGATCACCTTCATACGAGTTGTATGACCCATATTTTCAATTAGATTGTTCAAGAAGGTTCAAAAAAAATGGGCGATTCAGTGAAATGTGTTAGACAAGTAGTAAAATATATTTTACAAGCTCCGGCAAGGTTGAGTAAGTTTAAAGACTGTTGTAAACTTGAAAATACAGCATGTAAGAAATTATTATGCTTGAATATTTCTACTAGATGGAATTCCACCTATTTGATGCTAAATGTGGCACAAGAATTCAAGGATGCATTTTCAAGTTATAGTGCTCTTGATTATGGATTATTACATTATCTACTAACTAATATCTGTGAAGATGAAAAATAAGAAATCATTATGTTTGAGTATTCCTACTAGGTGGAATTCCACCTATTTGATGCTAAATGTGGCACACGAATTCAAGGATGCATTTTCAAGTTATAGTGTCATGATTGTGGATTATTATTGTAATGACCTTGAGGGTCATTTTTAGAAATTTGCACGAAATTATCATTTTACCTCTATCATTAGTTCCCCCGGGTGTTATTTATTTCGTTTGTGTGGTTGAATGTGTTAAAATCTTAATAGTTAGTGAATTAGGCAAATTTTTGAGTTTTATAAAGTTAAGAGGAGAAAAGTGGTTTTCGATACCAATCAAAGCTACGTATCTTGGAATGAGATTATGTCAGTTCCATCAACTACGTAATATGGAAATTGGTCTAAGGGAGTCATCGGAATCAGATTTGAGGTTGATATGTGAATTTGAGGTCTCAAGTTGGAAAGTTAGTTTTAAATGAGCTAAGTTTGACTTTGGTCAATAAATCGAGTTCGGAGACTCAAATTGGATTTTTGATGATTCAAATGATTTTGGGGGTGATTCTAACGCTAGAAATTGCTTCGTTGTAATATTTAGAGGTTCCAAGGGTATTTTGGGTATTTCAAGTGTCGAAAACTAGTTTAGTTACGACTTATCGAATTTCGGATCCAGGAGACCTTGAATTCGAATTCTGAATGTTTCATTGAGTCTGAAACGCCAAATTTTGTAGGAGTGCATATAAGGTTTGTGTATACGGGATTCCGAATGAAATTCCGAGGGTCCAATCGAAGATTTAGAATGTGGATTTTGAGCTGGTGTTGGTTGCTGGTGTCAGGCCTCACTAAAGAGAGCCTGGGTCGCTTAAGCGACCATCGCTAAAGCGAAATGTGTTTGCTAATGCAAAGGGTCGCGAAAGCGACCATTACTCTGCTAAAGCGAAGCCCGTGTTTGGAGGAGGTTGCTTAAGTGACCCATTAGTCGCTTTAGCGACACCTGAGAGGTCCAAAATGGGATTCGGGTCTTTTATTCCATTTTTGATTTCCAAGTGATTGCACGGGCGATTTGTGAAGTAGATTTTCGGAGAATTTCATTTGGGTGTGTAATTATAACCTAAATCCTTTGAATTCATTCAATTATCTTGTGATTTTACCTTGAAATTCATGGTTTTGAACTCAAACCTTGGGGGTTTCCATGAAACTTTAAATGGTGATTTCTACCTCAAATCTCACTCTATTTTGATAGATTTTTCAATCATCAATTCCTTATTACTATTAGAACGTGTTTTTGAAAGATATTTTCAGATTTTACCCTTTTTAGAATTTATCAATTTTTGGACTATTTTACCTCTGATTCTAAAACCTATCAATATGGATGTCGTTGGACTTCTTGTGATGTGTATGTTTTATTTTTGATAGTGGGTTATCAATTCGGAAGTTAAATTCGAGGGTTGATCATCCGGTAGAAGTGTTCGAGTGCGGTTTCGACAATTGAGGTAGGTTTGGCTATCCTTCTTAGGGATGAGTTAGGGTGATTAGTCAAATTCTATGTTGTAGACTTTAGGTTGGGGTCGTAGTGTAGTTTGGTACTGATAATTTATATTTTGATGCCTGTGTGGGGGCTTATATGTGTTGTGTAGCCCATGTGAGTGCCTTATGTGATATTTTATCTATGATTGAGGCTGTGTAATCCATGAATTAACTGAGTTAGAGATATGAAGAGGTTATTTGACTTGTAACACCCACCTGAGGGGTTGAGTTAGGGTTTTGAGCATGCTTGAGTATTGAAGTTTTATTGAAAAAGGGGTGAACACTTAATTTGAAGTATTTCCTTCCCATTACTGTCTATTGAGAGTGAATATCATGTTTAGTTTTTGAGGACTTTAAACCTTGTACTACATGTTGAGTTGAATATTCCCTCCATGCCTTATATGTTGTGACTGCATTCATCCTCATTCATATTATCATTGACCCTTGGAAAATTTAGAATTGTGGAAATTCTTTTTGAGAAAGAAAATGTGGCATTTTTTATATCCTTGAGCAGGAGATAGGTGGCAAGCGAATGAGACAGTGGTATCATGAGTCCTTATCCATGAGCTGGCTGGTGAGGTAGTTTATACATTGAGATTGTGACGAAGTATATGGTCTGCGAGACCCCCATGGGTCCTGCTTGGTAGCACAGCTCAACAAATGTATACGATAGGTTGTGCGACAGTCTTGATTCTACCGTACCATCATATCATTACGTTCATCATAATACATTGAATTGATACCTGTGATATTTGATTTATCTATTTAACTATGATATTAAACTGTAATTATGTGCTTACTTTAATCGTGCTATCCTAAATAAATTAGCGGCAGCGTAGCTGGAGTGGGACTTTTCTGCGCGCAGGTGGAAGTGGTCCTTCCTAGTTTTTGATTATTTCCATATACTCTATCGGCTAAACCTACTGAGTACATATGGATTGTAATCACCCTTACTTCCATGCCCCTTTTGATGTAGATACTAGCCAAGGTGTCCAGCGCGATAGTTGATTCTAGCGAATACATCATCATCAGATCAGTGGTGAGATCTTAGGATCCGGATCGTCGCTAGTCCATCTTTCATTTACAGTCTTTTCTATATTCAGAGACTTGTACTGTATATTCAAACTCAGATTTGTACTTAGATTCTCTAAAACTTATGACACCAGGTTTTGGGATAATTTCATTATTGTCCTTTATTTTGTATTTATTTGTGGCCTGACTTCCCTTTGGGAGTCTCATATGATTTTACTTTTTGGATTACACATTGGGATGGGGTTTGAGATGTGTGCCATCATAACCTCACTTTTTGAATCATGACAAATTAGTATCAGAGCGTTAGGTTCACCGATATCCTAAGTTAAAGAAAGGGTGTCTAGTAGAGTCTTGCGGATCGGTATGTAGACGTCTATACTTATCTTAGAGAGGCTACAAGATACTTGTTAGGATAAATTCCTTATTTTGATTCCTTTCATGTAAGTTATTCATATCAAGTATTGTATACCTCTAATCTATTCCTTCTATGCAGATATTGAGGATTAGAGCCAGAATCACCAAGAGTGAGGTTCAAGCTACCCAAGCCTAGTTTGTAGGTGAGGCAGAGGACATGGTGGAGTCAGGGAACGAGGGCAAGCAAGGGGAGCATCACCTGCTCATGGCTGAGCTAGAGATCACCTGAGCCGATGCAGGATCAAGAGGATGATTATGAGCAACAGACTGAGGAGCAGAGGCCAGCCCAGCTCCAGCGATTCCTGATAGTACTCCAATGCTTCAGGAGTTATTAATTAGACTATTGGATAGATTGGATAGTGCTCCGACTTCTGGTTTCCTCCCAGGTACTTCAGGATCTCCTATCACAGTTGGTACTATACCATCAGTTTAGGGGCTTAGTATTGGGTTCCAAACTCTAGGATCTTCTTCTGTGCCTTTTATCATACCCATGAGATTTGCAGCTCCATAGTTTCTGCCAGTGCTTCTATGTCGGTAGATTTTGCTAGTGCTGATATGTCGGTAGCTGAGAAAAAGAGCTTTGAGATATTTGTTCGGTTGGCACCTCCCAGATTTTCTGACTAAGTGCTAGGACAAGTTGTTTAACCTAGGTATTCTTAAGATACATGAAGTATCCTACACTTTGTATCAGTTTACAGAGGTGGACAAGGAGTGGTGAGATCTGTTCTTGCCCGTAGGATTGCTGGTTCCCCTATGATGAGTTTGGAGCAATTTTTTGAGGTGTTTCTTGATAGGTTTGTTCCTTATAGCCTCCGTGACCATCCAAAGACGATTTTGACAGATTGGAGTAGGGCTCTTTATCCGTATTTGAGTACGAGGCTTGCTTCCATGAATTGTCTCATTATGACTTGTATAGTATTCCTACCGAGTTTGAGCAGATCCACAAGCTGGTGAGGGGATTTATGAGTTATCTTCAGGAGGATACATCTTCCCTTGTACCATCCGATGGTACCTTTTAGAGTGTTATTAACCACCATCATAATAGAGAGAATTCGGCATGCTAGATAGGGCGGGGCTAAGCGGTTCCATCGGCAGGGTCAGTTTGGTGGTCACTCCTCTAGAGGCAGAGAGTATTGGGGTTCAGATACCCATGGTTATCAAGGTAGACTAGTTTAGGTAGCTATTTAGGGATCAGATAGTAAATGTGGATCTAGATTGGGTCAGGATGGTTATATTGGTTTGTCGAGCTTCGGAGGATGTATTGACACTTCTGGTTATCGTCCATGGGGTTCAGAACCTCAAGGATGCTTTGTGTGTGATGAGTTTGGGCATAAGGCCCAAGATTTCCCAAGACGTGCTCCTTATACTGGACGGCCCGGGATACCGGCTGTTCGTCCTACCCCCGCTCTAGCTGTTCGAGATACTACATAGGGTACTAGAGGTGGAACCAAGGGTGCCAAGGGTAGAGCTAGAGGTGGTGCTCGTGGTGGTTCATAGGCCATAGGTGACCATCAGTTGTTCTATGCTATACCAGGTAAATCTGAGGTGGAGGCCTCTGATACAATTATTACAGATATTATTTCGATTTGCCACCATCTTGCTTTAGTATTATTTGATTCAGGATCTACCTCTTCTTATGTGTCGACATATTTTGATGTGGGTAGTGATTATGTGTGTGAGCCTCTTAGTATGTTTATTACTGTTTCTACCCTAGTAAGTGAGTCCTTATTGGTGGATCGGGTATATCAGGGGTGTTGGTGATATTTTTGGGTAGAGAGACCTGTGGAGACTTGATTTTATTAGACATGATTGATTTTGATATGATATTGGGTATAGACTAGTTATCTCCTTATCATGCGATATTAGACTATTATGCAAAGACTGTGACCTTAGCTTATCCGATTTGCCTAATTTGGTGTGGAAGGGTAATCCAAGTTCCTTTTCTAAGGGGTTGATATCTTATATTTGTGCTCATCGTCTAATAGATAAGGATTGTTTATCTTATTTGGCTTATGTACGCGATCTCACTACAGAGTCACTGTCACGATCCAAGCCTAGGGCCTAGACGTGACATGGAGAATGAGGAACCCGAAAGTACCTCAAACAAGCCTCTTAGCATTCTTTTAGCCTTTCATAGGTAATGACGATAAATAAAGAAACGAAAATCATAATAGTAAATATTCAACTTACATATGTCCAACAATACCTCTAACTATTAGATTTAACGGGACTAAGACAAGTCCCTAGCTCACCCTTAATCATAATAGAAGAAATACCATAGTAAAATATCTCAACATATCATAAGCTAGAAATATAAAGGAGTATTGTTCCCGGAACATGGGAACTCACCAAAAGTAGTCTTCAAACGAAGTCTCAACTAGCCACGTGGAGGAGAACGAGGAGGAGCACCGATCCCTATATGGTGATATCATGTAGGCAAAAGAGTATGTGTTAGTACTTTGAATGTACTAAGTATGTAAGGATGCATGAACATTGAGGAAACATTATAACATTTATGTAATATGGAACATGATGTAATACATGCATAATAAATCATATAGATATCCTTTAAAACATTCATTTTGTGAGAAATTAATCATAACCGACATTTAAGACCATGCGAGCTATTACATGGAATCCAACATAACCCCCTACGTTGGCCGGGGAGACTACTTGCCGGGTAGAACTCCGTCAACTTCATTCATTTCTTTAACTTTAACTTTAAGGGCTATTTATGGATCCATTAGCCTAAGCCTACAAGGGCTCCTATGTTGGTACATAGTTAATGAGACAAGGGGTTGCTACTAGGATTCCCTTACTGAATCCCACCTCAACGCCTCATTCGGTGCTAAGTCAATCCCACGGAATAGTTTAATACTTCAAAATATTCATAGCATATAACTTGAGAATTCAAACATCATATTCGGTAGAATAGCTCATTAAAATATTTGATAATTCAAATATGCAAGAATTGTCCTTATTGCATAAAGAATCCATGATTCATATCATTTCATCATTCTTTTATTTCATAAGACTCCCTTTTTTATCATAGATATTGATTTCATAAACATTTATTTGGAGTCAAAGCTTTCAATTCTTGCATATTTGAATTATCAAATGTTTTAATGAGCTATTCTACCAAATATGATGTTTGAATTCTCAAGTTATATGCTATGAATATTTTAAAGTATTAAACTATTCCGTGGGATTGACTTAGCACCGAATGAGGCATTGAGGTGGGATTCGGTAAGGGAATCCTAGTAGTAACCCCTTGTCTCATTAACTATGTGTCAACATAGGAGCCCTTGTAGGCTTAGGCTAATGGATCCATAAATAGCCCTTAAAGTTAAAGTTAAAGAAATAAATGAAGTTGACGGAGTTCTACCCGGCAAGTAGTCTCCCCGGCCAACGTAGGGGGTTATGTTGGATTCCATGTAATAACTCGCATGGTCTTAAATGTCGGTTATGGTTAATTTCCCACAAAATGAATGTTTTAAAGGATATATATATGATTTATTATGCATACATTAAATTATGTTCCATATTACATAAATATTTTAATGTTTTCCTCAATGTTCATGCATCCTTACATACTTAGTACATTCAAAGTACTAACGCATACTCTTTTGCCTACATGATATCACCATGTAGGGATCAGTGCTCCTTCTCGTTCTCCTCCACGTGGCTAGTTGATATTCCATTAAAGACTACTTTTGGTGAGCTCCCATGTTCCGGGAACAATACTCATTTATCTTTCTAGCTTATGATATGTTAAGATATTTTACTATGGCATTTCCTCTATTATAATTGAGGGTGAGCTAGGGACTTGTCTTAGCCCCATTAAATCTAATAGTTAGAGGTATTGTTGGACATATGTAAGTTGAAGATTTACTATTATGATTTCTGCTTATTTATTTATCATCATTACCTATGAAAGGCTAAAAGAATGCTAAGAGACTTGATTGAGGTACTTTCGGGTTCCTCATTCGCCATGTCACGTCTAGGCCCTAGGCTTGGGTCGTGACACAATTTATGTCATTAGTGATGTCAAATGTATCTAGATCTTTCCATGGTAGGTGAAATGAGTTATCTTTGACAGAATACTTCTTTTCGGAGCTGCGTTTGAATAGGATAAATTCCTTATTAGGATTTGGTGTCTGCATAAGAATTGTAGATATAGAAGTCTAGTTTTATGTAGTTCAATAATCAACCAATTTGGATAATCCTACAGTAAAATATGATTTTTCTTCTATAAACACTCCTTTCCGTCACAACATTCTATCTTACAATAATTAATTTATTTGACCTACTTAACCTCCGAAACTTAAAATATGGTATTCACAAAAGTTGTAGGTAATGATCATTAGGTTACTCAGAAATTTGAATCACCCAATTTGGATATTCCTATGAAAAGTTATGCCCAAAATACAGAGGCTGTATCATTTTTAGGCGAGAATTGAAATATCATATACAACGTTTTTAGAGGATGTTACAGTCACCTTCTTGATAGACTACAAGGGCCGTGAGAGATTTTATGTATGTGTTTTTTATAGATTTGTTGGGTGTCCCTCCTGACTATTATATTGATTTTGTGATTGATTTGGAGCCGAGCACCAAGCCCATTTCCATTTCTCCTTATCGGATGGCTCCGATAGAATTAAAGGAGTTGAAAGAACAATTAGAAGATTTGTTGAAGAAGGGGTTTATTCGACCTAGTGTATCGCCGTGGGGTGCACCTGTCTTATTTGTGAAGAAGAAGAATGGTACCATGAGGATGTGTATTGATTATCGATAGTTGAACAAAGTCACCATCAATAACAAGTATCCTTTTCCTCACATTGATGACTTATTTCACCAGCTACAGGGTGAATTGGTATTATCTAAAATTGATTTGACATCAGGTTACCATCAGTTGAGACTTTGGGAATCTAATATCCTAAAGACTGCATTCAGGATTTATTATGGGAATTATGAGTTTGTGGTTATGTCTTTTGGGTTGAATAATGCCCGGCT
The DNA here is from genome assembly GCF_947179165.1 of Solanum dulcamara. NCBI lineage: Eukaryota > Viridiplantae > Streptophyta > Magnoliopsida > Solanales > Solanaceae > Solanum > Solanum dulcamara. The sequence continues at coordinate 10,874,596 of NC_077244.1, read as the reverse complement.
GCTTTTATGGAGTTGATGAATAGGGTATTCTGGCCTTATTTGGATTTATTTGTGATTGTGTTTATTGATAATATCTTGGTTTATTCCAAGAATGAGGCGGACCACCTTAGTCACATGAGGACCGTCCTTCAGAGATTGATAAAGGAGAAGTTATATGCAAAATTCTCCAAATATGAGTTTTGGCTTAAGTCCGTGGCATTCTTAGGTCATGTGATGACCAAGGATGGTATTATGGTCGATCCGACCAAGGTTGCAGTGGTTTGTGATTGGGTTAGGCCTACTTTGGTCATTGAGATTTAGAGTTTTATAGGGTTGGTAGGCTATTATCGTCGATATATTTAGGGCTTCTCTTCTATTGCATCCCCATTGACTAGGCTAACTCAAAATACCGTGGCGTTCCAGTGGACTAGTGAGTGTGAGAAGAGCTTTCAAAAGCTCAAAGAGTTATTGACTTCAGCATCTATTCTAGCCTTACTCGAGGAAGATGTATCATTTATTGTGTTTTGTGATGCTTCAGTAGTTGGCTTGGGTGGTGTATTAATGCAAAATCGTAGAATTATAGCGTATTCTTCTTGACAGTTGAAGGTACATGAGAAGAACTATCATACCCATGACTTATAGTTGGCGGTGGTGGTGTTTGTTCTAAAGTTGTAGAGGCACTATGTCTATGGTGTGCATTATGAGGTCTTTACTGATCACTTTAGCCTTAAGTATATCTTTTCTCAACCAAATCTGAACATCAGGGAGTGTAGGTGGTTGGAGTTATTAAAATACTATGTCATCACCATTATTTATCATCCGAGCAAAGCTAATATGGTAGCAGATGTCCTAAGTTGCAAAGCATCTAGTATGGGTAGTTTGGCCTTCCTTAAGGCGGATGAGAGGCCTTTGGCTTTGGAGTTTCATTCATTGGCTAGATAGTTGGTCCGACTTGATATTTCTACACATCATAGCATTTTGGCCTTTGTGGAGGCTAGGTCTACCTTGATGGATTAGATTTATACACACCAATTTGAGAATGCTAATTTGAGGGCTATTCGAGACAAAGTGTTAAGTGGTGAAGCAAAATCAGCCTCTCTTGATCCGAAGGGAGTTTTGAGGATTAATGATTGTATTTGTTTGCCCAAAGTTGGTGATTGGGTACCTATGATATTAGAAGAGGCTCATTGTTTCAAATATTCAATTTACCCAGGAATGGAAAAGATGTTTCATGACTTTAAACAACACTATTAGTGGTGTCGCATAAAGAGAGACATTGTTAATTTTGTGGCTAAGTGTTTAAATTACTAACAAGTGAAGTATGAGCATTAGAAACTATGTGGTCTTATGAAAATGATGCCTATTCTTGAGAGGAAGTGGGAGCGTATTACTATGGACTTTATTTTTAGATTACCCATGGCATTGGGTAAGTATGACTCTATTTGGGTGATTGTGGACCAATTGACCAAATCAGCCCATTTCCTTTTGGTGAAGACTAGATACAATGCGGAGTAGTTAGTTAGGATCTATCTTCGTGAGATTATTAGGTTGCATGGGGTGCATATCTCTATTATGTCAGATCAGGGTTCTATCTTCATTTCTTACTTTTGGGAGGTATTGCATCATGGTTTTGGTAGGCGACTAGAGATAAGTTCAGCATTTCATCCCCAGACCGATGGCTAGTTCTAGCAGACTATTCAGGTGTTGGAGGATATGCTTAGGGACTGTGTGCTTGACTTTGGTCAACAAATCGAGTTTGGAGACTTAGATTGGATTTCTGATGATTCCAATGGTTTGGGGGGTGATTCTAACACTAGAAATAACTTTGTTGTAATTTTTAGAGGTTCTGAGGATATTTTGGGTATTTTAAGTGCTAATAACTAGTTTAGTTGCGACTTATCAGATTTCGGATCAAGAAGACCTTGAATTCAAATTCTGAAGTTTTTATTGAGCCTGAAATGTCAAATTTAGTAGGAGTGCGTATAAGGTTTGTGTATATGGGATTTCGAACAAAATCCCGAAGGTTCGATCGGAGATTTGGAATGTGGATTTTGTGCTGGGTTCTAGTGCCAAGCCTCGCCAAAGCCAGTCTTGACCATCACTAAAGTGAACTGGGTTCACTAAAGTGAAGCCCATCTTTTGAAGGAGGTCGCTTTAGCAATACTTGAGAGGTCCAAAAAGGGGATTTGGGCTTTTTTAATTCTATTTTTGATTTTCAAGAGCTTAGAGGGGCGATTTGTGATCTAGATATTTAGAGAATTTTATTTAGGTAAGTTTTTATAGCCTAAATCCTTTGAATTCCTTCCATTATCTTGTGATTTCACCTTGAAATTCATAGTTTTGAACTCAAACCTTGGGGGTTTTTCATGAAACTTTAAATGATGATATATACCTCAAATCTTACTCTATTTTGATGGGTTTTTCAATAATGAATTTCTTATTACTAGTAGAACGTGTTTTTGAAAGAAATTTCCAGATTTGACCCTTTTAAAAGTTTATTAATTTTTGGACTATTTTATCCCTTGTTCCAAAACCTATCAATATGAGTATCGTTGGACTCCTTGTAATGTGTATGTTTCATTCTTCATAGTGGGTTGTCAATTTGAACGTTAAATTTGAGGATTGATTATCCGGTAGAAGTGTTTGAATGTGTTTTGGCAATTCAGGTAGGTTTAGCTATCCTTCTTGGGGCAGAGTTAGGCTGATTAGTCAAATTCTATGTTGTAGACTTTGGGATGGGGTCGTAGTGTAGTTTCAGACTGATAATTTATATTTTGATGCCCGTGTGGGGATTATATGTGTTGTATAGTTCGTGTGGGTGCCTTGTGTGATATTTTATCCATGATTGAGGCTGTGTAATCCATGAATTAACTGAGTTAGAGATGTGAAGAGGTTATTTGACTTGTAGTGCCCGACTGAGGGGTTGAGTTGGGGTTCTGTGCGTGCCTTATTATTGAATTTTTTTTAGAAAGGGGTAAACACTTAATTTGATGTATTTCCTTCACATTATTGTCTATTTAGAGTGAATATCATGTTTACGTTAAGTTTTGAAGACTTTGAACCTTGTACTATATGTTGAGTTCAATATTACCTCTATGCCTTATATGTTGTGACTGCATTCATCCTCATTCATATTATCATTGACCATTAGGAAGTTGAAAAATGTGAAAATTCTTTTTAAAAAAATAAATGTGACATCTTCTATATCCTTGACCACGAGATAGGTGAAAAGCGAATGAGACAGTGGAATCATGAGTCCTTAGCCACCAGCTGGGTGGTGAGATAGTTGATACATTGAGATTGTGATAAGGTATATGGTCTGCGAGACCTCCATGAGTCCTTCTTGGTAGCACAACTCAATAAATATATACGATAGGTTGTGCGACAGCCTTGATTCCACCTTACCATTATATCATTGTATTCATCATAAAGAATTGCATTGCATTGATACCTGTGATATTTGATCTATCTGTTTAACTATGATATTAAACTGTAATTATGTGCTTACTTTAATCGTACCATCCTATATAAATTAGCGGTAACATAGCTGGAGTGGGTCTTTTCTGTGCGCAGGTGGAAGCGGTCCTTCCTAGTTTTTGATTATTTCCATATACTCTGCCGGCTAAACCTACTGAGTACATATGGATTGTAATCACCCCTACTTTCGTGTCTCTTTTGATGCAGATACTAGCCAAGGTATCCAGCACGATAGTTGATTCTAGCAGATACATCATCATCGGATCAGTGGTAAGATCTTAGGATCCGGATCGTTGCTAGTCCATCTTTCATTTACAGTCTTTTCTATATTCAGAGACTTGTACTGTGTATTTAGACTCAGACTTGTACTTAGATGCTCTAAAATTTATGACACCAGGTTTTGAGATAATTTCATTGTTGTCCTTTATTTTATATTTATTTGTGGCCTGATTTTCCTTTGGGATTCTCATATGGTTTTTCTTTTCGGCTTACACATCGGAATGGGATTTGGGATGTGTGTCATAATGACCTCGATTTTTGGCTCGTGACAATTACATTATCTACATACTAATATTTGTGAAGATGAAAAGTTTGCAGGTTCACTTTTATCACCTGAATGAGAAAATGTCAGGTGCACGATTAAATTTCTTAAAACTTTCTATGAACTCACCTTAAATGTCTTAGGTTTTCTTAGTGGCGGATCCATCTTGTGTAATGACCTTGAGGGTTATTTTCAGAAATTTATACAAAATTACTATTTTACCCCTCTTATAAGTGTCCCTGAATGTTATTTGACCAATTTGTGTAGTTGGAATTGTTTGAGTTTTAATTGATTATGAATTGTGCAAGTTTTTCTTAAAGCGATCTTTGATACCATTTGGTGTTTCAAGTCTCATAATGGAATTTTGTCGATTCCATCAGTTTTGAAGTGTAGGAATTGGTCTAGGACAATCGTAGGAATCAAATTTGTGGTTGATACATGAATTTGAGGTCTTAAGTTGAAAAGTATGGTTATAAATGAGTTGGTTTCACTTTAGTCAACATATTGAGATTCAAGCGTCCGATGAAAATTTTGTCTGTTCCGTTGCATCCGAAACATCGAGTTTAGTCTAGTTGAGCATGGACTTAGAGCCTCGGGATGTTAATTTTCATTTTGAGATTTTAGGTTAAAAGTTGAGCTTTAGCCTGTTTTAGCCTAAAAGTTGAGTTTTAGGCCAAAAAAGGGTCCGAAAAAGTAATTCAGTGTAGTAGCATATCCGATTCATTTTTATCAAATCCTGAATGATTTTTGAGGATTCGACCGAGAGGATTTTGCACTTGGTAATCTGTAGTTTTTCTAGTTTCTGGTGCCTAGCACCATGCTCTTTGCGATCGCGATATAGACGTCGCATTCGCATAAGTTGGTTCTTTATAATTTCGATCATTGGGCTAGTGGCATGCGATCACAATGAGTAAAATTGTGTCATTGAACAGTAAATTCGGGAAAAAGCCTCATTTTCTCCATTTTTAAGTTCTTGGAGCCTGGGGAGGCAATTTGAGAAGAGATTTTCGAGGAAAAGTGTTGGGTAAGTAAATTTTGGCCTAAAATCTTCCATTTTCATTAATTACTTGGTGATTTCAACTCTTAATCTTTAGTTTCAAACCTCAAATTTCTTGGTTTCTTCCTTAACCCGAATTTTTAGGAAAATGGTGATTTTAAATTTTTTTTTACTCTATTTTTATGGATGTTTTTACCATGAGTTCCTTATTACTAGTGGAATGTGATTTTTTAATAAAATTTCAGATTTGACCCTTTTTAAAATTAATTAATTTTTGGACCATTTTAACTCTGATTTCAAAACCTATCAATATGTATGTAATTGGATTTTTATGACGCGTATGTTTCATTATTGATAGTGGGTTGTCATTCCGGACATTGAATTCAAGGATTTATCTTTCGGTAGAAGTGTTCGAGTGCAGTTTTGATAGTTAAAGTAGGCTTGGCTATCCTTCTTGAAGCTGAGTTGGGGTAATTAGTTAATTCTATGATTTAGACTTTGGGACGGGGTTGCAGTGGAATTTGTAACTATTAATTTACTTTGAGATGCCTGTGTGGGGGCCTATTTGTGCTGTGTAGCCTGTGTAGGGGCCTTATTTGCTATCTTATCTGCTTTGAGAATATATGATTCATGATTTGCTAATGAAAGAGGCGTGAGGAGACTATTTGACTTGTAATGCCCGCCTGAGGGTTTTTTTTAAGCATACCTGAGTACTGAAATATTTTTGAAATGGGTAAACACTTAATTTGAGGTATTTTATTTCCATTACTATCTATTGAGGGTGAATATCATGTTTATGTTAAGTTTTGAGAACTTTGAATCTTGTATTACATATTGAGTTGAATACTGCCTCCATACCATATGTGTTATGAATCCTTTCATCCTCATTTATCATATCATTGATCATTGTAAGTTGAAAAGTGTGGAAACTCTATTTAAGAAAGAAAATATGACACATTTTTATATCCTTGACCACTAAATAGGTGGCAAAAGGATGAGATATTAGTATTATGAGTCCTTGGCCATGAGCTGGGTGGTGAGGTAGTTAATACATTGAGATTATGATGAGGTATATGGTCTGCGAGACTTCAATGGGTCTTTTTTGGTAGCACAGCTCGACAGGTGTGTATGATAAGTTATGCGACAACCTTGATTCCACCGTACCACCATATAATTGCATTAGCATATTGCATTGCATTGCATTGATATATATAATACCTGACCTATCTAATTAACTGTGATATTGAACTTTACTTATGTGTTTGCTTTAATCGCGTCATTCTATATAAATTGGCGGCAACATAGATAAAGTGGGACTTTTTCTGCATGCAGGTGGAGGTTTTCCTTAGTTTATTTCATAGGTTTGATTAATTTCTTATACTCTTCCGATTAAACCTACTGAGTACATGTGGATTTTACTCATCTCTATTTATGTGTCCCTTTTGATACAGACACTAGCCAGGGAATCCAACTCAGCAGTTCATTTCTAGTGGAGATACTATCATTGAATTAGTGGTGAGATCTTGAGATTCAGATCGCTGCTAATTCTATCTTTCATTTCTAGTCTTTATTTGTTCGGATAATTATATTGTATATTCGGACTCAAACTTTTATTAGATGCTCTTACACTTATGATCTCTGATTTTAGGGATAATTCCTTTGTTGCCCTTTTTATTTCATTTATTTGTGGCTTGACTTCTCTTGGGAGTCTCATATGGTTTTACTCTTTTGGTTTAAACATCGAGATGGGGTTCGGGATGTGTGCCATCATGACCTTGATTTTTGGGTCATGATAAATTGGTATTAGAGCGCTAGGTTCATATATCTCCTAAGTTAAAGAGCAGAGTATCTAGTAGAGTCTTGCGGATCCGTATATAGACGCCCGTATTTATCTTCGAGAGGTACAAGATACTTATTAAGAGAAACTTCTTCTTTTAATTTCTTTTATGCGAGTTGTTCATATCAAGTGTTGTATACCTCTAATCTATTCTTGCTAAGCAGATGGTGAATATTAGAGCCAGAGGCATCGAGAGTGAGGCTGCATGTGCTGCCCGGATGAGGCAAAGGATATTATGGATGTAAAGGATGAGGTCGAGTGAGGAGAGCAACACCAACTCATGGATGAGCTAGAGAACCATCACCTCGGCCCGTGTATAAGTATGAGGATGATTATGAGTAGTAGATTAAGGAGCAGAGGCCAGTTCAGCCTCCTATGGTCCTTGATAGTGCTCCGATGCTTCAGGAGTTATTGGTTAGACTATTGGCTAGGTTGGATGGTGCTCTGATTCCTGGTGTTCTTTCAGGTACTTTGGACTCTCCTATGAAAGTTGTGTTACATCGCCAGCTCAGGGACGTAGTATCGAATTTCAGAATCTGAGTTCATCTTTAGTGCCTTTAATTGTACCTTTGAGGTTTGTGGCTTTGCCAGTTTCTGCTAATGTTGCTATGTCAGTAGCTGAGCAGAGGAATTTGAGAGGTTTATTAGATTGACACCTCCCATATTTGATAGTACGGTTTGAGAGAAGGCCTATGACTTTCTGACTGAGTGCCAGGATAGGTTGTTCAACTTGGGTATTCTAAAAGCACACAAAATAGCCTACACTTCATATCAGTTTATAAGGGTGGCCAAGGGGTGGAGGATATCGGTCATTGCTCGTAGGTCTGTTGGTTCCCCCATGTTAGATTGGGAACAATTTACAGAGGTATTTTTTTAGAGGTTCGTGCCTTATAGCCTCCGTGATTAGCATAGAGATGAGTTTAACAGATTGGAGCAGGCTCCTTATCAGTATCAAAATATGAGGCTCACTTTCATGAGTTGTCTTGGTATGCCATGTCGAGTATTTCCACCGACTTTGAGCAGTTTTGCTGGTGGGTGAAGGAATTTGCCAGTTATCTTTAGGAGGATACAACATCTCTTGTGTTATTTGGTGGTACCTTTTATTGTATTATTGACCACGCCAGGATGATAGAGAGTATCAGATATGCTAGATAGGGTGGGGCCAAGAGGTTCCACCGGCAGGGTTAGTTTGTGGTCATTCCTCCAAGAGTAGAGAGTATTCAGGTTCAGGCACCCATGGTTATCAAAGCAAACCAGTCCAGGCAGCTATTCAGGTCTCAAATGGTGTAGGTGGATCTAGATCAGGTCAGACTAGTTATAGTGGTTCTTTGGGCTTCGAAGGATGTATTTACACTTCTGGTTATCCTCCACAGGGTTCAGGACCTCGAGGCTACTTTTTGTGTGAGCCTCTTAGCATGCCTATTACTATTTCTACCCCATTAGGTGAGTCTTTAGTGGCGGTCTTAGCATGCCTATTACTATTTCTACCCCATTAGGTGAGTCTTTAGTGGCGGATCAGGTATATTAGGGTTGCTTGTTAATATTTTTGAGTAGAGAGACCCGTACAGACTTGATTTTATTATACATACTTGATTTTGATGTGATATTGGATATGGACTGGTTATCTCCCTATCACGCAATATTAGATTGTTGTGAAAAGACCATGACTTAGTTTATCTCAACTTTCCTAGCTTGGTGTGGAAGGGTAATCGGAGTTCATATCCTAAAGGGGTGATATTTTATATACATGCTCGTCATTTGATGGATAAGGGTTGTTTATCTTATTTGACTCATGTACATGATCCCTCTAAGGAATAATCTCTTTTAGAGACTATGAGAGTGGCTAGAGAGTTTATGGATGTATTTCCTACAGACTTGCTGAATGTTCCTCTTGACCGTGATATCGATTTTGTAATTGATTTTGGAGCTAAGCACTAAATCCATCTCTATTTCTCCTTATCGGATGGCTTCAGCAGAATTGAAGAAGTTGAAAGAGCAATTGGAAGATTTGTTATAGAAGGGGTTTATAAGACCTAGTGTATCGCTGTGGGGTGCAGTTGTCTTATTTGTGAAGAAGAAGGATGGTACCATGAGGATGTGTATCGACTATCGATAGTTGAACAAAGTCACCATCAAGAACAAATATCCTCTTCCTCACATTGATAACTTATTTGACCATCTACAGGGTGCATCGGTATTCTCTAAAATTGATTTGAGATTGGGTTACCATCAGTTGAGACTTTGGGAATCTGATATCCCGAAAACTGCATTTAGGACTTGTTATGGGCATTATGAGTTTGTGATTATGTCTTTCGATTTGAATAATTCCCCGGCTGCTTTTAGGGAGTTGATTAATTGGGTATTTTGGCCTTATTTGGACTCATTTGTGATTATGTTTATTGACGATATTGTGGTTTATTCCAAGAATAAGGTAGACCATGTTATTTACTTGGGGACCATCGTTCAGCATTTGAGAGAGGAGAAGTTGTATGAAAAATTCTTCAAATGTGAGTTTTGGCTCGAGTCTGTGGCATTCTTGGGTCATGTGGTGACCAAAAATGGTATTATGGTCAATCCGGCCAAGGTTGCAGCGATTCATAATTGGGTTAGGCCTAATTCCGTTATTGAGATTCAGAGATTTATTGGGATGGAAGGCTATTATCGTCAGTTTGTTCAAGGCTTTTCTTCTATTGTAGCCTCATTGACTAGGCTAACTCAAAAGACCGTAGCATTTAAGTGGGCTGAGAGTATGAGGTGAGCTTTCAAAATCTCAAGGATTTATTGACTTCAGCACCTATTCTAGCCTTACTCGAGGAGGGTATGGCCTTTATTATATTTTATGATGCTTCGAGAGTCATCTTGGGTGGTGTATTTATGCAAAAGGTAAAGTTATACCTTATGCTTCTCGACAGTTGAAGGTACATGAGAAGAACTATCCTACCCACAACTTGAAGTTAGCGGTGGTGATATTTTTTCTGAAGTTGTAGAGGGACTATCTCTATGGTATGTATTGTGAGGTCTTTCCTGACCACTGTAGCCTTACTTATCTTTTCTTTATAAAATCTGAACATGAGGCATCATGGGTGGTTGGAGCTATTAAAACATTATAGCATCACCATTCTTTACCATCTTGGCAAAGCTAATATGGTAGCGGATTTCTTAAGTCGCAAAGCATCTAGTATGGGTAGCTTGACCTTCCTTAAAGAGGATTAGAGGCCTTTAGCTTTGGAATTTCAGTCATTGGCTATGTAGTTTGTCCAACTTGATATTTCTACTCATCATAGCATTTTGGCCTTTGTGGAAGTTAAGTCTAATTTGATGGACCAGATTCGTATACACCAGTTTGAGGATGACAAATTGAGGACCAATCGAGATAAAGTGTTGAGAGGTGAAGTTAAATCAGCCTCTCTTGATCTAGAGGGAGTTTTGTAGATTAATAGTCGTATTTGTGTTCCCAAGGTTGGTGATTGGGTACGTATGATATTGGAGGAGGCTCATTGTTCCAAGTATTTTATTCACTAGGGAGTTTCAAAGATATGTCATGACTTAAAACAATACTATTGGTAGTGTGGAATGAAGAGATACATTGTTGATTTTGTGGTTAAGTGTCTAAATTGCTAACAAGTGAAGTATGGGCATCAGAAACCTAGTTTTCCTATTCAAAAGATGTCCATTCCCGAGTGGAAGTAGGAGTGTATCATATGGATTTTGTGTCTGGATTACCCATGACATTGGGTAAGTATTATGACTATGATTGGGACATTGTGGAACAATTGACCAAATCAGCCTATTTCCTTCCTGTGAAGACCAGATATAATGCAGATAAGTTATCTAGGATCTACCTTCGTAAGATTGTTAGGTTGCATGGGATACTTATCTCTATTGTTCCAGATTGGGTTCGGTGTTCACCTCTCACTTTTAGGAGGCATTGTAATGTGGGTTTAGTATGGGATTAGACACGAGTTCAACATTTCATCCCTAGACTAATGGCCAGTCCAATCGAACTATTCATGTGTTGGAGGATATGCTTAGGGCCTGTGTGATCGATTTTAGTGCTCGATAAGACCAACACTTGCCTTTGGCGGAGTATGCCTATAATAACATTTATCACTCCAACTTTCAAATGGCACCATTTGAGGCATTGTATGGTCGTAGGAGTCGATCACTTATTGGGTGGTTTGATTCAGTTGTGGTGGATATATTCGATGCTGATTTACTCAAGGATGTTATGGAGTAGGTATGCTTGATTCAGATTCGACTATTGACAGCCCAGAGTTGTCTATTGATATCCTAGAGTCATCTGAAGAGTTATGCTGACAGGAGGGTTTGTCCCTAAAGTTCATGGTGGGTGGTCGTGTGTGTCTCAAAATATCGCCCTTGAAGAGTGTGATGAAATTCAGGAAGAAGGACAAGCTTAGCCCAAGGTTTCTTACCTTGTTTGAGATTCTGAGAAGAGTGGGTGGGGTGGCTTATGAGTTGGCCTGGCCCCCTAGATTGTCAGCTGTCCATCTAGTGTTTCATGTCTCCATGCTTCGCAAGTATATACCAAATGACTCCCATGTGATTTCTTATAATGCGGTGGAGTTAGGTTCCGATTTGACATATGAGGTGGAGCCGGTAGCTATTTTAGACAGACAGCTTCATAGACTAAGGACCAAAGAGATCGCTTCAGTCAAGGTGCAGTGGCGATATCAGCCTGTTGAGGAGGCGACTTGGGAGTTAGAGTCTAACATATGGGCCGGTCCCGGTACCCTCAGCTTTTTAAGACGTCCAAGTACTTTCCGTTATCTTATGTTCGAGGATGAACATTAGTTTTAGCGATGGATGATTTAATGACCTTGAGGGTCATTTTTAGAAATTTTCTTGAAATTACCATTTTCCCCCTCTTATTAGTGTTTCCAAATGTTATTTTACCAATATCTGTAGTTGGAATTGTTTGAGTGTTAATAGATTGTGAATTGTGTAAGTTTTTGAGTTTTAAAACTTAAGTTGTTGTAAAAATGAGTTTTGGCACCATTTGAAGTTTCAAGTCTCAGAATGGAATTCCATCAATTCCATCAGTTTTGAGTGTTATTTTACCAATATGTGTAGTTGGAATTTTTTGATTCTTAATAGATTGTGAATTATGCAAGCTTTTGAGTTTTAACGCTTAAGTTGTTGTAAAAGCAAGTTTTGGTACCATTTAGAGTTATGAGTCTCGGAATAGAACTTCATCGATTCTATCAATTTCAAAATATAGGAATTGTTCAGGGTGAGTTGTTGGAATGAAATTTGGGGTTGATACGTGAATTTAAGGTCTTAAGTTCACAATTGTGGTTTCAAATGAGTTGGTTTGACTTTGGCCAATATATTGAGATCCGAGTGTTGGATGAAAATTATGTCAGTTCCGTTGCGTCCGGAACATCGAGTTTGGTCTAGTTAAGCATTGACTTAGAGCCCCAAGACCTTAATTGTTGTTTTGAGATTTTAAGCTAAACAATTGAGTTTTAGGCCAAAAGAGTGTCTGGGAGGGTAATTTTGTCATAACTACTTCTTTTCGGAAATCTGACTATATCATTAAGTATGGAAATATCAAATTCAGTGTAGTAGCATATCCAGTTTATTTTTATCGGACCCCAAATGATTTCCAAGGGTCCAATCGAAAGCATTTTGGACTTGGTGATCTGCAGTTTTTCTAGTTTCTGGTGACTGGCACCATGCTCTTCTCGATCGCGACCTATCCCTTGCGTTCATAATATAGTGTCTCCAAGACTCTTCACGATAGCGACATGGACCTGACATTCGCGATGAGTTGTTCTGTATGCTTCGCAATCGCGGGTTAGTGTCCCGCGATCGCGATGAGTAAAATTGTGTCCTTGAACAGTAACTTGGGAAAACCCCCATTTTCTCCATTTTTGTTGAGTTCTCGGAGTTTGGGGAGGCGATTTGAGAAGTGATTGTCGAGGAAAAGTGTTGGTTAAGTGATTTTTGACCTAAAATCTCCCTTTTTCGTTAATTACTTGGTGATTTCAACTCCTAATCTTTAGTTTCAAATCCCAAATTTCTTGGTTTCTTCCCTAATCCAAAATTTAAGGAAAATTGTGATTTCTAATTCGATTTCTACTCTATTTTTATGGATTTTTCAATCATGAGTTCCTTATTGCTAGTAGAACGTGATTTTTCAATTAAATTCTAGATTTGACCCTTTCTGAGATTAATCAAATTTTGGACCATTTTAACTACGGTTCTGAAACCTATCAATATGGGTGTTATTAGACTTCTTATGACACGTATGTTTCATTCTTGATTGTGGGTTATCATTCCGGATATTAAATTTGACGGTTGATCATCCGGTAGAAGTGTTCGAGTACGGTTTCGGCAGTTGAGGTAGGTTTGGCTTTCCTTCTTGGGGCTGAGTTGGGATAATTAATCAATTCTATGTTGTAGACTTTGGAACGGAGTTGTAGTTGAATTTTCGATGCCAGTGTGGGGGCTTCTTTGTGTTGTGTAGTCCGTGTGGGGGCCTTATTTTCTCTCTTATTTGCTTTGAGAATATATGATTCATAATTTGCCTATGAGAGAGGCGTGAGGAGACTATCTAACTTATAATGCCTACCTGAGGGATTGAGTTAGGGTTATGAGCATACCTGAGTATTAAAATATTTTTGAAAAGGGTGAACACTTAGTTTGAGGTATTTCCTTCGCATTACTCTCTATTGAGGATGAATATCATGTTTAGGTTAAGTTTTGAGAACTTTGAACCTTGTGTTGTATGTTGAGTTGAATACTGTCTCCTATGAATGCATTCATCCTCATTTATCATATCATTGATCATTGAGAAGTTGAGAATTGTGGAAACTCTTTTTGAGAAAGAAAATGTGACACATTTGTATATCTTTGGCCACGAGATAGGTGGCAAGTGGATGATATATTAGTATCATGAATATGGTTGGCCGCAGAACTGGGCCTTACTGGTACCGGTACCGGTCCATCCTGATTCCGATTAATTCCGATTGGGTATGGGGTAGGGGGTTCGGTAGGGGGAATAGGATGGGTGGGGGGGGGGGTTACCAGTTCGTTCTGGTCCGGTCCAAATTTTTGGCTGAAAAATTAGAAAGAAAATAAAAATTTACCCGTTATTTAGCTGTTAGGAGGGCCCACCCCAATGGTTACATCACCAGTCCAGCCCCCTAAATACCCCTCCTATCCCCCAATTCTTATAATACCCTAAAGTTTATAAAAAATACAATTAGGTTCTATTTTTTAACTATACCCCCCCCCCCCACCCTTTTACAATTTTTCACATTACTTTGTATTCTCTCAACACTCAATGATCAACTCTTTCAAAGTTCTAAAACACTCTCTTTAGTGTTATTACTTATTAAATTCTATTAGTTGGAGAATTTTGGTAGATTAAAATTTTGGAGTATCTTCATGCTTAAAGATTCATTCCAACTTACAATTTTCGGCTTTTACATCTGCTTTTATACAGACGTTCGGTACATACGTTCCAACTTATAATTTTCATCTATTTAGTCTTTATTAGTTTATTTATTTATTTGTTTGTATTTAATTTACGTAATATATTTAATTGGATATTTGTAAAATTTTAATAGTTCACTTATTTAGTCTTCACTAGTTTACTTATTTATTTGTTTATGTTTAATTTTTGTATTATATTTAATTTGCATATTTATAAAATTTTAATATGGATTCCAGAGACAAAAATATTTCAAAAAAAAGGTAAAAAATCAATTTTGGGTAGTGTTACTAATGTTTTAACCGGAAAAACCAAATTTGATGGTAGTTCTTCTAAATCTAAAACTAGAAAACCACCATTACCTATTGACATAGATGATTATACGCATGTAAATGATACTTGTTTTGATATTGATAGGAATACTCAATTAGACCATGAATATTTATATAGAAGATATGGTAATTTTGATGAATCACTAGATGATGATGATGATGATATTGATACTTTTGATGATGATGAAACTGAGCCACCTACGGCTACTAGTCCTTTTCGTGCTCCCACGCTCTCTCGCCCACTCCCCCTATATATCCCAGTAGAGCTAAGTCTAAGCTTGAACGTAAAAAAATAATTATTGTTCGGCAATTTATGACTTAAAGTGAAGATAAAACAAAAGTAATTTATCATAAATGTAAGCATTTCATGAACCATAAAACTATAGAAAAAGCTGGTGGTACAGGGCATTTACAAAATTATTTGATGGATTGTTGTAAAAGAGAATTTTTGGAAGCTAACGCGATAGTGGATGCAATAAAAAATGGTACGCCCTTTCTGATGCATTTGTAGGAGTAGGGGGCTCTAATATGGTACAATCGACATTAAACCCTTCTAATGTTTCTGGCCCTAGTACACAATATTTATATAGTAGAGAAAGAGATTTAGAAGAATTGGCTAAAATGATTGTTGTTACTGGATTGTCTTTTAGTTTTGGTAAAAATCCTGGTTTTATTCATTATATTAGATTAGTGTATAATCTTTCGTTTAATGGTTTTTCAAGAAACACTATTAAAAAAAGCTATTTTTGATTATCAAGGCCAACATTTTCATTATCTTCATTGTTTATTTAATTATAATACTTGTAGAATAGCTATAACTTTTGATATGAGCCGTAGTGTAAATGGTAATAATTATTTTACAATTATCGGTCATTGGATTGATGAAAATTTAAATTTATAAAAATATATTTTGGGTTACAAAAGTTGTGAAGTTTCAAAAACCGGTGCTTATATTGCTCAAACTATTTTAGAAGTTACAGAATTTTTTGGAATAACTAATAAAATAATGAGTGTCACTTTAGACAATGCTTCTAATAATACATTTAATGGTGATATTTTAAAAGGTGTACTTAGCGCTATTTATGATGATAGTTTTTATATTAGATGTGTTTCACATATATATAATTTAATTGTTAGAGATAGTATAATAATGGTTGCATTAAATATGAAGCTGCATCTCATTTTATTTTTAAATGTCAAGTAAAATCTAGACGTAAAGAATTTAAAAATAGGTGTCTTGAATTTAATCTCCCTTATAGAAAAATTCCAAAAACTGTTTCTAATAGGTGGAATTCTTTATATGAAATGTTTAAGGTAGCTTATGAATATAGAAAACCTTTACAAATGGTTTGGAATGCTCAAGACGTAGATATGGATTATAGACTTTCAAAAACAGAGTACGTTGACGTAAAAGAATTTGTGGAGTTTTTAAAAGTTTTTTCTTAGCTACAAAATAAATTTTTGGACTTTATTTCCCTACTATTTATTCGGTTTTACCAAATATTTATACAATTTCGACTAAATTTTATGATTATCGAGATAATTTTTTTTTTAAGATTCTATTGCTAAGATGATTGAAATTTTTTTAAAATATTTTTTTCTATTCCTCAAATTTATTTAACTGCTTATTTATTAAATCCAACATACAAAGAAGTTGGTGCATCACTAATGGTTGAAACAATTTATTTAAATTTAGGTATTAAAGATGATGAAGAACCTATTTTATCCACGGTTAAATATAGTATTAAAATAAAGCTAAAAAAATATATGACTTGTATAATTCTACTATTTTAAATGAAGTAGTACGTCAAGAAGAACCCCAAAAATCTAATTGTAAATATTCTGAAGATAATATTGATGATATATTAAAAAGTTATCTAGAACTTACTTCTAACAAAAAAAATAATTTTGATGAATTTCTTAATCAGGGAACGGAAATTATTAAGGATGCAGAAGGCAAACCCGACCTTTTGAATTGGTGGAGGACCCACAGCAAGGCATTTTTAAAGTTTCAACGGGTTGCTCGAGATTTGTTTTCTATTCAGGCATCTCTAGTAGCTTCGGAGGGAGCTTTTAGTGTATCTAGATTTTAAATAAGAGAACATAGGTATTCGTTAGCATCTGACAGCTTAGAGCTATCAGTATTATTTAGGAATTGGATTAATGCGGAGCGTAGGAATTTTGGGCGTTCGCCACTACCTGCCCAATTTGAATATGATGTTGACAATATTTTGGTAGATTCAAGTGAAGACGGAATGGATGCATTAGAGGAACAAACTATACAACAACTTCCGAAAAAAGTAACTAAACAAATGTTAGAAAAATTAAGACGAGACTATTTTGGAGAATACAAATATTAAATAATTCGAGGCCTAATTAGAACAGAACCCTTCCTAGAAGGTGGCTGCGTTGATTAGGTACTCTTCTAATATTTGTAAATTGTAATATAAATTGTACTAATTACTTTTTTTATAAATAAAATGATAGGCTATTCGCCTTAATTTTTTATTATTATTGTCTTCAATTTAATTCAGGTATTTTTTTTTATGTATTTTAATTTTCAAATATTTCAAACTTTAAAACTTTAAAAATTTAAACGTTTAAACTTCTATTTTCAAATTTGAAATTTAAACTTTAAAAATGTATTTTGAAAGAAATATTAAATTAATAATGTATTTTAGAAGTTTTTTTATTCATTATTTAAGTTAATCTAACTAATTAAAAAATTATTAAATTTTGAAATACTGGTCCGGTCCTTCCCAGTTCTGTCCTGGTATGTATCAGATCAGGACCGAAATTATAGGAAAACTTGTCCGTACCGGTACCTATCTGGTTAGTTCCAGACGGAACCACCATTTTCATGGCCGGTTTAGGTCTGGTTCTGGAAGATACCGATCCAGTTATCCCAGTTTTGATATCGCTGCTACCCTTAATCATGAGTCCTTGGCTACGAGCTGGGTGGTGAAGTAATTGATATATTGATATTGTGATGAGGTATATGGTCTGCGAGACCCCATTGGTCCTGCTCGGTAGCACAGCTCAGCAGGTGTATACAACAGGTTGTGCGATAGCCTTGATTCTACCATATCATCTTATCATTGCATTACCATATTGTGTTGCATTGCATTGATATCTGTGATACTTTGCCTATTTGATTAACTGTGATATTGAACTGTATTTATGTGTTTACTTTAATCGCGTCGTTCTATATAAATTGGCGATAACGTAGCAGGTGTGGGACTCTTCTACGTGCAGGTGGAAGTGTTCCTTAGTTTATGTCATATGTTTGATTAATTCATTATACTCAGTTGGTTAAACCTACTGAATACATGTGAATTGTACTCACCCCTACTTCTGTGTCCCTTTTGATGTAGATACTAGCTAGGGTATCCAGCGCGGCAGTTGATTACTAGCAAAGATACTATCATCGGATTAGTGGTAAGATATTGGGATTTGGATCGCCGCTAATTCCATCTTTCATTTCAAGTCTTTATTTTGTTCGGAGACTTATATTGTATATTCAGACTCAAACTTGTATTTGATGCTCTTATACTTATGACACTTGGTTTTGGGGATAATTCCTTTGTTGCCCTTTTTATTTCATTTATTTGTGGCCTGACTTCCATTGGGAGTCTCGTATGGTTTTACTTTTTTGGTTTACTCATCGGGATGGGGTTCGGGATATGTATCATCTTGACCTCGATTTTTGAGTCATGACACCTTCGATAAAAATTTATACTATTTTTGCAAGGTTAGTATAATTTTTTGTGTTTATATAGTAGATGTCGAAACCCCTTTGACTAGTTCGTGTGTCTACTTCTTCAAATTTTTAATCCCTTTAGTCAAAATCTCGACTCCGTCACTGGGTTCATTATATGTGACATCAAATGTTCACTTTATTGAAATACGTAAACTTCATTATGTTTTGAAAGATATGATACAAAGTGAAGATTCTGACTTGAGATAAATGACAATCAACATGAAAAGAAAAAACAAAAAAGATGAATAAAATTATTTATATTGTATGTATTTTGAATTTGCGCTATGAGAATGAATATGTTACTTATGCTCTAGTAAGTATGTTGGGGAAAGAAATAGAAAACATAATGGTAGATGAAGTACACAGCTTCTTTATTTCATGAGTATGAAAAAAAACATTCGAAAGAGTATCAAAGTTCATCAACTTCATCTATTTCTTCATCTGGTAGCACATTGGCGTTACCAAGTGTAAGTAATCCTCAAATTCAATCTAAAAAAGTAGTTGCAATATGTATATAATAATTTCAAAAGCATAAAGCTGATATTGAAAGTTCAAATGCTAAAATAGAGTTAGACAAGTATCTAGGTGAAGCAACTGGGAATGGAAATGATGATTTTGATACCTTAATTTGGTGGAAAATGAATTCACCTAGATTTCATATTCTTGCTGAAATGAACCATGATGTGCTAGTATTTTATGTTTCTAGTGTGGCTTCAGAGAGGGAATTTAGTACGAGAGGACGTATTATTGATTTATTTAGGAGATTATTGACTCCTAAATTAGTGCAAGCTCTTGTGTGTTGTCAAGAGTTGCTTCGAAGTGACTCACTTCCAATTGAAATAGAGAAAGATATAGATTATTTGAAGCAATTTGAACTTGGTAAGAATATCTCATTTATTATCTCTATATTGGTATTGTGAATAGTTTATTTCTTTATATTACATGACACTCATTTTTCTTTCTTTTAGATTTGGCAAAAAGTGGAAGTTGTTATTGCATCATAGATATTTAATTATAAGTTGTAATATATATATATATATATATATATATATATATATATATATATATATATATATATATGGTGCCTGAGTCAATTCATACATTGCTCTAATCTTTTATTGTTGGTGCTATGATTAATGAGCAATGTAATTGTGATAAGTTTATTGTAACTCCTGTACTAGAATAGACGTTCTAAAATATTACTTTGTTGGAATGTTTCTTAGGTCTCTTTTGGATGTTGGTTTATTTTTGTCAACCTGTTGCAATTAAACACCGTTAGTACTGCAGCCTAAAATAGTTTCTTTGCTAGATATTTTGGTTCACACTGAGTAGTTAGCTTTGACAATCTTAAAGTTCTCACTTTGCTTGTGATTTATTATGAATTATGAGTTTCATTCTTTATATTGATGGTGTAACGATCTATTTTAGTCGTTATGGATATTCCAAATGGTGAAAGGATTGAGACAACAAAGTTTATGAGTAGTAACTTAAATATTTTAGGCTAGGCCAATCTTAGATGAAATCTAAGTAAGATGAGATCTAAGACAATTCGAGAATGGACTGGGGTTAATGTATAAGCTAGGGTTAATTTTATGATAGATAAGGCATAATAAGTCACGCATAATAAGTCCGTAGGACTTTTCGTAAGTGAATCTGGGTGAGTAGAACTCCCGATATTGAACTTGGCGTGAAAGAGTTATTTTAGAACTCAAGGTTTGAGGTTGTGTGGAAAAATTGGGGTTTAGGGGAGAATTTATGAGTTTTCATCTTTGTGTAAACCACTAAGGCATGGGTAATCCCACTATGGTGGTGCCACTATTGTGGGTTGGTGGCCGTTATAGTGCACACGTCACAAATTAAAGATACAATAAAACCTCACTAAATTAATATTCGGTAAATTAATAATCTCTCTAACATAAAATCTCCGACCCCGATTTGGGGTAATGGCAAAAATCACTCATTTTGATAAGATAATAAGATAATATATTCTTGGAAGACCCTTATATAAACATATGATCCCATTAATATTATAAATTAATAATTATTTAAAAAGTACAAATATATATAACACAATTTAGTGAAATTTGATTCTATTGTGTTTTGTGTATTTGTTAATATTTAAATCTAGTTGAAGCTCATCTTTAACTTTTCTTATTGTATCCAAAAGTTTCTGTGTTATCTTTTGGAACTGCACCATAAAATTGTGAAGATTTCTAGATGTCATAAGTGTTTTCTTACGCATAACTGATTCCAAAAGTATTGTATCATCATCAGCATTATTTTTTCCGATGGTATCCACAATTTCTTCTATGCTCTGCACCTCTGTACATGTATCATTTTTACTCGAGTAATTCAACAGGCTATTGTCGTCCATTTTATTGTGATAACCGAGATCATTAATCATGACTTCACGTTCATGAATGACATTTATAAGTGGGTTCATTAAAAAATTACGTTTTTACTTATGAATTCTAATTTCGTTTTCATGTCTTGTATATCACAATTAACCTTCAGTGAACTTCAAAATATTCTTTAAATTAATAAATATTAATTTATCGATTAAATAATACCTTTACAAAATAATAATATTTCATGGTCCCACCTTTATTAATTTAGTGAGGTTTTACTGTAGAAAAGTCTCAAATCCATTTTTATTTCTGTAACTTCATTCTTGGGAGAGGGAGAAAGGCGACTTATTTCTATTTTCTTCAATTTTTCACCAATTCTTGCGATAAAGGTAAGTTAACTACTCCCTAACTTGTATTTTGATTCTTGAATTTTAGAATATATAGTGAATATCTTAGGGGAGGGTTCTTGACCTAAAATTAATGGTGAAAAAAACCCTAGTTGAGTGGGATGATCATGGAATTGGCCAAGGATTATGATTTGAGTTATAATCCAAACAATTTAGGTTGTTGATCATTGATTATTATATTTTATATTTGTTTTAGACTAAGAACAATCTAAGGCAAGTCAAAAAAGAAAAGCTCAGGTTCTTTAGATCATTCAGGCTTGATTCGAGGTAGGTGATGGTTGTGTTTTTTCAGTGTATACTATATATGCTTTCTAACTACTTCATTAGTGTTTCATGCATAATATATGATTAGGTAAAAGGAAAGAACATGAATTGAAATGGTAATTGTAATCAAATTGCATAAGATGAATATGTTACATGGTTGTACAAGTATGAATGCTATTCACTGTGGTTGTGACTGTCATTTCTTGTTGGATCGAGTACCACACCGGTACATTGATATAGGGTACCATGCCAGTATATTTGGATCGGGTACCACGCTATTATATTTGAATTGGGTACCACTTTAGTACACTAACTATGTTTGAGATCGAATATCACGTCATACATTAATAATTTGTGTATGGGTTCCATGAGAGAACCAAATTGATTGTTGTAACACCTCAAAAGTTGAAAAGATTGATTGGAAAGGAAAATTTTAGAAAATGTTGTTGGTACCAGTTTATAGGACCCACCTATGGACAGTACAAAGATCTGTGGACCATAGGTACTGTTATATCCTATACTTTTGTACATTTGAACGTTTTTAAGCTCCTCTAAAGTTGCCATGTGATTCATGTTATCCATGATGTTATCAAAATGATCCTAAGGAGGGGAGGATGTAACGCATCATATTTTTCATAGACTAGTTCTATGTGGGTAGTGATGGTTTGAAAGGATTTAAAAAGGGTTCGAGGCCAAATAATTTATCATAGTAATCGACCTACTTGCTTAAGCTACTGGTTTGGATGTCTTACATAATTAAGCTACTTGATTACACATCTAGATTAAGTAGCAAAGATCACACAAGTTCTTAAGGTAAGACTAATTGCTAACCTACGAAAAGAACAAGTAGGTGATGCATCTACTTAGAATATATGGACTGTATTTTAAATGAAATGGGCAAGTAGGTGATGCAACTACTTACAAACTTGTGGAAGGAATTAAGTGGAGATTAGTGATTAATTATGATTAATTAACTTAATTAGACCACTAAGTGGGCCCCACCAAGACATGTTACAGAATCTGATTGGTGTGTGGATAATAATGGGACACATGTCATAAGGGTGGACACGTGTCCAACCCCTAGGAAGCCTATATATACCCAATTTGATGACTAAGAAGCTCATTTATTTCATCTTCATCCATTGAAAATATAGAGAAAAATAAGGAGAGTCCAAGCCATGGCAACTCACGGCCATGGATGAACAAATCAAACTCCCAAATTTCGATCCCCGCATAAATTTTCTAAGGTAGTTTTCGATCAATTGGAGGTGATTAACAATGTGAACTAATCATTAGAGCAGCAAGAAGGCCTAACGTGTAATCTACAAGTTTTAGCCAACTTAAGAAGCCCACTTGTTAAGGTAAGAGTTAATCATTTTATATATGTTTTAGGATGAATTTGGATGTGTTGTGAATGTGTAAAAGTGAATTGTATGTATGAAATTATGTATGTGGGTATTGAAATGTTGTTGAAGCCGTAGAGGCTGTTTTAATTGAAGTCGGTGAGTTGAATTGGATTAATATTTTGGTTGTTATTGTCATGGGTTATGTAATGAGAATGAAGGAATTAAATGGTTAAAGTGGAAGTTGTTATTGTTGTGTGGGCTATTGTAGAAGTTTATATGATGTTAATATAATTTTGTTGCACATAAGAAGGTGATGTTGTTAACGTGTGGTTGCTTGTATTAAGTAATGTATAATGAACATTGATGGTCTGTTTAGCATGTTCATAGGTGTTCATGAGAGTATCGGGCATCTCTTTACGCTGTTAGTTAGGGGCTGTTTTGGGTGTGTTATTGTTCTTGTTGAATTGAAGGACTAAATTCTTGTTTAATTGAAGGACTAAGAGTAGTTAAGACTATAGTGTTGTTGTAATTATTGGACTATTATAAGGTCATTTGATGAAGTGTTGTGGCTATAGATTATTAAGATTAACTTGATTATGTCGTAATCGTTATGTTAAAAATTATGGAACGTCGTATTGTACGGACTGTTTTGGAATATTTTTGAATCTTTCCTTGGCTAACTTTGATATAGCACTTGAATGTGTGGTTGTTGATGTTGACTTGGTTATTACGTAGTTGGTTTGAATATAAGGGAAATGTCGCCTAATTTTCTAGAAATGTGTTGCTAATGTTGGAGTACATTTTGAAACCTTCCTATAGCTTAACCACAGTTCTTGACGTCTCAATATTGGTTGAAACACTGTGGGCATCGTGTACATATTATGTTACGGATAAGCATTAAAGGTATGTAAAGCTATCCCTTCTTTCTTTTGGCATGTCTTAAATATAAGTGATATATGATATAAGCTTTGGGATAATTCCATTCATAGTTTCGAAGTATGATTCATGATTCTTATTCACTTCTTGACGTTAAAACTCTTGAAGTAGTTAAGCTACTGCCCTATAGAGTATGTGAAAGTACCTATTCTTAAAGACTCTATAATGATTAATGTCCTTAACTTTCATAAGTTGTCTCGTATTATCTTGATACGTGTCTATGATCCCTGAGGCTTTATCTAATATGGTTCATAATGACATTCAAAGATTACTGAACATGACTATCGCCTTGATACTCAAGTACTAATTAGCCTACTTATCTATTGAGTCTCAAATGATGATCTAAATGCATATGGTTACTCACTACCCTACTCGTGAATACTGTTATTATATCTCTCACCGAGTCCCAGGCCGGATATATTATCACGCAATGTTTCCAACACTATCCATTGAGTCCCTCACTAAGGGGCCGGGTATGCTATGTGATGATATAATGATATGGTTTTGGCACTAAGTCCCTCGATGGGCCAGGTACGGTATACGTATATGTGTCACGATCCAACCCCATAGGCTGCAATAGGGTACCAACCTAGACCCTCATCTACATAACTGTCAAATATAAGGACTATACACCAGAACCCTTGTGGGTGATAACATATGTGCATATATATAGCCTCTTTCATTTGTATCTTATCATTAAATGGCGTGCAAGCCGACAAGGCTGTCATAGCATACTAACATGTATAATACATCATGTAGCCATAACTGAATAGAACTTACACATACAACCCACACACATTTTTACAGACCTCTTAGAATATTAACAGTGACATATGGCAGAATAGGGCCCTCGCCGTACCCCTGAATAAACAAATATATACATCAAGGGTCAATACCAAAATCTGGGCTCTAGTACAACGAAGCACTTTCAAATCGCTGAGTGGAAACCCTAAGCTGGCGGATCTCCAAAGTAAGTACCTGTACCTATGAGCATAAAATGTAGCCCCCCGAAGAAAGGGGGTCAGTACGATATATGTACTGAGTATGTAAAACATAACACATCATAACTGAGACCATAGCTGAAACAGGGATGTAGGGGACAAGTGTAACAATTAACAAATTACTGTACCTGCACCATAGGACACATAGTCATATACATCATCATACATTGTGCCCTGCCCGCTAAGGAACTCAGTATCATAATTATTTCATCATATTACCGTATCATCATATCATCACATATGGAATTTCATCATCACATGTGGCATAATACCATCCTCACATACACTGCTTGGCCCGGGACTCGGTGAAAGAAGTAGTAAAGCTGTGCACGATAATATTCTCGACCCCCTTATAGGACTCGGAGGAAGAGGGGTTACAGTATGCACAAGTAGAGTAGTGAGAAACCATATGCAAGTAAAGTCAGCATCTAAGACTCGATGAAATAGTCAAGTGAACCGTCAGCTGAAGACCAGGGAAGTAATTGTCCGAGGCATCCCTTTAGATGTCAGTGGGGCTTACATAAGTTGGGGCCTCAGGGACCACAAACATGCATCAAGAAAATGCCACACAATTTATGCAATCAGAAGTTTAGTCTTTGCAATCAGAAACACAACTTATGCAGTCAGAGACTCAACTTATGCAATCAGAGGCATTGATCATTTCAGAGGCTTTGGGAAGAGGAGCTTGTATCTTCACTTACCATTCAACATATAGATGGCTCAAGAGTAGTGGGTGAACCACTTTAAGACTCTTAATATTCAAAAGTGCCTACAAGTCACGGGTTATACCCAGATTTTATAAGGGAGTTACCTTCGTATCCATATCCTACATTGCATACAATCAAGTCTTTCCACAAGTAAGAAGAGACGGGCTTTACATGTGCTACTTTTCATTTCCTAGAAGACCTGGAAGGTAGTGACTCAACTATTACAGGAGTTCTAACATCAATAAGTGAACAAGAGTCTGGACTCATACTCAGAGCTTTAGGAATGGAATAACTCCCAAATTTCACATACATCACACTTACATCTAAGACTTGCCAAAACAAAAGAACGATAGCTTCACATACCTGTAGTAGCTCGATTGTAGTCCAACTTATTTTGTTTCTCCTTCAACCTATTTAACATGAGAGTAATAACAAGATTACTAAATTTCAACTTTCCAGCTTCCCAATTTATACTCAGGTATCTATAGGCACCATTTCCTTGCTCGCCTTCCTCGATTAGTCTATTGGCTAGTTTCAAAGTTAATGGAAATCAGGCAGCATCTCCCCTATAACTTGCCCTATTCGAACTTCTAGTTTTAATCTATAGCCTTAGAATCCATATTAAAAACAAAAATCAGCATCCATACATCATAAAATCACTACTATATCACGCAATACAATTTCCACACAACTCACCCAAAACTATGACGCCAAAGTAGGGTTTTAGCTCTTTATTTCACAAAATCTTAACCATACGAAATGGAGTATACGAGGCTGAAAATAGTGGAATATATACTCATATTTAACCATGTTCCATCCCTTTAACATAGATAAACCACCTCCAAACACAACACCATGCTAACGATAACACTAGCCAAACTTTAACTTGCTAGAATAGCGTCAAAACAGTCCCTACATGACCTGCAACATCCTTCAACTGTAAAGCACATATTTTCACATTTCCAACTCATATTTATACACCCACAACATGTATAAGCACTTGACCAAATATGGGAGAAGAGAATCAATCCATACCTTAGCAAGTGAGATTTCGAAACTTCCCGAAAGTTATAGGTTTACATCGAACCTCTTTGCCGCCCCAACTATCAAACTTTACATTGTTAAGCACCTTCATTTAGTCGAAGAATACCTTAGATAAGTCATTGGAGGAGTGAAATTGAAGGTCTCACCTTGCTGTCATGGCCGTTTCTCTCTTGTTCTTGTTCTCTTCAAGTTGCTCTCAATAGTTCTAAGCAACAAGCTAAAAATATGTCTAAGTACAAAGCTGAAAATAAGAACCCTTAGCGATGAATTAGGGTTTTATACCCTTCCTTTAAGAGTGACACATGGCATCCCCTAGGGGTGACACATGTCCAGCCCCTAAGAAGTCATCTCATGCCATGCACCCAATCCTTGGCTGCCACATGGCAGCGTGGGGTCCTCTCCAAGTAGGTACGTTACCTACTTATCCCAAGTAGGTGCATCACCTACTTGTCACCTACTTTCTTCTTTTTGTAAGTTCGAAACCTAGTTTTTGCTCCTTTTCATTAGTTCGTAGTCTCGTCTCACTTTAAGAATCTATATAATCTTTGCTACTTAAGCTCGACGTATAATCAAGTAGCTTAATTTTGTAAAACGTCCAAGTTGGTAGCTTACGTGAGTAAATCGGGTTCCACTAATTTTTACTAAGCCTCCATCTCCTTTCACATCCTTCCAAATCTATTTCCAATCATTTGGGATGGATTCATCCTTCCTTCCTTAGGATTAGTTAGTCACATTGTAGCCAGTAGGGGTCACATGACAACTTTCAAGAAGATTAAGAAAACGTCCAAAGGTACAAAAATATGGGGTATAACATCCTTTTCCCCTTTAGAACATTCGTCCTCGAATGTTAGCTAATATTATAGGATTTTACAAAGATTTCGGGCATCCTCTACAACAGTTGCTATCCTCTCCATTTAGGAGTTCAGATTACCCTTGGATATAGGGAACAAGTACGAACATCTTTTCTCTATCTCCTTTTTGACTTCCCAGGTCATCCCCTCTCTAGTTTTGTTTTTGCCTAAAAACTTTGACGAAAGTCACGTTCTTAATTCGCAACCTTCTAATTTGTTGATCCAAGATGGCAATAGGCTGTTTCTTATAGGATAACTCTTCTATTTTGTGGACATCATTTATAGTACACACTCTGGGTAGATCACTAGTGCATTTGTGAAGCATCCATATCTGATGGACTGGGCGTATAGTTTCCCAATTAGGTGGTAAGTCCAACTTATAGGCAAATTTGTCCATCTTATGAGCAACTTGATAAGGTCTAATATATTTTGGGATAAGTTTCCTTTTCTTGCCGAATCTTATTACTCCCTTCCTGGGTGACCCTGTTACGAACACCTAATCATCAATTTGAACTCTCAATGTCGATGTCGATTATCTGCATATCATTTCTGTTGAATTTGGGTTGCTAGTCAATAGCTTGCATAATCATGTCCGGGCCTACTAGTTTAGTCTTTCTAACATCGACCCAACCAATAAGAGACTTACACGTCCTTCTCTACCAGTTTTGTACGGGGTCATTTGGATACCAGAGTGGTAGCTATTATTGTAGGCAACTTGATAAGTGGTAGATAATCATCCTAACTACCTTCAAAGTCAACAACACCAGCTCACGACATATCTTCTAGCGTTCAAGTAGTATTCTTAGCCTGTTCATCAGTTTTAAGGATGACAGGCGGTACTAACACCTACCTATGTTCCCGATCTCTTCTTGGACTGATATCTAAGTGCTAGCTGTAATTTAAGACCATCTACTCGAGACAATAGCTGTGGGGACCTCATGTATTACTCCTCAACTTCCTTAGAAGACTTTAATTGGTATTTTATACTTTGGGTTTATTTTTTTTTCCAATCCTTAGGTTGGCTACTAAGTAGCGCTAAAGTTCGTTCATACAGTGACCCTCCTAGCCGCTTGAGTTCTATCTATTATTAGCTAGCCTAATTCCAAAGGGATTTGGCATATAAGCTCGCCATCCTATAGTAACCAGCTCTCCCCTGCCCGTCTTGCTTAAACCATTTCACAGTTTTCCTTACCCCCGTTTGTAATACTCTAGACATGTTATCTCATGTCATTCTTTACCTTTACAAGAATATGAGAGAGTGCTCAACTTAATCTAAGAAATACCTTAGCGTTGTCTCTCTAGTTCTCACGTTTTACCTTGCCTTCTCCTCCCTTATTCTACAATCAATATCGGGATAGATCTTTGGTCCAACCATGGACATGTCCTGTTCTTCCTGTAATATTAATTCCATCTTAGTGGTTGACTTAACCCATCTTTGCATCTTTCTATAACATATCCAAAATATCCTAACTCCTTTTATCATGTACTTCCTCACTTGGCCCTGTACTTAACATATACAATCATAGGTTATCTAACCATTCTGATACAACTTGTATGAGGTGGATGTAGTCTTTTCATCTCCTAGTTCACTCTATTGTATTTATCTTATTCACATTGAAACTTGCTCGTCCCACCTTGTCGCACTTCTTTCTTTTCCCTTATTCACTCTTTGCTCTTCTCATCTCATATCATAGGAGGTTTTTTGATTCCTCTTCCTTGGTTATTTATCTATCTCAATATCATTTGCGAACAACTCTATAGCCAACATCTTGGATTTTAGTTTAGCATGATATCATTATCCTTCGTAGTGTCTCTTGAGTTATTCGATGTCCTTTCTTGTTATACCCTGTTCTTTTTATACACACCCACCTTCTAACATTATATCGTTCAGGGTCTTGGCAAAAACTTCTTAACATTTCCTTACATACCATTCTAACTTCTATCCAATTATTGGTGGCTTCCAGACCTTTCTAACTTGGTTTAGCAAGGGAACTTACTGGAGTTTAAGCATCCATCTCAAACATGTTTCCATATCAATTGCCTCCATCTTACCCTTGCCGTTTTCTCACTTGCTTCCCCCTTTCAGGGGGTACTTATACCTTTATTCGGTTATACCTGGCTCTATGTCTCTATGTCTAGTCTTAAATTTGTCTAATCTCTTTCCCCAATCTACTCGGTACTGTATTATATCCCTGTCTTTTTGTATATTTTATAACCTGATTATCCACGTATGGAACCTTGTCTAAATAACGAAGTGACGAGAACCTTTCCGTACATAATGTGATATCTCATTTATTAATTTGTACTTGAATAATAGGACCCAAGAAACAACTCATCCAAGGCCACATTCTACTTATCTTTATCAAAGGTTAATTCACAGTGTAGTCGTTCCAACTTTTAATTAGGCAACACTTGTATTCTGACAATGATTGTCCAAGGTTCTCTTGGAGTAGTATCTTTATCCCAACCTATATCCTTTGTTCCATGGGGTGAATGTAGGTTGTACCATTTATTCTTTAAGTTGGTCGTCTTTGTCCTTTAAGGGTTCCACTATTTTCGAGGCGACATTATGTGCACACATCATTCCTTTATACCTTATGCCCCTTGTCCTTACTGTGTACCCAACATAGGATTTTAACTTAGTCAACACATACCAAATGCGCCTTACTAATGGTCTTACCTTATACCATATTGTTGTACCACACTTTTAAATTCATACTTACATATTCAATTCATGACATCTATCTGGGGTGCTCTTGTTAGAATTTCCTCCCATAGATTCCATCTTCCATTAGTTGGTGAAGGGATAATAAAGTGTTATCCTGAAGCATATTCCAATCACCACCAGAAGGGAACTAAAATCCAAAGAGCATCACAGTGCTCCTTAGTTCTTGACTCATATGGTCTCCCTCTAGGTTTATTCTTGAGTCGTGAACAACTGATCTAGTCCTCCAATAATAGCTGAGGGTTCTGTACCTTCCAACAAGAATGAAACTCTATCATCGGGCATCTTTCACCTCAACATGAGCTTTTCCTAAGGCAAAATACGGCTGGAGATACCGTGGTCTGAACTTTACTGCTCAAATAGACTGTTTCTAAGTTAAAACTTCCCCCAAATAAAAAGGGTGCCCCTTATTGACAACATGGAAATTACCTCTTACATATTTTGTTCAATATAATAAGGGTAGTCAGTATCAACTTCCAAGATATATTAAGAATCAACGTTTCATCTCCTTTTTTTATTTTGAAAAAATTTCGATAGAATTTCCTCTACACTCCTTACTATCCCAAAACCTGCACGCAGAAAATACCAACAATGTCTCACAGGGTCAACATATATATATTCATGTCGTATCACAGCCACACAGGGCTTTCAATATTATCTCATATCGCAGCCACACAAGGCTTTCAATATCAATAATAGTATGAAAATGATGGACTCACCTCGTGTGTCCAACTCAACCTGCATCTCTTACACTTTTTGGTCTAATATTCTTTTAGTTTTCGACTTTACATTTCAATCATATGTCAATACCTTACCCAACAGACATCTTTCGTGCCTTTGCTTACTTATGTGCTTTGTAACTTCTAATGTCGTCAATTACTTCCTCTGGTTGATGATGTCCTTCTGCTAAAGTCCAAGGTTAGTATAAGGAGTTTTCCTATGACTCGGATCTATAGCAAGATCTTAGATATGAAAGAAAGGTAACATCCTAAATGTCCTGTAGCCTCCTTCTTATAGATGTGGCGCACAACACACCAATAAACAAGACTCTACTAGACACAGTCTGTAGATATTCTAAGGAAAAACTGCTCTGATACCACTTCTGTCACAACCCAACCCTGTAGGCCGTAACTGGGACCGACCTGGACCCTCATCTACATAATTATCAAAAATAAGGACTATACACTAGAACCCCTGTAGGTGATAACATATGTGCATACATATAGCCTCTTTCATTTGTATCTTATCATGAAAGGGCGTGCAAGCCGACAAGGCTACCATAGCATATTAACATGTATAATACATCATGTAGCCATAACTGAACAGAACTTACACGTACAACCCACACACATATTTACAGACCTCTAAGAATATTAACAGTGACATATGGCGGGATAGGGCCCTCGCCATACCCCTGAATAAACAAATATATATATCAAGGGTGAACACCAAAATCAGGGTTTCGGTACAAGGGAGTGCTTTCAAATCGCTGAGTGGAAATCCTAAGCTAGCAGATCTCCAAAGTAAGTACATGTACCTGCGGGCATGAGACGCAGCCCTCTGAAGAAAGGGGGGTCAGTAGGATATATGTACTGAGTATATAAACATAATACATCATAATTGATACCATAGCTAAAATAGGGATACAGGGGACAAGTGTAACAATTAACAAATTACTGTACCTGCACCTTAGGACACGTAGTCATATACATCATCATACATTGTGCCCTGCCCGCTAAGGAACTCAGTATCATAATTATTTCATCATATTACCATATCATCATATCATCACATGTGGAATTTCATACAGTGCTCGGCCCGGGACTCGGTGAAAGAAGTAGTAAAGCTGTGCACGATAACATTCTTGACCCCCTTATAAGACTCGGAGGAAGAGGGGTTACAGTATGTACGAGTAGAGTAGTGAGAAACCATATGCAAGTAAAGTCAGCATCTAAGACTCGATGAAATAGTCAAGTGAACCGTCAGCTGAAGACCAGGGAAGTAATTGTCCGAGGCATCCCTTTAGATGTCAGTGGGGCTTACATAAGTTGGGGCCTCAGGGACCACAAACATGCATCAAGAAAATGCCACACAATTTATGCAATCAGAAGCATAGTCTTTGCAATCAGAAACACAACTTATGCAGTCAGAGACTCAACTTATGCAATCAGAGGCATTGATCATTTCAGAGGCTTTGGGAAGAGGAGCTTGTATCTTCACTTACCATTCAACATATAGATGGCTCAAGAGTAGTGGGTGAACCACTTTAAGACTCTTAATATTCAAAAGTGCCTACAAGTCACGGGTTATACCCAGATTTTATAAGGGAGTTACCTTCGTATCCATATCCTACATTGCATACAATCAAGTCTTTCCACAAGTAAGAAGAGACGGGCTTTACATGTGCTACTTTTCATTTCCTAGAAGACCTGAAAGGTAGTGACTCAACTATTACAGGAGTTCTAACATCAATAAGTGAACAAGAGTCTGGACTCATACTCAGAGCTTTAGGAATGGAATAACTCCCAAATTTCACATACATCACACTTACATCTAAGACTTGCCAAAACAAAAGAACGATAGCTTCACATACCTGTAGTAGCTCGATTGTAGTCCAACTTATTTTGTTTCTCCTTCAACCTATTTAACATGAGAGTAATAACAAGATTACTAAATTTCAACTTTCCAGCTTCCCAATTTATACTCAGGTATCTATAGGCACCATTTCCTTGCTCGCCTTCCTCGATTAGTCTATTGGCTAGTTTCAAAGTTAATGGAAATCAGGCAGCATCTCCCCTATAACTTGCCCTATTCGAACTTCTAGTTTTAATCTATAACCTTAGAATCCATATTAAAAACAAAAATCAGCATCCATACATCATAAAATCACTACTATATCACGCAATACAATTTCCACACAACTCACCCAAAACTATGACGCCAAAGTAGGGTTTTAGCTCTTTATTTCACAAAATCTTAACCATACGAAATGGAGTATACGAGGCTGAAAATAGTGGAATATATACTCATATTTAACCATGTTCCATCCCTTCAACATAGATAAACCACCTCCAAACACAACACCATGCTAACAATAACACTAGCCAAACTTTAACTTGCTAGAATAGCGTCAAAACAGTCCCTACATGACCTGCAACATCCTTCAGCCGTAAAGCATATATTTTCACATTTCCAACTCATATTTATACACCCACAACATGTATAAACACTTGACCAAATATGGGAGAAGGGAATCAATCTATACCTTAGCAAGTGAGATTTCGAAACTTCCCGAAAGTTATAGGTTTACATCGAACCTCTTTGCCTCCCCAACTATCAAACTTTATATTGTTAAGAACCTTCATTTAGTCGAAGAATACCTTAGATAAGTCATTGGAGGAGTGAAATTGAAGGTCTCACCTTGCTGTCATGGCCATTTCTCTCTTGTTCTTGTTCTCTTCAAGTTGCTCTCAATAGTTCTAAGCAACAAGCTGAAAATATGTCTAAGTACAAAGCTGAAAATAAGATTGCTTAGTCATGACTTAGGGTTTTTTACCCTTCCTTTAAGAGTGACACGTGGCAGCCCCTAGGGGTGACACATGTCCAGCCCCTAGGGCACCACCTCATGCCATGCACCCAATCCTTGTCTGCCATGTGGCAACATAGGGTCCACCCCAAGTAGGTGGGTCACTTACTTACCCCAAGTAGGTGCATCACCTATTTGTCACCTACTTACTTCTTTTTGTAAGTTCAAAACTTAGTTTTTGCTTTTTTTCATACGTTATAGTCTCGTCTCACTTTAAGAATCTATATAATCTTTGCTACTTAAGCTCGACGTATAATCAAGTAGCTTAATTTTGTAAAATGTCCAAGTTGGTAGATTACGTGAGTAAGTTGGGTTCCACAACTTTTTACTTAGCCTCCAACTCCTTTCATATCCTTCCAAATCTATTTCCAATCATTTGGGACGACCTTATCCTCCCTTCCTTAGGATTAGTTAGTCATATTATAGCCAGTAGGGGTCACATGACAACTTTCAAGAAGATTAAGAATACGTCCCAAGGTACAAAAATATGGGGTATAACAATATGTATATGCTGATATGATAATATAATGATACGATTATGGCACTGAGTCCTATAATAGGCCAGGTACGGTATGTAATAATGATATGCATGATTTGTTTTGTAAGGCACAGATACAGTGAGTTCTTGATTATCACACTTTTCTCCTGGACTCTCTACTTCAGTTATTATCTTTCTTATTGTATTTTATGCTTTACATACATAGTACACATCTCGTACTGACCACCCTTTCTTCGAAGGGGGGAGGGAAAGGGGGGCTGTGTTTCATGCTTGCAGGTATAGATGCTAGCTTCGGTGATCCACTAGCTTAGGACTTCTATTCAACTGTCTTGGAGTGCTCCTTTATCTTAGAGCCTAGACTTTTGGTACAGGCCCTTTTTGATGTATAGATATGTTTCTTCTAGGGTACGATGGGGCCTTGTCCCACTATATGATACTGATGATACTCTTAGATGTCTATAGACATATATATGGATTGTATGTATATGTGTTTGGTTATTCCTATATGACTTATATGTTGGGATGTTCCCGTTCGTAGTGGTAGCCTTATCGGCTTACGTATATATTTTGAGATATTGTACGTAGTGACAACCTTGTCGACCCGTCTATTATGATGTGTTAATTTGATTGTGATTCTCCAAGAGACAGGTTACCTTGATAAATATATATAACGCTTGAGATAACGTCATATTTTCACAAAGCCTCCATATTTTTTGGTTTCAGTTTGATGATGTCTAATAGATATGTATGCGAGTGCCCAGCTCGGGCGCTAGTCATGCCCTATGGGGTTGGGTCATGAAAAAAGTGGTATCAGAGAAGTTCATCCTCAGAGTATCTATAGGTCGTGTCTAGTAGAGTCTTTTTTATCAGTTTGTTGTACATCACATTTATAAATAGGAGGCTACAGGATATTTAGGATATTATCTTTCCTTCTGTTTTAGATCGTGCGAGAGCCTGAACCTAGGAAAGAGTATTTTTGACCTTTTTTCCTATAGGTAGGTGCAGATTTTTGAGAGATGAAGTAGCTAGCTTCAAATAATGAGGGTGATAAGAAGGCCCCTAGGGTAAATTTGAGACCTCAGGCTCCAGGATCGAGTAGGAGGAGCCTCAGTTATTCTATCAAGACTGACCCCTTAGAGGA
This sequence comes from Solanum dulcamara, assembly GCF_947179165.1. Classification (NCBI taxonomy): domain Eukaryota; kingdom Viridiplantae; phylum Streptophyta; class Magnoliopsida; order Solanales; family Solanaceae; genus Solanum; species Solanum dulcamara. Next base: position 10,839,359 of record NC_077244.1, on the reverse strand, counting down.
CCCAACGACAATTCCTCCAGAGTGTTTGATATCCAGGAAAGCGGTCCCTGAAGCCCTACCAATTGCTCCTATGGCAGGGCACCACGTTAGACCGGCTACCTCAGTAAGTGTTACAGACTATTCCAGACCCTTGTCCTAGTCATCGGTAAACCATGAGTTACCCGATTATCTATATTTCTTGGATTCAGATGAAGAAGATGATGAGGGTCAGATGAGTAGATGGCAGATAAACGATGACGATGAGCACAATTCACTTTCTAGATCACCGGATCAGACTAAAGACTGATCGACTACAGGTATAGGAGACCTTATCAAAATTTCCTATGTATGTGTATTTGTTATTGATTGTTACCTAATAGTGGCAAGCGAAAATCAAAGAAGTCAATAACTAAGTATTTATAAGTAATAGTTACTAAGGCGTTCCCACCCGTGGGAATTTCAAATTTTAAGATGGAGAATAGTTGTACATACAGGTGAAAATTGGATAGAAAGGGAATATAATGGGAATTTGTATATGAAGATTGGCACATTGGCCATCATTATGGTGAGTTATGATAAGTATAGTAGGGAAACAGGTTGAATGTATATATCGCAGATAAGCCCAGTTATATAGTGTGCCCAGAAAAAGCTAAAGGAACTAGTAATTGTAAATGAAATATATGTTAGACATAGTACGAATGTTGCAGGTATGCTTGAAACCTGCAGTTACAGATGGAAAGGGAAAATAAACAGGAAAGAGTGACATGTACAGTTTGTGTTGGATATATGGGGCAATTTCGTCATTTTTATCTTGTGATTGATATAGGAAGCCCGGTGCGACTACGATACAATATAATATACATGTGTGTTGGCCCTGTAAGGCATTGTTGGTATTTTCTGCATGCAAGTTTTGAGATAGTAAGAAGTACAGAGGAAACTCTACTAAATATTTTTAAGGATTAACAAGAAAATAACATATAAGTTCGTAATATTTTTGGAAAGTTGCTCCAACAGTAACGATAAGATTTGACTAAGTCTCAAGTACGTCTCACTTTAAGAGATAAAGATTAACCGATGAATTGATAGTAATAATAATTATGAGGATATCAATTAGTAAAAAGAAATACTAAGATAATTTGAAAGGGTTTGTGACACTAAGAGATGATTTAGAAAGGGTCGGTAGTTAACGAATTTCCAAATGTATTCCCAGATGAACTTCCAGGTGTTCTTCCTGAGTGGGAGATAGAGTTCACTATAGATGTGTTTCCAGATACTCAGCCCATATCTATTCTTAGAATCGAACCTGCAGAATTGAATGAATTAAAGGATAAGATGAGAGACTTATTAGAAAAGGGATTCATTAGGCCCAGCACATCACATTAGGGAGCACCGGTACTATTCATGAGAAAGAAAGATGGGTCATTGAGAACGTGTATTGATTATATGCAGCTAAACAAAATGAAATTAAGGAATAGATATCCCCTTCCTAGGATTGATGATCTTTTTGACCAGCTACAGGGTGTTAAGTGTTTCTCGAAGATAGACCTGTGGTCAGGCTATCATCAGTTATAAGTAAAGGAAGTAAATATTTCAAAGTCTGCATTTAGGACCCGCTACGGGCATTATGAATTTAGGGTGATGTCTTTTGGGATGACCAATGCTCTACTAGTGTTTATGGATCTAATGAACCGAGTGTTCAAGTCATTCCTAGACTTGTTCGTGATTGTATTTATTGATGATATCCTAGTCTATTAACGATCGGAAGAGGAGCATACAGATCATTTGAGGACGATACTCAGGGTGATCCAGCACCAGAAGTTGTACGTTAAGTTCTCTAAATATGAATTCTAGTTGACTTCAGTAGCATTCTTGGGGCATATTATTGGAGCGGATGGTATTCGAATAGATACACAGAAAATTGAGGCCATAAAGATTTGGCCTAGACCTATGACACCTACTGAGGTACGTAGTTTTCAAGGGCTAGCAAGATATTATAGGAGATTCGTAGAGAAGTTTTCTTTGATTTTAGCACCTTTAACAAGGCTAACTCAGAAGGCAGCTAAGTTCCAGTGGACCGATGCTTGTGAACGAAGCTTTCACTTTTTGAATGATAAGTTGTCTATGGCCCCTGTTCTAACTCTTCTTGAAGGACCAGATATCTATGTTATTTATTATCATGCTTCCGGTGTTGGGTTAGGCTGTGTACTGATGCAACATGGTAGAGTTATAGACTGTGCCTCCCGGTAGCTCAGAAAGCACGAAAGAAATTATCTAACTCATGATCTTGAGTTAGCAATAGTAATTCATGCTTTGAAAGTATAGAGGCATTATCTATATGGCGTACATATTTATATCTACATGGATCACAAAAGTCCCCAATACATCTTTAAGTAGAAGGAGTTGAACTTATAGTAGAAAAGGTGGCTAGAGTTGCTAAAAGATTATGATGTTGACATTCTATACCACCCGGGGAAAGAAAATATTGTAGCAGATGCACTCAGCCATAAATCTATGGGTAGCTTGGCAGATGTATAACCAAAACGGAAGGAGATAGTCCGTGATATTTACCAATTAGCTAACCTTGGAGTACGTTTGGCTGATTTTGATAATAGTGGAGTTTTTGTTCGAGGAGTTGCTGAATCCTCTATTATGGGAGAAGTAAAGCGACACCAATATGAGGACCCTGTTCTGGCACAGTATAGGGATGCGACCCTTTAAAAGGAAATGACCCCATTCGAGATCACACCTGACGGAGTGCTGAGGTATAAAGGCAGATTATACATACTTGAGATTGCAGGGCTATGACAACAGGTTATGGGGGAAGCACACTATGCTCGTTATTCTGTTCATCCAGGATCAAAAAACATGTATCATGATGTCAGATGTTTATATTGGTGGGATAGCATGAAGAAGGACATAGTCGAGTTCGTAGCTAGTGCCTGAATTGTCAACAGGTTAAGATCGAGCATCAGAAGTCTGGTGGACTATTACAGGAGATGGAAATCCTGACTTAGAAATGGGAAGCAGTTAATATGAATTTTATTACAGGCCTTCCTCACACTCCACAGATGTATGATTCTATATGGGTTACTGTAGATAGGCTGAAAATATTAGCCCATTTTCTTCTAGTCAGGACTACTTATTCAGCCAAGGATTATGTAAAGTTATATATCAAGGAGATAGTAAGATTTCATGGGGTCCCCACATCTATTATATCGGAAAGAGGAGCTCAGTTTACAACTAACTTCTGGAGATTATTTTCAGGAAAGATTAGGGATATATGTGAGTCTTAGCACCGCATTTCATCCTTAGACTGATGGACAGGCTGAACGTACTATCCAGACATTGGAAGATATGTTGCGGGCCTATATTATTGACTTCATGGGTAGCTGGGATGATCATCTGCCATTTATCGGGTTTGCCTATAATAATAGATGTCATTCTAGCATCCAGATGGCACCGTATGAAGCTTTGTATGGTAGGAAATACAGATCACCTATTGGTTGGTTTGATATTAGTGAGAGTAAACTAATAGGCCCAGACATAACTCAGCAAGTTGTGGATAAAGTAAAGCTTATTCAAGAGACACTATTAGCAGCCAGAGTCGGTAGAAATCATACATAGATAATCAACGTCCATACTTAGAGTTTGAAGTTAGGTATTGGGTATTCTTGAAGGTGTCACTGATGAAGGGGATAATGAGATTCGGCAAGAAAGGGAAACTTATCTTGAGGTACATTGGGCCTTATCAAATTGTTCGTAGGGTGGGCAAGGTTGCTTATGAGTTGGACCTACCATCTAATTTGGAAGTAGTGTACCTATTCATTCATGTGTCAATGCTTCACAAATGTATTGGTGATCCCTCTAAAGTATTCCCCGTGGATGATATCCAAGTGACTAAGGAGCTGTCCTACGAGGAAAACCCTATGGCTATACTTGATTACCAAGTTAGAAGGTCGTGTAGCAAGGACGTGGCTTCCGTCAAAGTATTATGGTGAAACAAAAATAGAGAAGAGATAACCTAGAAAGCCAAAGAGGAGATGGAGAACAAGTATCCTTACTTGTTCCCTATACCCACAAGTACTCTAAACCCCTACATTGGTTATATTGATTAATAAGAAAATTATATGTGATAACTATTACAAAGACTTCCCGGAATCCTTGTAAGACCTTATGAGGGTAGTTAACATTCGAGGATGAATATTCTAAAGGGGGGAAGGATGTTATATCCCATAGTTTTGTACATTGGAATATTTCTAAGCTCCTCTAAAGCTGTTATGTGATCCATGTTATCCATGACGTTATCAAAATGATCCTAAGGAGAGGAGGATATAATGCCTTATATTTTTCATAGACTAGTTCTATGTGGGTAGTGATGATTTGAAATAGGTTTGGGAGGATTTGAAAAGGGTTTGAGGCCAAATAATTTGTCATAGTAATTGACCTACTTGCTTAAGCTACTGGTTTGGATGTCTCACATAATTAAGCTACTTGATTACACATCTAGCTTAAGTAGCAAGGATCATACAGCTTCTTAAGGAAAGACTAATTGCTAACCTACGAAAAGAACAAGTAGGTAATGCACCTACTTGAAATATGTGCACTGTATTTTAAATAAAAAGAGAAAGTAGGTAATACAACTACTTACAAACTTGTGACAGGAATTAAGTGGGGATTAGTCTTAATTAGACCACTAAGTAGGCCCCACCAAGACATGTGGCAGAATCTGATTTATGTGTGGATGATAATGGGACATATTTCATAAGGGTAAACACGTGTCCAACCCCTAGACAACCTATATATACCCAATTTGATGACTAATAATCTCATTGTTTTCATCTTCAACCATTGGAAATATAGAGAAAAAGAAGGAAAGTCCAAGCCATGGCAACTCACGGCCATGGCTAAGCAAATCCAGCTCCCAAATTCTGATCCCCGCATAAATTTTCTAAGGTATTTTTTGATCAATTGGAGGTGATTAACAACATGAATTAATTATTAGAGCAGTAAGAAGGCCTGACGTGTAATCCACAAGTTTCAGCCAACTTAAGACGCCAACTTGTTATGGTAAGAGTTAATCATTTTCTATATGTTTTAGGATGAATTTGGATGTGTTGTGAATGTGTAAAAGTGAATTGGATGTATGAAATTATATTTGTGGGCATTGGAATATTGTTGAAGCTGTAGGGGCTGTTGTAATTGAGTCGGTGAGTTGAATTGGATTAATATTTTAGTTGTTATTGTCATGGGTTATGTAATGAGAATGAAGGAATTAAATGGTTAAAGTGGAAGTTGTAATTGTTGTGTGGGCTGTTGTAGAAGTTTATATGATGTTAATGTAATTTTCTTGCACATAAAAAAGTGATGTTGTTAACGTGTGGTTGCTTGTGTAGTTTATGAACTTAGACAGAAAGAATGTATTAAGTAATGTATAATGAACGTAGATGGTCCATTTGGCATGTTTGTAGGTGTTCATGAGAGTATCGGACATCTCTTTACGTTGTTAGTTAGGGTTGTTTTGGGTGTGTTATTGTTCTTGTTGAATTGAAGGACTAAATTCTTGTTGAATTGAAGGACTAAGATTAGTTAAGGCTATAGTGTTGTTGTAATTGTTGGACTATTATAAGGTCATTCGATGAAGTGTTGTGGCTATAGATTATTAAGAGTAACTTGATTATGTCATAGTCGTTATGTTAAAAATTATGGAATGTTGTATTGTGCGGACTGTTTTGGAATATTTTAGAATCTTTCCGTGGCTAACTTTGATATAGCACTTGAATGTGTGGTTGTTGATGTTGACTTGGTTATTAAGTAGTTGGTTTGAATATAAGAAAATATCGCCTAATTTTCTAGAAATGAGCTGCTAACATTGGAGTACATTTTGAAACCTTTTTGTAGATTAACCACAGTTCTTGACGTCTCAATATAGGTTGAGACACTGTGGGAAGCGTGTACGTATTGTGTTACGGATAAGCATTAAAGGTATGTAAAGTTATCCCTTCTTTCTTTTGACATGTCTTAAATATAAGTGATATATGATATGAGCTTTGGGGTAATTCCATTCATAAGTTCGGAGTATGATTCATGATTCTTATTCACTTTTTGACGTTAAAACACTTGAAGTAGTTAAGCTACTGCCCTATAGAGTATGCGAAAGTCCCTATTCTTAAAGACTCTATAATGATTAATGTCCTTAACTTTCATAAGTTGTCTTGTATTATCTTGATACGTGTCTATGATCCCTGAGGCTTTATCTAATATGGTTCATAATGACATTCAAAGATTACTGAACATAACTATCGCCTTGATACTCAAGTACTAATTAGCCTACTTATTTATTGAGTCTCAAATGATGATCTAAATGCATATGGTTACTCACTACTCTACTTATGAATATTGTTATTACATCTCTCACTGAGTCCCGGGATGGGTATGTTATCATGCAAATTTTACTATACTATCCACCGAGTCCCTCACTAGGGGGCCAAATAAACTATATGATGATATAATGATATGGTTATGGCACCAAGTCCCACAATGGGCCAGGTACGATATACGTGCGCATGACTTTTTTCACTAAGTCACTTACTAGAGGGTCGGGTATGGTATATGTATATGATGATATGATAATATAATGATATGATTATGGCACCACGTCCCATAATAGGCCGTATATGGTATGTGATAATAATATGCATGATTTGTTATGTAAGGCATAGGTACAATGAGTTCTTGATTATCATACTTATCTCTTAGACTTTCTACTTCAGTTATGATCTTTCTTATTGTATTTTATGCTTTACATACACGGTACATATCTCGTACTGACCACTCCTTCTTCGGGGGGGAAGGGGTGCATTTCATGCCCATAGGTATAGATGCTAGCTTCGGTGATCCACCAGCTTAGGACTTCCATTCAGCTTTCTTGGAGTGCTCCTTTGTCCTGGAGCCTAGACTTTTGGTACAGGCCCTTTTTTATGTATATAAACGTTTATTACGGGGTACGGTAGGGCCTTGTCCTGCCATATGATACTGATGATACTCTTAGAGGTCTATAGACATATGTATGGGTTGTGTGTATATGTTTTCGATTGTGACTATATGACTTATATGTTGGGACTTTCCCATTCATAGTGGCAGCCTTTTCGGCTTGCGTACATACATATTTTGGGATATTGTATATAGTGACAGCCTTGTCGGCTCGTGTATTATGATGTGTTAATTTGATTGTGATTCCCTAGGAGACAGGTTACCCTGATACATATATGTAACGCTTGAGATAATGACCTATTTTCACAAAGCCTCCATATTGTGTTTGGTTTCAGTTTAACGATGTCTAACAGATATGTTTGCGAGTACCCAGATCGGGCGCTAGTCACGGCCTATGGGGTTGGATCATACAAAAGTGGTATCAGAGCAGTTCATCCTTAGAGTGTATATAGGCCGTTTCTAGTAGAGTCTTGTCTATCATTGCATTGTACACCACATCTAGAAATAGGAGGCTACAAGACATTTAGGATATTACCTTTCCTTCTATTGTAGATCATGTGATAGATCCTGAACCTAGAAAAGGTTGTTTCTGACCTTTTTTCTTATAGGTAGGTGCAGATTTGTGAGAGATGAAGAGGCTAGCTTCAGATAATGGGGCTACTAAGAAGGCCCCTAGGGTAAATTTGAGACCTTAGGCTCTAGGCTCGAGTAGGAAGAGCCTTAGTTATTCTATCGAGACTGACCCCTCGGAGGACCCAGCGATAATTTCTTTAGAGTGTTTGATATCTAGGGAGGCGGTCCCCGAAGCCCTACCAGTTTCTCCAATAGCAGGGCACCACGTCAAACCGTCTACCCTAGTAAGTGTTACAAACTATTCCAGCCCCTTGTCCTAGTCATCGATAAACCATGAGTTACCCGGTTATCTGTATTCCCTAGATTCATATAAAGAAGATGATGAAGGTCAGACGAGTAGATGGCGGAAAAACGATGATGAGGAGCACACTTCACTTTCTAGATCACCTGATCAGACTAGAGACTGATCGACTACAGGTATAGGAGACCTTATCGAAATTTCCTATGTATGTGAATTTTTTATAGATTATTTCCTAATAATGGCAAGCAGAAATCAAAGAATTCAATAACCAAGTATTTATGAGTAATCGTGACCAAGGCATTCCCTTCCATGGGAATTTTGAAATCTAAGATGGAGAATAGTTGCACATGTATGTAACGCTTGAGATGACGTCCTGTTTTCATAAAGCCTCCTATTGTGTTTGGTTTCAGTTTGATGCTCTCTAATGGATATGTATGAGAGTTCCCAGCTCAGGCGCTAGTCACGGCCTATGTGGTTGGATCGTAACAGGTACGCAGTCGTAGATGACGTACTGAAAGTTGGAAAATATTTTTGTAATAAGCTAACCAAAGGACTCGTGAAGGGATCTACGGGTCATAGATAAAGCTCGTGGGTTGAGAATCAGAGACTGTGATTTTGGTACTTGAGTTCTACAAAGGATCCCTAAGGATCGTAGAAGGAAATACAATTCGTACAATTGATTCGTTGCAAAGTTTCTAGACTAGGGAAAATTTCAGTACTTTGGTTCTACATAGGTGTTTATGGGTAGTGGAAGGAGATTGGGTTATAGGTTTGTAGAATATATTTAGAGAGTTGAGTTTAGGGCTTCAACAGGGAGAGAGGGTCTTCAAATCATAGAGTTATTTGTGGAAAGAAATTAGAAATTGGGTCTTAGATATGTGATCTACTGATGATCTGGATGGTCCGTAGAAGCATCTACAAATAATAGGTGGGTTCGTAGGTCACCCCAATAGTATTTTCTCAGAGGTTGTTTCAGTCTTTTCCTATCTTTTTAATTTCTAAACTATGTCTTTTCTATACTATTCATAAGCCTTATAACTACCTTTACTCTTAAAATTATTCTCATTCCCTCTTATTGACTCAATACCCAAGAAGATCTCAAGCCTTCTTCTCCAAGGAATCTCTCAAGGTTGATTAGGTTTCTTCAAGCTTTAAGTCTCCTCTTCCAATTTCAAAGCTAAGAATCATCAAGGTATGAGGAAATTTCATCCATGAATCTCTTTTCATCCATGGATTCCCTCTTCATGATTTCATCCAAAAATGTAGGGTTTCTATGATTATTCTATGAGTTCAATCAATTATTACTTTATTCATTCCTATTGTTCTTAATTGCATATTTTCAAGGATTTTTATATGAACCCATTTTATATGAATATGTTGATTTTGAAATTAAGTTTTGAGACTTTAAGCATGCATCATGAATTGAAGAAACTATGACTTAAAGATGCTTTTGAATGAAGTATCAATAATATTTTGATGAAAACAAGGTTGCTTCGGATTGAAGTATTCGCACTATGAAAGATATCCATGATTTAGCTATTTCTGATTGAAGTGTCTCTTATAAGTACGTTATGAAATTATGATATGTTGAAATAAGTTATTCTTATTATTTAAGTATTATTTAAGAGTTTACCGAGCATCGAGTTGGACTAGTGGCGATTATCTAGGTCCCAGAACTACGTGCTCCGTAGGATGTCCAGTGGACAATCAACTCAAGCTTAGTGGATCCACTATAGCTCATATTTTGTGGTCCTTACCTTGGCAAGTAGGACAATCTTTTTTCAGTGTGGGAGCAAGACACCGGACTCTATATTATAGCTCACATTGTTTATGTTGGTTAACGGTATCTCGCACTTATGTTATGTTATGATTATGATTTTATTGCAATTATCACATTGACCATGTATAATGTTTTAAAATATATTTTGAAGAATTTATGTCATGTTTTATCTTGGTCATTGCATTATCATATTTTTACATTATGCATTGTATATTCTTCATACTCAGTATATTTCATAGTACTAACCACATACTTTTGCTTATATTATTTTATAATATAGGTTCTAACACTCCATCTCATGCCCAGGTTAGTATTGATTTTATCAACTTTGCACTATTTGGTGAGTCCTCATGGTTCTAGGACATGCCACCTATGAATTCTTATATTCATTCCAGACTATGCTTTCAGTTTCATACATTCAAATTTAGCTAGGGACATGTCCTAACAACTCACCTATGTCAGTGGAGGCTTATGTCAGACTTAGATTCTACGTTATTGTCACAATCAAAGATAGACCCTATATGTGACAGGATAATTAGCATACATAGTATGACATAAACAATATGAAATCAAGAGTAGACAGCAATATGGAAGATAGGTCTTAAACAAAGAAATCTCAATATAAGAGAATTCAAACATAATAGCCAAAATAAATTTAAACATACTCTTATAGTCCGACAATGCCTCTACCAGACTTAGACGGTGGCGTAGGACAAGCCCTAGCTCACCCAAAATATATGAAAGTGAAGTAGTCTAAACCTGAAGAAATAACATAGCGAATTCTCCCTCGAATCATAAGGACTCACCAAAATAGAAAACTCCCAATAGAAGCCAAAACTAGACACGTGGATGGGCGAGAGCATCGTGACCTATATTATGAAATAATATACAAAAAAGTATTTGTTAGTACATAAAATTTACTAAGTATGTGATAAATATGCATAACATGAGTAAAGGGACATAATAAGCATGTACATGAGATGCATGACCAAAATATCTTGAAAATCGTGAAGTAAATTATAAAGTCGTGAAATAAGGTTAATGCATCATAAGACATCATATAAGATTTTGTAAGAAAACATAATCATTTTTTGGCATATGAACCGTAATCGATAATAAAACCATGTGAGCTTTTAGATGGAGTCTGGTGTAACTCCTACATCGAAAAAGGAGAAGGATACTTGCCAAGGTAGACTCCGTATTATTAACACCATGACATATATGTAGATCCACTAGCTAAGTCATTTAAAACAACCTAGGGGGCATGTAGTTTTGGACTAGAGATTGCTACCGGAGACTCCTTTAACAAGCCTCCATCTCAAAGTCCTCTCGGTACTAAGTCAAATCCCAACGGAATAGATAAAATTGATCATAATCATATAAATTGGAAAGGCAATAATCATATACCAATCTACATCATAAAATAACATAAGAGTAGCTTGTTTAAATCATAATTGCATAACATAGTACATATAGACATCATATAAGAGTTTGTAAGAAAACATAATCATTTTTTGGCATATGGACCGTAACCGATAATAAAACCATGTGAGCTTTTAGATGGAGTCTGGTGTAACTCCTACATCGAAAAAGGAGAAGGCTACTTGCCAAGGTAGACTCCGTATTATTAACACCATGACATATATGTAGATCCACTAGCTAAGTCATTTAAAACAACCTGGGGGCATGTAGTTTTGGACTAGAGATTGCTACCGGAGACTCCTTTAATAAGCCTCCATCTCAAAGTCCTCTCGGTGCTAAGTCAAATCCCAACGGAATAGATAAAATTGATCATCATCATATAAATTAGGAAAGTCAATAATCATATACCAATCTACATCATAAAATAACATAAGAGTAGCTTCTTTAAATCATGATTTCATAACATAGTACATATAGAGACCAACCTTTCTAAGCATCTAAAATTATGATTTCATTCATATTGTGAGAAACCCTCTCACAATTCATTGATACATACTTGAAAACATCCTTTAAACATCTCTCATTACTTTCATAAAATATTTGTAAACCTTTCATAAAGTTCATGATCATAATTCATAGTTCATAGAAAAAATCAAATACATAGTGCATGGGTCCATGTAAAATCAATTGAAAATTATGTATAAAAGTGAATGTGAGCATAATAAGATAGAACAATATCAAATGAATCAAAACAAAATAGACCCATGAAAAATTGACATGAAACCCTCATTGAATCAGATGAAATTGAATTTGGAGAATTGAGTTCCTTTGGGACCAAATGGATGAAAGGAAATCCATTGGTGAATTCTCACATACCTTGATAATAAATGCCATAATGCAAGCTCTAACAATGGAGTCTTAAATTTTTTGTAATCCTAACTTCCTTTCTTGATCTTGAGAGAAAGTTTTAGAGAGAAGACTTTTGAGTGGGAGTATTTAAGAGAGAATGAGGAAAATTTGGAGGTTTTGAATAGTTATAGGTATTGAGAAAAATAGCCCCCAAAACGTCCTTTCTCCAATATTAAAAGAATGAGAAATGTCCAAAATGCCTCTTCAAATACTCAACGACCCCTTATACAGATCTCTACAAGACTCCACAGACACAATATGGAACCTGGTTACTAGAGGTTGATTGCCCATGGGGAGGTTTACAGCTTGTGGAACCTCACACGGGCCGTATAACCTCCTCGTATAAGCTCCTTAGGCCAAAATTCTTCCCAAGTCTAATGGTATGGGCTACAGACCCTCCTACGATCTATAGAATCCACCACAATCCATAGAACACTCTCATGAAGTCAACTTCATCCTATTCTCAGAAGCCCCTTCTAACGATAAATTCTATGACCCATTGACTTCTTTATGGGCCATACAACCTCTCATGGTCCCAATCTTCAATATCTCACAATTCTAACACCTTAGGGCCCTTCCACGACTACCTATCAGGGACTGTGAAAACCTAAGCGGTCCGTAAATGAATTCGTGAATGCCAAAAGTTGCACCAGAAGCGTTTTTATTCATTTTCCTTTCCGTTTAGACTTTGCAACTTTTGGGATCTTACAGTTATGGTCTTTTTTCGGATTTTCTATGATACGATGAGATTACCATTCGAGACTTATCTTCTGCTTTCAATTTATTTAAATATATTTATTATCTTAGTGTCATGCTTATGTCAAGTGGCTTGTTTAGAGTCTCTCGAGATTCTATTCGTTATATCATGCCTAGGGATAGTTTGGATCATGACAAGCTTGGTATTTAGAGTGTCATTTTTTTAAACATTCCTAGGTGTCTTATAAGCCACGTTGAGTAGAGTCTTGTTCATCAATGTAAAGAGTGTCACATCCATGAATAAGAGGCTACAACAGATTTAAGAAACTTCACTTCTTTCATCAATCCTAAGTCGTGTGATAGAATTGAACTCTTTAAGGTTTCCTTCTAACTCATATTCTATGCATTTCAAAATCATGCCTCTAAAAATAGCTCCATTAAAAAGGAATGTGAATCAATATACGGATTAACAAGCACCTCAGGTTTCGGTTGATCCTTTGATTGAGCAAGTCACTCATGCGGAGTTTAGGGCTGCTTTCCAAGAACTTGCCGAAGCTATGATGACTCAAGCTAACCATGAGATTGTATCTCTCACGATCCCAAATATGGGTATGGAAGTGATAAGAGTTCAAGACTTTACTCAAATGAATCCTTCAAAATTCCATGGTTCAAAGATGGACAAGGATCCACAAGAATTTATTGAGTAAATCCAAAAGATTGTAGACATTATGGATGTGACTCCGATGTAAAAGGAAAATATGTCCGCTTATCAATTGAAAAGGTTTTCTCAAGTTTGGTATACTCAACAAAAAGAAGATAGGTCTATGGATATGGGTCCCTTGAATTGGGATAAATTTAAAGAGGTGTTTCTCGATCGCTTCTTTCCCCATGATATGACAGAGGCTAAAGTGCAAAAGTTCATTAAATTAAAGTAAGGTAATATAAGTGTGAAGGAATACTTTTTAAAGTTCACTCAATTGTCTAAGTATGTTCCAGCCATGGTTGTCGATTCTAAGCTCGAATTAGCAATGTCTCAAAAATGGTGGTCAAAGAGTGTAGAAATGCTATGTTTATCAATGATATGAATATTTTGAGGTTGATGACTCATTCCCAACAAATTACGAGAGAGAAGCATAAGGAGAGGTCTAGAGAAACTAAGAGGGTCAGGACAGATAGTGGTGACTACTCTCATCAAAGGTCCAATAGTGGTGGTAGATCTCAGCTTTGAAAGAAATTCTTTGGCCCGACTTTATCTAGTGCTCCAGTTCAGAAGTTCAACAAAGATAGGGTATCTAACCCTAAGCCTTAAAGGAGTTCTCCTAGTGGACAAACTATCCCTGCATATGGAGGTGTGGGAAGAGCCATCGAGGAGATTGCTAAGACGGTTCTAATGCATGTTATGGTTGTGCTAAAATTGGTCATAAGATAAGGGATTGTCCTTTAGTTGCTAGAAAGAGTAAGGATGGTCGTTAGCAAACTCTGTCTACTTCATCAAGTCATCTAGCTCAATAGGGTACTTTATCTAGTTTTGGTGGTATGGTTAGAATCAAAGTAGGTTTTATACTCTTTATCCTTGACAGGATCAAGAGGATTTTCCTGAAGTGGTTAATGGTATGTTACGAGTCTTTCAGTTTGATATTTATGCTTTTTTAGATCCTGGAGTGAATCTTTGTTTTGTGACTCCCTATATTTCTATGAAGTTTGATATCAGTCTCAAAATCTATTAGAATCTTTCTCAACCTCTACTCCTATTGGTGATTCAGTTTTAGCTAAACCGATTTATAGAAATTGTCCGGTCTTAGTTTTTCAGAATATTACCTCAATTGATCTAGTAGAGTTAGACATGACTGACTTGATGTTATTCTTAGTATGGATAGTTTTCATGTTTGTTATGCCTCTATTAACTATAAAACCTGAGTGGTTAAGTTTCAGTTTCTGAATGAATCAGTTATAAAGTAGAAGGGTAGTAACTCAACGCTTAAGGGTCAGCTCTCGTGCCTTAAAAATAGAAAGATGATTTCTAAACATTGTATCTATCATCTAGTTCCAATTATGGATGAGAATTTTGAAACCCCTACTCTTGAATCAGTTCCTATTGTGAATGAATTTCCCAAAGTGTTTCCGGCTGACCTTTCTAGAGTTTGTCCCAAAAAGGAAACCAATTTTAGTATACACATTCTTTTAGATACCCAAGCTATCTCTATTTCTCCTTATGGAATGAATGTGACAAAACTTAAGGAGTTGAAATATCGACTAAAGGATCTTTTAGATAAAGTTTTTATTAGATCGATTATCTCTCCATGGGATTCTCCTGTTCTCTTTGTTTGGAAGAAAGATGGTTATCTTCGCACGTACATCAATTATCATCAGTTGAAAAAAGTCACAATCAAGAATAAGTATCCCGTCCTAAGGATTGATGAATTGTTCGATCAACTATAGGGTGCTAGTTTCTTTTCAATGATAGACCTCGGATCGGGTTATCACCAGCTTAGAGTTAGAGAATATGACATTCCGAAGAAGGCTTTTAGAACTTGATATAGTCACTATAAATTCTTGTTTATGTCTTTTAGACTAACAAATTCTCCTATAACTTTTATGGATTTGATGAACTGGGTGTTCAAGTTATAATTGGATATGTTTGTCATTGTGTTTATCAATGACATTTTGATCTACTCTTAAAGTGAGGATGAGTATGCCGATTATTTGAGGATTGTTTTGTAAGCTCTCAAGGATCGCCAGTTATTTGCCAAGTTTAGCAAGTGTAAGTTTTGGTTAAGGTCAGTTGAGTTCCTTATCCAAATTCTATCCGATGAGGGAATTCAAGTTGATCTGAAGAAGAAGAGGCAGTTCAGAACTGGCCTAGACCTCTTTATCTCTTAGATATTCGGAGTTTCTTGGATTTAGCTAGTTACTATAGATTGTTTGTGGGATTTTCCTCTATTGCTTCACCTTTGACTATTTTGCCTCAAAAAAGGTGAAATTTCAATGGTCAGAAGCTTGTGAGAAAAGTTTCCAAGAGGTTACGAATTGACTTACTTCAGCCCCAATTTTGACTTTACTGGAAGAGTCCGATGGTTTTGTTGTGTATTGTGATTCCTCGAGAATTGTTCTTGGTTGCATTTTGATGTAAATTGATAAGGTGATAGCTTACACTTCTAGGCAACTTAAAATTCATGAAAATAATTACTCAACTCATAATTTAGAGTTGGCGGCGGTGGTATTAGCTATGAAAATATGGAGACAGTATTTCTATGTTGTTCATGTGGATGTGTTCATTAATCATAAGAGTTTACAATACGTGCTTACGCAAAAGGATTTGAGTATTCGTTAGAGATGGTGGCTTGAATTATTAAAGGATTATGACATGAGTGTTCTTTACAATCTAGGTAAGGCAAATGTTGTTACCGATTACCTCGACCCAAGCTAGGCCCTAGGCGTGACAGAGACTCCAACTCAGCCTCTTAGCATACATCGCATACATAAGGTAAGTAAAGACATCAATAAAATCATAGAGCGGAAGATAAGTCTCAAGTAGAATCTCAAATATGAAGAAGACTCAAAGCAACATGTCTGAATAATCTGAGCCACGTATTCATGATAGTCTAAACATGCACCTATTTCTATTAGATGAGGTTTAGGACATTTCTAGCTCACCAAAATATAAAGAATAAAAAAGTCATGGAAATATAGAGAAAAGCATAAATATTGGCTCCTCGAAATATGAGGACTCACCAATAATGAAATAGATACTCAAAAGCTTGGCACAAGCAGGAGGAGGATCATGATGATCATCTAGCCCTACATTATAATACAATATAGGTAAAATGTATGCATTAGTACACAGAATGTACTAAGTATATGAGAAATATGTACAATGTAGACATAATAGCATGGTGAACTTGAAACATATGATGTAAGACAAATAATCATTAAAAGCACGAGATTTGAAAACCATAAGTCATAACACGTGGTCAATGCATCATTGAAATCATCATAAGGGCTCATAAGGAGAAAATATAGTTTATTTGTGGGATAGAACCTTTAACTGATATTTAAGATCATGCGAGTTATAATATGAAATCCGGTGTTACTCCCACACTGAAAAGAGAGAGGCCACTTACCAAGTAGACTCCATGATAATATCTTTTAACATTATGAGCTATATGTAGATCCACTAGCTATGCCGATTAAAGCGAACCTACGGGGGCAACGAGTTAGGAACTAAAGGTTGCTACTAAGGTTTCCTTAGGTTGTTACATATGCTTTCGGACCGAACCCCACCTCAAAGTTCTCTCAGTTCTTAGTCAATATTCCAATAGAATTCATAACATTAGAAAAGGCAATAATAAATACCAATCCACATCATAAAATAATCATAAGAATAGCTCATTAACATGGTGATTCATACAAGTATGAGAAAACCTTTCATCTTTATGAATCTATGAGTCAGTGAGAAAACCTTTCACAACCATTTATACTTGCTTGAGAACATACTTGAAATCATAATTCACCATCATCACAAACCATTCATCAATCCATAATCATAATTCCATAACTTCATACTTTGAAAATAGCATACCGCATGGGTCCATAAAACCTTACTTGAAAATATTTAATTTAACTTGAAACATGCATAATTGAATAATTAACTGTGAAACTTAAACTCCTTCTGGTATCTATTGATATCAGCAGCAATTAATAACTTGATTGTTTCAAGGCAATTATTGATAGCAATAGTAGACTCACACGTCTTAATATTATATTTTTTAAAGAGTGAAAAATTACCTAACTGGTAAATCTTTTCTCCGTAAAGGTTTGAATATCCCTATTTGTCTGTTACTTAGAGATGATAGACTGCTTAACTTTGATGATTCTCTGTTAGGAGTCTTAGAAAGTAACCTCGCCAATGGCCCGGTATACTTTAATTGTTATCCCAACTTCTCGGTGGATATCCATGATCCAAACATCATGGATACCTTGACACTTAATGTCAAAACTAAGAATATGAACAGTAAGGCCGATACCCGAGAAATAGCTGTAATATATAGGGTATATTACAAGCTAATGAAAACCACTATAGCCCCAAAGGCTATATCTACTAGCATCAAAGGAGTCATTATGCTCATGGAAGCAAACCAAGAGCACAGTACTACCTTCGTCCCCAGGCTTTTAAAATGGGACGACATCTTGACTGACGAAGAATGGAAATTTGATTCCATTACCCATCCTCTACCTATTCACCCAGATAGATCTCAAATCGATAGGGTTATTCAATTTCCAGATGGATCTATTAACCTTAAGTTTTTAAGATCCAACTCTTATAGTCAAGCTTCTTCAAGTAGAAGAATGTCTTCGGCTAGACCTTCTTCTTTCTGCCCCTGGGAGGGAGGAGATGACTCTTCTACTAAAAATATTAAGCAAGGAAATGTTCATGGAGTAGATTTCTCTAGAACCATTCCAAAGGTTTATTATGAGACTACAGCCCCTGGAAATCCCACTCTTAGTGATATGAAACCAGAACATAAGAGAGAAAACTCTTTAGGTGTCCTAACCTCCGATGATACCTTTGTTCTTGACAAAAGGAGACTTAACAAATGGTGGAAACTTCCTGAACACCAAAAGAAAGTAGATTGGTACAAAGCCACTTACTCCTTAGAACAAAGAACCTCTTTTAAAGATAAATGGTTTAGAGACATGGAAAGATTCAAGACTGAAATTGAATTTTTCAAATGGTTTGAACACTCAGGACAAATTGATGACACCAAATCATCCCTCCAAGTCCTTATTAACAAATGGTACACTAGAGAACAGGTGATAGAAAGTGTCACTCGCCCTCTAGAAGGACTTAGTATTCCCTATAGAAAAAATATCCTTAAAGCCTCTCCTTTCAAAAAACCTCTTGAAAAGGATACCTCTCTTCCCACAGCTGCTGATATCAACAACATTTATGAACAAAATAACTACACCAATCAGGTTCTCCATATAGTGTCAAAACAAATAGAAGAATCCAAAAGTAGCAGTTACAAAGGAATTACCCAGATTGGAAACAAACCTAGTACTTGTTACTCTGGTCCTCACATTGAGACTAACCCTATATTTAAAATTCCAGAATTTTCTAAGGAAGACTTTCCCAAGTTAGAAAATCCTCTTAGTCAATCTAATGACATCCTTGAAAGGATCAATGACCAACTCTCCAAACTCAATATCACCAAAGGAGACCAAGTCAGAGCCATCACTCTAAATTCCTCTGAAAGTAGGTATCCCAACAAAATGAATTATTACTCCAGACCCTCCTTCCCAGATGTTCAGTTTGAAGAAGACACTCTTCACCCGTCAGGTGCCACAGACGGGCACGGAATTCAAGAATGGAATATAGATGGAATGGCAGAAGGCCAAATCTATAATAGACTCCAAGAAATGGGGATGAATATCACAGCGTACAAAATAAGAGGTTGTAATGATAAAAACGCAGTTGTTCGCCTTATTGCCAGTTTTAGAGGTACTATAAAGAATTGGTGGGATAATTACCTCACCGAGCAAAACAAAGCAGAAATTCTCAACGCAGTCACTACCAAAAGAACTGTGAAAGTAGAAAATGGAGTAGAACCTAGACTCTTTCAAGATAGAAGTCTAGAAATCCTTAACAATCTTTATTGCAAAAAACTGACTGACTTTAGATGGTACAAAGATATGTTCATCAACAAAGTCATGATCAGATCGGATTGCAATAATGATTACTAGAAAGAAAGATTTCTTAGTGGTTTACCCCCACATTTTGCTGAAAAGGTAAGGTCTAAAATTAGAGATAGGTGCGAAGGAAAAATCCCTTATCCTCATCTCTCTTATGGAGACCTTATAAGCCTTATCAATGTCACAGCTATGGAACTTTGCACAGACCTTAAGTTAAAGGAACAACTTAAGAAAGAACAGAAAACCTACTCCTCAGAGTTAGGAAGTTTCTGTCAAGATTTTGGGTTCCCGGTTTTAAAACCCCCTTCCTCCAAAAAATTAGGAAAAAGGGAAAGAACTTCTTCTAGTTACTCTCGCAAGAGAAGATCTTCCAAGAAAAGAGAATATAGAGATAAACCCAAATGGAAATTCAAAAAGAGATCCTCTAAAGGATCTTCAGAAGACACTTGTTGGACTTGCGGTAAAAAAGGACACAGATCCAATGAATGTTCCAGAAACAGAAAGAAGAAAAACAAAGTAAATCTACTAGAAGTAGATGAAGAAACCAAGAAAAAACTCTTCTTCATTATAGAAGAAGAAGAATCTGAATCAGGCTCAGACTACTCCTCAGAAGGAGAAAGCGATGATGAATTCTTGAATGTAGCACATGACACTCAGTCAGAAGAATATTCAGAATGCAACTGCAATGGAGCATTTTGCATGTGTGATAGTAAATCTATTAATGTTATATCTGAAAATTCGATAGAAACTTTATTCTCTACTATCGAACATATTCAAGATGAAGATGCTAGAAGGAGGTACCTCCTTGAGTTACAAAAGTTAGTTACCAGACAGAAGGAAGAAAGGCCTGAAGTAACTCCTTTCAGCATAAAGCAAATCATGGGAAGATTTGACTCAAAGAAGGAAGAACCTTCTGTAGAATTATTAAGAGGAGAAGTCAAAACTCTCAAAAATGAGATCAGAGAAGTCAAAGCAAGACTCCACAAAATTGAGATTGAAAATCTCACTACTCAAGTTCACAAAGAAACCACCAGTCAGGAAAACCTTCAAAGGCTATCCTTACAGAAGAAACTGATGAAGAAGATTCTGAAATAGAATCTCACAGGTTTGAATCTGACGCCGGTAAATCTGACGCAAGTTTAAAAACTATTACAAAAATAAGACCTCAGAGTTCCCATATTTTGATAAAACTTGTCATTAACAATGATTTTATTCTTAACAAAATTGCCTTGTTAGACAGTGGTGCTGATAGAAACTGCATTGTAGAAGGATTGATACCTACAAAATACCTTACTAAGGGAACTACAAAATTATACAGCGCCACAGGTGAGCGTATTTTGATTAATTATAAACTCTCTGATGCCCACATTTGCAATAATGGTATTTGTCTCTCTAATGATTTTGTTATTACAAAAAACATTAATGAAGAAATTATTTTGGGAATACCTTTTATTACTCAAATCAAACCATATCTTTCAGATTTTGATACTATACGAACAAAAATTTTGGGAAAAGAAATTGCATTTCCTTTTATTAAAACTCTTTCTCAGGAAGAAAGTAAACTCCTTCGTAAACAAACGGCTTTTAAAATAAATCTTATTTCTCAGCAGATTTGTTTTCTTAAAGAAGCTATAAAAATCAAGCAAATTGAGCAAATTTTAAAAACCCCGGGAATGGTTTCTAAGATTGCCAACCTCTAAAAAAAATTTGAAAAAGAAATTTGCTCTGATTTCCCTAATACATTTTGGGATAGAAAATTCCACATGATTGAACTCTCATATATTGATGGATTCAATGAAAAAGCCATTTCTATGAAAGCTAGGCCAATTTCAAATGAACCATGAATTAATAGAAATTTGTAAAAAAGAAATTAATACTCTGTTGGCTAATAAAATTATTAGACCTTCCAAATCTCCTTGGAGCTGTTCAGCCTTTTATGTTAACAATGCAGCTGAAAAAGAAAGAGGATCTCCTAGATTGGTTATCAACTACAAACCTCTTAACACAGCTTTAAAAAGGATCAGGTATCCAATTCCTAACAAAAGAGATCTTTTAAAAAGAACTTATAAAGCAAATGTTTACAGTAAATTTGATATGAAATCAGGATTTTGGCAAATACAAATTGCTGAAAAAGATAAATACAAAACTGCTTTCAATGTCCTGTTTGGACAATATGAATGGAATGTAATGCCTTTTGGGTTAAAAAATGCCCCTTCAGAATTTCAAAATGTCATGAATTCTATATTTAACCATATCAGCCATATATCTATTGTTTATATAGATGATGTATTAATCTTCTCTGAGGACATTGATTCTCATTTTAAACATCTTAACATTTTTTATAACATTGTCAAGAAAAATGGCCTTGTAGTTAGTGCTAAAAAGATTAAACTTTTTCAAACAAAAATTAGATTTCTTGGTCATGATTTATACCAAGGCACGTATAAACCCATCTGTAGAGCCATCGAGTTCTCCGACAAATTTCCTGATATTATCACTGATAAAACCCAATTACAAAGATTCCTTGAAAGTCTTAATTATATTGCTGACTTTATTCCTAAAGTAAGGCAAATTTGTAAACCTTTGTATGACAGATTGAAAAAAGATCCAGTTCCATGGAGCAAAGAACAGACTACAGCTGTTGTTAATATTAAAAGAATTGTAAAAACCCTTCCATGTCTAGGAATCCCCAACCCTAGTCATTTTATGATTGTTGAAACTGATGCCTCTGATAATGGTTATGAAGGAATACTTAAACAAAGAAAATCCCCAGCATCACCAGAGCAATTAGTTCGATACACATCTGGAATTTGGAATTCTGCACAAAAAAAATATAGTACAGTCAAAAAGGAAGTTTTAGCCATAGTACTTTGCATTACTAAATTCCAAGATGATCTTATTAATAAAGAATTCTTGCTTAGAGTAGATTGTAAATCTGCTAAAGATATTTTGCAAAAAGATGTTAAAAACCTTGTTTCAAAACAAATCTTTGCCAGGTGGCAAGCCTTACTGTCTAGCTTCGATTTTCAAATTGAATATCTTAAGGGAGAAGATAATTCTCTCCCAGATTTTTTAACCAGAGAATTTTTGCAGGGAAAAACATGAGGCCTGGAGCACCAGTAACAAAAGGACCATTTAAAGGGAAAGAGGTAGCAGCCAAAACTACTTCGTGTAAACCCTTTAACATCCGACCTGAATTTACAGGACCTTCCAACCGTTATTCAGCTTTAGCCAATTACCACCCATAAATCCTTCAGTATTTCCTCTGTTGCCTCCAAGCACGTCTTCAAACATGCTTGTTATGAAAAAACCTTTTGCTCAAACCCCAGAGCCAAGCTCCCTTTCTCCTTCAGGAAAACAAAGATTTTCCCAGACTCAAACCAAAGACAGTTACACCATGAAAGCTCCTGAGAGCTTTGCTGAAGCAGTAACCCCAACAACTTCTCCTTCAAAAACCAAAGAAAAAGAAAAATTTAGTCTTATTTCTTTACAGGTTATCCCAATCTTGGCCCTAGATAAAGAATATGAGAACTTTGAGATCAAACATCTCTTAAAACCCCTGTATACAAACAGGAACTACGTGGATACTGAAAGTCCTCTTAAAACCAGATTATTCTATGAGTTCATCTTAGTAGACACTGGATCTGTTGAGATAGAACATGAATTGGCAGATAAGAACAATCCGGATAGCATAGCCTATTCTAAGTTTACTATTAAAAAGATTTTAACTCCTTTTGAATGGCAGGTTGACCATTTACATACCCCCATCAATTTCTCCAGAGAACATATGCCCTAAACTTACAACTGGTGGGACTATAAACAAGCCTGGTTTAACTTTATGTATTTACGACCTTCATCCCATACCTGGTTCATAAAATATAGCCCAGAATTAGCCAGATCCGTCATCCCCAGATGGTTTTATGAATGGTGGCAATGTTTCGGAGGAAACCATCAAACTTTACCAAAATTATTTTCAAAAAAATTTAGTCAATTTCAAATTGATCAAGGTATTTCTACTTTGCCAGAACACATTCAATTGTGTAAATATTTTATTCAAAAAAGAATTTCATACATTCTAAGTTGAACTTTTAAAATTAGTAAATTTGAAAGAATCAAATATTTATCCAAAGAAATCATTATCAAAGGATGGTCCCCTGCCCCTAAAGAAACTCAATCAACTTCCTTGAGAAGTTCTCCTATTATTCATAAATCACCAAAGAGTGATCTAAAGAAAAGACTAGAAAAGGCCTTATCAAACTTGGAAAATAATAATGAAGACGAAGTCCTCCAGCTTCTTGAAGAAGCCTCTTCTCAAAGTGACGACAATGGGGACATGCTAAATCCCAAAGGAATTGCCAGAGCCTATCTAAATCTATTTGACTAAAATCCTAATTGAGTGTTTTAAAATATGGAATAATTAGTCTTCCAAATAGAGATACAAAGTATCGGAATTATTATGGAAGAAAAAGATGAGTCTCTAAAAAAGATGGAATATCTTTTGATTTAATCAAAATGGACCCTACTGCACCAAAAGTTATTTAACTTATTCGGAAAAGAAGACAAGCTCCCGACAAGCTTTTGACCACTCAAAAGAAGTGGACCCCTGAAGACAAACGTCCCACCAACTAATGGACCCCTTTTAAGGATAAGGTAATCCTCAGCAGCCAATCAAAAGAAGGCCTTTTAGATTTCCATTATCTCGTTTAGTCTATATAAAGACTTGTATTATTTCATTACAAGGCATCAAAAAAATTTTACTAGAAATTTCTCTTAGTCTTGCTCATCTGTAATCATGCTGGTAATGCTTCCACTTCATCAATAAACCATTCAACTCTGTTATTCCAGTAAGTTTACTCTGCTTTATATACTATTCATTTACAGTATTCACGATCCGTAAATACCAATCCACATCATAAAATAATCATAAGAATAGCTCATTAACATGGTAATTCATACAAGTATGAGAAAACCTTTCTACTTTATAAATCTATAAGTCAGTGAGAAAACCTTTCACAACCATTTATACTTGCTTGAGAACATACTTGAAATCATAATTCACCATCATCACAAACCATTCATCAATCCATAATCATAATTCCATAACTTCATACTTTGAAAATAGCATACCGCATGGGTCCATAAAACCTTACTTGAAAATATTTAATTTAACTTGAAACATGCATAATTGAATAATTAACTTTGAAATAAATTATGATTGAATTGAACCAAAATAATTTCATGAAATTCCTAAAAATTATTGAATTGAAATTGGTTAGAAAAGAAGAAAACTTTGGGACTCCATGGATGAAAATGATCCATGGATGAATTCCCAACATACCTGAAAGTGAAGCTTTAACAATAATGAAATTGAACAACTTGAATTTGACAGCCCTAGCATGAACCTTGAAGAAGAACTTGAGAGGATTCTTTTAAAGAGATGATTTTTTTGTAAAGGGAGCAGTTGAAGGAATGCGGCAAATTTAAAGAG
The DNA here is from genome assembly GCF_947179165.1 of Solanum dulcamara. Taxonomy (NCBI): domain Eukaryota; kingdom Viridiplantae; phylum Streptophyta; class Magnoliopsida; order Solanales; family Solanaceae; genus Solanum; species Solanum dulcamara. Next base: position 10,814,531 of record NC_077244.1, on the reverse strand, counting down.
TTTGTGTAGTTATAGGTTTAGAAATAGATCACAAAATGTCAAAGTCTACAGATTGATTGAGTAAAAATTGACTAAAACACCCTAGTTAAATGACTGTCGAAAATAGGTTAGTGAGATTTGTTGTGCTCGCGGACCCAGTGGCTGAGTTGCCAATCTCCCCCTCACCTCGCCAACTACTCTCAAATTTTTAGAATAATTCTCTGAAAAAATTGGCAAACCTAACCCAGCTTGCCTACAAGATTGGTGAGTCACCAACATATTTTCCCTTTCTCGATCTTTCTCTTTTTTGATAACTTTCCTGATCTTTTAGGCAAGGTAGCTCAGCTCGCCCATCCCTTTAAGCGAGTCGCTAATCTTTCCTCATGCTCGTTGAAAGTTCTTGCTTCTGATCAAAGCTTTCAAGAATATTTGGTGAGATCTTGGTCCCTTTTGGCGACACGCCAAACTACGTTGGCTAGTCGCCAAGCCCCTTTTACGAGCCACAACTATCAAATTTTGAGTTTTTCTTATTCAACTTCAACGTTCTGACTTTCTAACTTCCGAATTACATTCTGACTTTATAACTTCCAAATTCTTACATCGATGCTCTTAGTAGATTGTCCATGAGTATTATTTCTCATATTGGGATGAGAAAAAGGTGTTGGTTCACAATGTGCAACAACTAGTTTACTTAGGTGTTTATTTGGTTGATCTGAAGATGCTGGTATTATTGTGAAAGATGGCTCAGAATTATCTCTTATGTTGAATGTGAAGTCAAAAAAGGTAGTGATCCCACATTTGTTCAATTGAAGAAAATGGTTTCAGAAAAATCTATTGAGGCTTTCTCCCAAGTGAGAGATGGTGTGCTCCGTTACTAAGGTCGAATGTGTGTTCTAGATGTTGGTGGCTTGAGGCGCATATATTATCATAAGCTTACAGTTCTTGGTATTTTATTCACTAGGGATCCACTAAGATGTACTGTGATTTATGGCGCGTTTATGATAGAACGAGCTGAAAAAAGATATTGCGGAATTTTTGGCTAAGTGTGAATTTCCAACAAGTGAAAGTTGAGCATCAAAAACTGAGAGGTTTGGCTCAAGATATTAGCATTCCTACTTTGAAGTGGGAATATTTCAATATGGACTTTATTATAGGCTTACCTTAACATATCATCAGCGTAATTTGACTTGGGTTGTTGTAGACCTAATGACTAAGAGCCTATTTGGATTGGCTTATTTTAAGTGGTTTTAAGCCCAAATAGCTTTTAAACACTTTTGAAGTGTTTGGATAAATTTAAAAAGTTCTTATAAGCACTTTATTTTAAGGTAAATGTTAAAAATATGCCAAAAGCCATAATTTCAGATTTCTAACTTATGGCTTTTGGCTTATAGGTCAAAAGCAAAAGCCAATCCAAACAAGCTCTAAGTCGGCGCATTTTTTCTCGTTAAGAATTCTTATTCAGCCAAGGATTATGCTAGACTTTACATTTGGAAGTTGGTTAAGTTGCATGGTGTCCCATTGTCTATCATTTCAGATAAAGGTAATCAATTTACTTCTCAATATTGAGATCCTTTCAGAAGAGTCTTAGTACTCAAGTTAAGCTTAGTACAACTTTTCATCCTCAAACTGATGGTCAAGTGGAATGGACTATTCAGACTTTGGAAGATATTTTGAGAGCTTGTGTGATTGACTTTAAAGGTAATTGTGATGGCCATTTACCTTTGATTGAGTTTGCCTATAATAATAGTTATCACTCGAGTATCCAGATTGCTCTGTTTGAGGGCTCTCTATGGTAGGAAGTGTAGGTCTCTTAAAGGTTGGTTTGAAGTAGGTGAGGTCGCTTTGATAGGGCCTGAATTAGTTCATGAGGCTATGGAAAAGGGTTGACTTATTATGGATTGATTTAGGATGGCCCAAATTCGATAGAAATCCTATGTTGATGTGAGAAGAAGAGAGCTTGAATTTGAAATTCAGGTTTATTTGAAACAAAACTCACCTATAAAGGGTATGGTACATTTTGGAAAGAAAGGAAATATCAGTCCCTGATAGAAAGAGCTATATCATATTTTGAGGCATTTCGGTAAGATGGCATTTGAGTTGGATTTGCCTTCAGAATTGGCATCTGTGCATCTGATGTTTCATGTTTCCTTGTTGAAAAAATGTATTGGTGATCCTACTTCGATTTTGCGATTTGAGAGTGTAGGAGTTAAAGAAAGTCTCTCCTACGAAGAGGTTCTAGTTGAGATTCTTGATCGTCAAGGCAGGAAGTTAAAGAATAAAGAAGTTGCTTCCGTGAAAGTCTTTTGGAGGAATCAGTTAGTTGAGGGTGCAACCTGGGAGGTCAAAGCCTATATGATATCACATTATCCTCATCTGTTTTCCTCTATTTTAGTTTCTGCTCGAGGTATTAGTTCGTAAGGTAAAGTTAGTTGAGGGTGCTACCTGGGAGGTCGAAGCCTATATGATGTCACGTTATCCTCATCTTTTTGGGGTTGATGTGGAAAGTTGGAGGAGGAAATAAAGCTGCCAGGACAAGCAGGCACCTTTTTGGGTAGCGACCTCTAAGATCCTCAAATCCAGTATGTATAAACCCATCCACCCAAGAGAGAGTGGCACGTTAGCTGGGATGGAAGGGGGGTTATCCCCCCCTGGGCGCCCTTTCGACCCCCATATGTTCAAGGTTCAGGGTTCAAGGGCTAATGTGGACTAATTGGAAGAGGAGATCAAGCTTCCAAGTCAAGGAGACATCTCTCTGGGTAGTGATTACCAAACTTCCCCTAGCTAATGGATATGGTGGGAGTGGGTAGGTAGGTGGATTTATGGTGACTAGATTTGAGGAGCTAGGAAGTCATAGCCCTAAGAGGTGCATACTTGACCTTGAAGCTTGATTTCCTCTTCTTATTGGTCTATGGTAACCCCAAAATCCTGAACCCTGAAACCTTTGATAGGTAGGTACTTCCAAGCTCCTTAAATCCAGTCAGCACATCAAGCTACCAAGTCAAATAAGCACCTTGAAAGTCACTACCCAGAGAGGTTCCTTTTTGACCCGGTAGCTTGATCGTCTCCTTTTATTGGTCCACAGCATCCCCAAAAACCCGAATCCTTCGATGATTAGCGACTTCCAAGCTCCGCTAACCATCTTCCAAGCTCCTTAAAACTAGTCAGCACATTAATATGCTAGGTTAAGAAGACACCTCTTTGGGTAGCGACTTCCAAGCCATTCAAATCTAGTCACCACAATCTCATCTACCTACCCTCGGATAGGTTTGTGGTGACTGGATTTAGGGAGCTTGAAAGTCTCTACCCATCTCGAGGTTCAAGGGTTTTGGGTGTTGGGGACCAATAAGAGGATGAGATCAAGTTTCCAGGTCAAGCAGGCACCTCTCAGCTCAAATCCAATCACCACAATCCTACCCACCCACCCCCACCACCCCATTAGAGAGAGGGTATATTAGCTAGTGGTGGAAAGGAGGTGGGGGTGGGGGTTCAATGTTCAGTGGCTAGCGTTAGACAATTGGAGAAGGAGATCAAGCTACCAAGTCAAGTAGGAACCTCTCAGGATAGCGACTTCCAAGCTCCCCCCCTCCACCCATATTTGTTATGACTAGATTTGAGGAGCTTGGAAGTTGCTATCGCGAGAGGTATTTGTGATCTAGCAGTTTGATCTTCCAATTAGTCCATGGCAACACTAAAATCCAGTCAGTAGATTATAGAAGCTTGGAAGTCACTACCGAAAGAGGTAGAGGGAAGGGGAGTATCCCCCTTAAAGAAGGGGGCAGAGCCTCTCCTACCCCCATGGGTTTAGGATTCGGCTTTCAAAGTGTTGTGTTCAGGTTTCAGGGGTTGACGTGGACTAATCCGCCCCCAAACCTCTATGGGTTAAGTGTTAAGGGTTCAGGGGTTGACATTAACCAAATGGATGAGGATATCAAGCTTTCCGGTCAAGTAGGCAACTCTCAGGGTAGCGACTTCTAAGCATTAGGGAGAGTGGTACGTTAGCTGAGGGAAGGGGGGTATCCCCCGGGGGCATGAATGTTCATGAAATTAGTTTTAAAGTTCATGCTTTACCTTAGGGTCAATTACTCCTTGGTTTTATATATTTTGATGTGATTTGCATTCATGTCGGATTGTTAGATCTCTTTCCCTACTTTATTCATGCTACATTGAGTCTTATTCGAAGATGAAAGTTATCAAGGGAGAGATATTATAACACCTCAAAAGTTGGATGTCATGACCCAAATCCTCGAGTCATGATGATGTCTACTATAATTCACAAGTAGGCAAGCCAACCCATATTCCAAAACTATGAGTAATAGGATGTAAGGGTAGAAAACCATAATTTAGCTACAAACATGAATCATAAATGAAATAGCATAGGCAAACCAAAACTATATACAAATAAAATATCCTTCCTAGAACCTAGAAGTCACATGTACAAAGCTACTACAAAATGAACACAAGTCCCAAAAATGGACCACAGAAGGAAGATTGTCTCGAAAAGCAAAAGACAAGTCAATATATATACAGAAGGAGATGGGCTAATTCTGGATGTTGTGTTCTCACCCTCACCTCTAAACAAGACTACAGCTGGCTTAAGATCAAAGCTGATAGATGGTGATCAGACTCGCATCACGAAAATAGATGCAGAGTGTAGTGTGAGTACCAAAAAAAGGTACCCAATAGGCATCATAGGTCGACAGATCAAGAAAGCAAAAGTAATATGAAATGCGAGAATCTAAAGCACTATCAGAGATAAGAATAAAAAAATCAACTAAGTATATACATGAGCGTACTCACACGAAAGTAGAAAGATAGAAGCTAACTAAATCCGTTGAGCTCCCATAAAACCGATGGATACGCTCATGCACAAGTTTAAAAGTAAACACCCGAATGGACTCCTATAATCTAACAGGAACAAATATATTAGAAGTGAAATAAAAGAATCCGATGAAGTACCAATAATGCCCCAAATTTTTGAGGACTTGAACCAAACTATTCTGTGAGCCTGAAGCTTTTAACCCAAAGTTGGGAAGACTTAAGAACTTGAACCGAATGAATATGAAAGGATCAAAGACTTGAATTGAGATTTTGAGTAACCAAGGACTTAAACCAAGGATAAGGATAATCGTGGATTTGAACCATGTGAAAATATGACCAAGCACGTGAAAATATGACCGAGGACTTGAACCGAGGAGAAAGTAGCTATGGAATTGAACCAAGACTAAAAAGTAGCTATGGATTTGAACCAAGACTGAAAATGGTGATGGACTTGAACCACGGCTAAGTAAAGTCAAGGATTTGAACCGAGGCTATTTACTAAGGCAAGGACTTGAATCACGCCTGGTGGAGTGAAATGAGGACTAGAACCACGAATAGAGGTGAATTAATCAGATTTAAGATCAAACGCTAACCAAGCATTATGAGGAGTACCCCTGATCCGAGTGGCATTAATTAATCACTCCAGTCGGAACCACATCCAACCATAATTGATTAGTAGACTTCCAAACCAAGAATCAAGTAATCTGGGATCAACGAGACTAGAGAATTATGGATAAGAGGTACCAAGAGCGGTGTTAATGCCTAGCTAAGGTCTGAACTATGAGATTTAAGTCTGCTATATCAGTCTACAGAGATCTAAGTCATCCGAAGTAACGTCGGAGAAGTTTAGGCTTAACGAATCCAAAAGCACGTAAGTCTATGGCAATCACTAGTCTAAGCCTAGATTAATACTAAACATACTTCCAGTGATACAAACCAATCACACAATACACACTGAAAGGAATGGATGATCAATAATAACAGAAGGCATGCTTCAATAACTCAAATTTCCAAAAAATAGAGTCTAAGACATGGTTTCTATGAATATAGCATGCTCGGCCACCAATTATCCCAATCTCATACAAATCAACATACAAATGCTTAAATATGATCAAACTAAGCAGAGGGAAAGAGTAGCATACCTGTAGGGCCACCGTGCACGCTCTAACTCAAGTAACTGACATTTTTTCCTTTAGGACAACCTAAGAACGCTGCCACGCTATCAAAAATAGAACCACAACTGAATACGGTCATTTTAACATTAAAGTTATCAAATTTAGAGACGGTCTAATTTTGAAGTCAAAAAAGGAAATATAGGACCCACTCCGATAATTCCAAAATTGACTTAGTGAAAAGGTACTAAACATTACCCCGAACTTGTATTCTAAAATGGGACAAAATTCGAGGCTCAAAACAACAAGAAATCAAGCATGCAACTTTTTCACAAATTAGGCTCAAAACTCACTAACGACAACAGGCATCTAGTAGAATTTACCTCAAACGAATCTCCTTAACCACTTTCTGAAGCCCCCAACAACTTCTCCCAGTAATTGCTCATAATTTGCCCTTTGAATCACCCAATGTGGGAGGAATAACTAAAATTTGGAGTTTTAAAATAACTCACTGTGACCCCAAAGTTTACTTAAGTGACCCCTACTAAGAGGCAGGCATTGGTTTCGCAACACTAGGTCGCTTAAGCGACAAGTCACTTTAGCGACATCTGTCCATAGGGCCTAGTCGCTTTAGCAACTCCTTTGTCGTTTTAGCTACTAGGGGTTTCTTTAGCAACGACACCAGGTATAGCTGGTGCAAAGGAGTTTTAGCATTGTACAAGTCTCTGATGGGGTACTAGATTCATTTTAAACCCCGTGCGTGCAAATGAGATATGCTACCCTACCAAATTCAATATTTCGGACTCAATATAGCACATTTAAAATAACCATACGAGGTCATTTTAATGAAATTTGGGTCTCACACCCAAGTGTTATTTTTAGCCAATTTCCACAATGACCTTGGAATTAGATCGGAAGCCTCGGAATGTGAACAAAGGGTCATTCTAGACCAAACTCGACATTCAAAATTAACCGCACTAATAGAATTTTTATCCAAGCATGTTTTCCAAGAATATAGACCAAAGTCAACCTTAAGCCAAATTTCAAAGACTAAAATGCCAAATGATCCCAAACTCGCACCAAATGCCTTGATACTCGTGCCAACTATGCTACTAGCCTAATTTGGCCATTTTAGAGCTGATGAAACTATTAGAATTCTATTCTAAGGTCATTTACCTGATGTTATGATCGAAATCTACTTTTTAAGTTATTAAAGCTCCAAACCAGGGACACGGGCCTAAAACTCAAACGAACGACTAGACGACCAAACAATTAGTGCCAAGAAGTCATAAATAACTTGGGTCCCTATATGAATGCTCTAAATAACAAATAAATGCATTAATTCAAAAATGAACTGGAGGTAATTACATTGGAAAGCTTGATTGGAAAAGATATGTTTAGAAAATATTATTGGTACCAGTCTATACCGACCCACCTACAGATCATACAAGGATTTATGAATCATAGGTAGGCAATTGTAGATGATATCCTAGAAGTTGGATGGGTCCATGGGTCATAGATAGGACTGGTAGGTTGAGATTCAGAGACTGTGATTTTGGTTCTTGAGATCTATGAAGGTTCCTATGAACCATAGAAGGAAATATGGTCTGTACAAGTGACTCGTTGTTGAGGTTCTAGGGTCCGTATAAGTGACTTGTTGTTGAGGTTCTAGACTTAGGAGAAATTTCAGTATTTTGGTTCTACGGAGATGCCTACGCGTTGTGGAAAGAGATACGGGTTATAGGTGGTCCTGTATAAGAGATTCAGAGAGTTGAGTTTAGGGCTTCGACAAGACAAGAGGGTCTATGGACCATAGAGGAAGTATATGGACCGTACAGTTGTTCGTGAAAAGAAATCATAAATTTGGTCTCAGAGGTGTGATCTACGGATGACCAGGACGGTCCATATATCCATGGACCGTAGATGGGTCTGTAGGTCACCCTGATAGTTATTTTCTCATGGTTATTTTAGTCTTTTTCTATCTTTTAATCCCTAAACTATGTCATTTGTAGACTATTCCTAATCCCTATAACTACCTCTATCCTTCAAATTATTCTTATTCACTCAAAACCCCAAAAGATCTCAAGTTTTCTTCTTTGTGGAATCTCTCAAGGTGGATTATAGTTCTTCAAGCTTCAAGTCTCCTCTTTCAATTCCAAAAGACCTCTTTTCATCCATGGATTTCTAAAAAAACTTCAAATTCTCTTTATGATTTCATCCAAAAATCAAGTGTTTCTATGATTATGCAATGGATTCAATCAATTATTACTTTAATCATTCTTATTGTTCTTACTATACATGATTAGATCTTAATTGCATGTGTTTTAAATTTTTTTACATAAACCCATGTTAAATAAATATATTTATTTTGAAATCAAGTTTTGAGATTTTAAGCATGCATTATGAATTGAAGAAACTATGATTTAAGGATGCTTTTAAGTGAAGTATCAATATGATTTTTATGAAAACAAGGTTGCTTTGGATTGAAATATTCTCATTATGAAAGATTTCCATGATTTAGCCACTTCCTATTGAAGTGTAATTTTTCTATAAAAAGCTTATCATGATCTAGATGCGTTAGATAAGTGCCCCTTATGAGTATGTTATGAAATCATGATATGTTGAAAGAAGCTATTCTTATGATTTAAGTAATTTATGGTGAACTTGGTATTACTTGATTCTTACCATTTCAAAGAATCTGATGTATTTATGTACGATATTCAGTTGAGACATTATCTAGCATTGAGTTGGACTAGTGGTGATTACCTAGGTCCCAGAACTATGTGCCCTGTAAGGTGTCCCGAGTGGACAATCAGCTTAATCTTGGTGGATCCACAATAGCTCATGTTTTATGGTCCTTACCTTGGCAAGTAGGACAATCTCTTTTCGGTGTGGGCACAAGACAATAGACTCCATGTTATAGCTCACATGGCTTATGTCGGTTAATGATATCTCTCATTTATTTTATGTTATGATTATGATTTTCTTATGATTATTGCATTAACCATGTATCATATTTTAAAACATATTTTGAGGAATTTTTCATGTTTTAGCTTGGTCATTACATTATCATGTTTCACATAATATATTGCACATTCCCCATACTAAGTACATTCCATCATACTGACTGCATACTTTTGCCTACATTATTGTATAATATAGATTTTGATGCTCCATCTTACGCCCGCAGTTAGTATTGGATCCTTTCAGCTTTGTATTCTTTAGTGAGTCCTCATGGTTTGAAAACATGCCCTCTATGAGTTGTTATGTTCATTGCAGACTATGTTTTAGTTTCAGACTTTAAGGGTTAGCTAGAGACATGTTCTAGTAACTTACCCATGTTAGTAGAGGCTTATGTCATACTTAGATTCCATTATGGTCTTTTGTTCAAATTTTCTATGCTATGATGAGATTTTAAAACCTCATTTCGTATAATAGAAATAGGATTATCATTTGCGACTTATCTTAGTGTCATGCTTATGTCAAGTGACTTGTTTACAGTTTCTTGGGATTTTATTCGTTAGGTCACGTCTAGGGGTATTTTGGATCGTGACAACTATTATGTTGTGATTGGTTATGCTCATTGTGTATAATGATTTGAATGTAAGGACTGGAGCCAGGGTGTTGGTATAATGGTGATGTAATTATGTATTATCTATTTTTCTAAGTTGTGGTTTCTTGTTCATATTTTATTTACTGGAATTAAACATGTTATCCTACTAGTACATTGTGTTTTATGTACTGATTCTTCACTTGTCTCTATTTGTTGAGTACCAGACATATTCAGGCGACTGCTGAACGACCTCAATGTGAGATTTCCACTACTCAAATCCAAGGGTGAGCTAGTTCTTTCGGGCTGCCATAATTTTTTTTCTTTGTTCATCTCTTCGGACTCAGAAATTTCATAGACAATAGTTATTATTTCTTGTTTGGGGCTGCATCCCCTCAATTCTACACTTTCTTAGAGCTTTGATACAATGACTTTCAGTTTCTAGAGAGTTTAACTCCGCAATATTTTTGATAGATTTGATTGAGTTTATGAGAGCTCAGTCCTTTTATTTGATTGGACTATTTTATTTGTTTATTCACATGATTAGTTCCTTAAATTGGCTAAGTGATGGGTATAGTTGGTTCTCCCATCCAAGGGCTAGTGTGTCTCACTCACAGCGGATTAGGTTTGTGAAAGATGGCTATGATTTTATGTAGGATACTAGCAAATTTGCAGGGCCATTGCTTGATTGGAGATATTATATATGAGGATGTCATGACTCGAACTCTTGAGTCATGATGGCGCCTACTATGACCCACCAGTAGGCATGAGAACACATATTCCAGAACTGAGAGTAATGGGACATAAGGGTAGAATACCAACAATTTAAATTAAAAATAATAATAAAATAACAGGAACACGAATGAATGAGAGAAAGCAAATTAAAATATATACAAACAACAGATCCCTCCCAGAACTTGGAAGTCACATGCCTAGAGCTACTATAAAATAAATACAAGTCCTAAAAGTGGACCACAGAAACAAGATTGTCTCAAAAAGTAAGACAAACAAATATATATATAGAGGGAGACGGGTAAATTCAGAATTCTGTGTGCTCACCCTCACCTCCGATCAATACTACAACTAGCTTGAGATCAACGCTAATAGCTAGTACTCAGACTTACAACACAAAAACAGATGCATAGTGTAGTATGAGTACCAAAACAATAGGTACCCAGTAGGTATCATAGGCAGACTGAGCAAGGAAAGCAAAAGTAATCTAGAATTCAAGAAACTAAACAAAACCAGAGACATGAATAAGGAATCAAAATAGGTATGTATACGAGCGTACTCATACATAAAGTAAAAGAGAGAAGCTAGCTAAATCCACCAGGCTCCCACAAACCTGGTGGGTACGTTCGTGCACAAGTCTAAAAGTAGCAATCCGAACAAACTCCCTTCAGCCAGGCAGGGGAAAAGACAATTAAAATAAGATAAAGAACTCTGAGGTAGTACAATAGTTACACAACATTCTGCGAACTTGAATCGAACCATTTCAAGAGCCTGAAGATTAATCTTGAAGCAGGAATGAGTAAAGGACTTGAATTGAAGAAATATAAGAGGATTAAGGACTTGAACCGAGATTTGAAAGTAACCAAGGTTTGGGTAATCGTAGACTTGAACCAAGTGCAAAAGAGACCAAGGTCTTAAAATAAGGTAATAGTAGCTATGGAATTGAACCAAAGATAATGAGTAGTTATGGACTTGAACCAAGGCTGATAGCGGTGGTGGACTTGAACCACGGCTAAGTAAGGCCAAACCCACTTTTATGCAGTATTTTACCCACAAAGTGATGGCTAGTCAGAGTGCACTATTCAGGTTCTTGATGATATATTGCAAGCCTGTGTTATGGATTTTGGAGGTCAGTGGGACCAATTTTTGCCTTTGACAGAGTTTGCGTACAACAACAACTACCCCTCTAGTATTCACTATTTGAGGACTTATATGGTCGGCGTTGTCGCTCTCCGATTTATTGGTTTGAATCTACAGAACCTACGTTGTGCGGTACAGACTTGATGCAGAAGGTCTTAGATCATGTGAGGTAATTAAGCATAGGCTCAGGACAGCTCAAAGTAGACACTAGAGTTATGCGAATCGTAGGGAGGGCCCTACAGTTGATTTAGTGCCTATTGTCCGAGAGTTTGTATATGTGTTTCCTGTCGACCTGCCTCCTTCCTCCAGATCTTGATATTGACTTCGTCCTTGATTAAGAATCGGTTACTCTTTCCATTTCTATCCCACTGTACCGTATGTCCCCCCATAGAGCTCAAGGAGCTTAGTGTTCAATTTTAGAATCTCTTAGATAAGGGATTTATTCGGCCTAGTGTATCGCTTTGGGGTGCCCTAGTCTTGTTTGTTAAGAAGAAGAATGGTACTATGCGGATGTGTATTGATTACAGGTAGTTGAGCAAGGTGATGATGAAGAACCATTACCCCATGCCTAGGATTGATGATCTGTTTGACAAGCTTTAGGGTGCTGAAGTATTTTCTAAGAGTGATTTAAGATCTGACTACCACTAGTTGAGGATTAGGGAAGCGAACATCCCTAAGAGCATATTTAGGACTCGTTACGACCATTATGAGTTTCTAGTGATGTCTCTTGGGTTGACTAATGCCCCTGCCGCATTCATGGACTTGATAACTCGGGTATTCAAGCCGTATTTAGACTCATTTTTCATAGTCTTCATTAATTACATATTGGTATACTCATGGAGCCAGGTTGAGCATGAGCAACATTTGAGGATAGTGCTCCAGACTTTTAAAATCAGCGACTTTATGCCAAGTTCTCAAAGTGTGAGCTTTGACTTGAGTCTGTAGCATTTTTAGGGCACGTGGTATCCAAGGATGGCATTATGGTGAATCTGGGGAAGATAGAGGCTATTCTTAATTAGGGCAGACCTATCTCTATGATTGAGATTCGTAGCTTTATCGGGTTGGCAAGGTACTACAGGCGCTTTGTTGAGGGATTTTCTACCCTAGTAGCACCTCTGACTCGGTTGACTCGCTAGGATGTTCCCTTTGTATGGTCGGGGGAGTGTGAGAGGAGCTTTCTAAATCTCAAGGAAATGCTTACCACTGCTCTTGTATTGACTCTTCCAGTTAAGAGCAAGGGCTTCACGATCTGTTGTGACGCATCCAACATTGGTTTTGGTTGTGTACTGATGCAATAGGGCCAGATTATTTCTTATGCGTCGAGGCAGCTTAAGTTGCATGAGTGCAACTACCACACTCATGACTTAGAGTTGGCAGCAGTAATTTTTGCACTTAAGATTTAGAGGCACTACATGTATGGAGTTCAATGCTAGATCTACATTGATCACAAGAGCCTTCAATATATTAGGATATTAATTTGAGGCAACACCGTTGGATTGAGCTTCTGAAGGACTACAACCTCTCTATTCTCTACCATCCGGGCAAGGCGAACGTAGTAGTAGACGCCTTGAGTCAGAAGGTAGTGAGTATGGATAGTCTAGCCTTCCTTTCTACTGTGGATCGATCTTTGGCTTTGAACTTTCAGTCCTTAGCTAATCGGATGATTCGGCTTGTCATTTCTGATTCCCTACATGTGCTAGCTTATGTGGGAGCTCAGTCATCTCTATTGGATCGGATTCGCAGCCCCAGTTTGAAGAAGAAGATTTGGTTGCTCTTCGAGATTGGATTTTGGGAGGTGACGCTAGTCAGGCTACTTTAGATTCTGATCGGGGCTCACAATTCACATCCAACTTTTGGAGGACTTTTTAGGAGGAGTTGGGTACCCGTGTCGATCTTAGCATAACGTTCTGGATTTATCCGTCTCCCTATATATATATATATATATATATATATATATATATATATATATATATATATATATATATTGTGTCTGTCTTTTACTTTTTGAGACAATCTTGTTTTTGTGGTTCAATTTTGGGACTTGTACTCATTTTGTAGTAACTTTGTACATGCAACTTTAAAGTTCTGGGAGGGATCTTTTGTCTGTATATATTTTGATTTGCTTCCTCCTGTTCATTTGTTCCTGTTATTTTATTATTGTTTTTAGTTTAAATTATTGGTCCTTAACGCTTACATTCCATTACTCACAATTTCGGAATATAGGTTGGCTTGCCTACTGATGGGTTATAATAGGTGCTATCATGACTCGAGAGTTCGGATTGTGGCAGAGGAAGCCATAGTGGTATATGTGTAGTTAGAGTTTACATGTCAGTGAATGATTTTTGGTGTAAAATTATATAGGGCTATGCTTAATTTAAATAATGTTGTTTAAACTTGCATCTTTGATTACTCGATCGTTATTGAAATGTTCTTTTTGTGAAATTATTTTAACAAAAATAGTTGTTAGTCTAATATGATTGAGACGTGTGCATTTGAATTTCTTATATTCATGTTGATCATCATACTGGTCTCGCAAGGATACTTGTTCTTCGATGCCATTTACTCAATGAAACTCCTCATAATCTTTAGTTGTTGTGGCACCACGACAACTTAAGATATTCCTTGATGCATACCAAAATTTTGAGGATCTGACTATGCAGTTCCTTAATTGCAGGCATACTATAGAACCTTCATTGAAGAGTTTTGAGTCGGGTGAAAATAAGGATGTGAATGATAGTATAAGTATACAAAAAATGACAAAAAGAATGGTTCTAACTTATTTGCTAAAGGGAGTTGAATGGTTCTAACTTATTGGCAGTCCAGTTGATGCATCAACATCATTATTCCCATTGTTGATGATGTTGAAGAACATTCTTAGGGAAGCAGGATTGAAAGTACTCTTTCTGTTCTTTCTTCCTCAAGTACGCATGAAGAATACCATAACTTTCAAATTTTCAACTTCTTTAATCTTTTACGAAATCACTTCAAATTTCAAAAATAACATTTCTTTGAGCTAGATACCAAAACTCAAGATCTTTTGAGCTCGAATTCAATTTAACTCAACAAGACCAACTTGAATTTTTTTTAGAGTTTTGAAACTTTAATATCCTTTAATGATAAAGTTTTTTTCACAACTCCAAATCACTTGAAATTTTGAACATGAACTAAAAAAACACCAAGAAACAAGAATCTAGTGTCAAAAACAACAACAAAAACATGAATCAAAGCATATTTTCGATTTTTTAGGATTGATTTTCATTATATTTTTGGAATATTTTTTTCAATGCAATAATTATAAAAGAATCGTAGTCATAACATAAGTGAGAGATATTCTTAATCGACATAAATCATGTGAGCTATAATATAGAGTCCAGTGTCTTTCTCCCACTCCGAAAAGAGTTTGCCCTACTTGCCAAGGTATGAACCATAAAATATGAGATACATGTGGATTTTTTTAATTCCACAAATAATCTTAGAATTTTGTTTTTTTTAAAAAAAAACAAGTAATGACGCGGCGGAATTATAATTAGCCACGTACAAAAAAAATTTCGCAAAATCGAATTTAAAAAATAATGTCATGGATGAACATTTTTTAAATAATAATGATATTGATGAACCAAATTTTTAACTAATGACATAAATGAATATTTTTTTATAAAAATTTGATAACATATTTGAGCATTTTTTTAAAAAATTAATCAAGTTCTAATACAAATACCAACACCAAAATAATAATTAAAAAAATCATTGAAATAAAGTTTAAAAAGAGAAATGCTTTGCACGTGAGGGATTATGTACAAAAACAAAGAACGAAAAAAAAAACAAAAACAAAACAAAGGTTTCCCTGGGAAGATCAAGGGACGTCCATTTGGCCAATTTAGTGCAAGATTATCAACGCACAAGAGGACACGTCGTTTTAGAAGGACCGCCTCTTACCTCACGTCAAACGTGTCTGCTCAGCAGTTCCCTTTTCTTGAATGTTCTACTACGCGTCTGCTACAACACCACCACCCTTTTCTTTCTTTCTCGTCTCTCTTCGTTCATTCTTCTCTTCCCCTGCCATCTCCACTGCCTTCTGACTTGTTTTGCTTTATTGGGTCATCGAAATTGCAACGTTTCATTCAAGTTTTAATCACTTTCTCTGGTGCGAGCTGACTTGTTTGGCTTATTGGGTCACTGAAATTTGCAACGTTATAATCACTTTTGCTTGGAGTCAATAGTAGATTTTTTTTTTCAAGCCTCGACTTGAGAGAATGGTTCAGATTAAGGAATTGTATCCTTTTAACTATGAAATTCTAGCAATTTTTTATGGTTGCATGTTTAAAATTATGCCTGCTTAGATCATATGCGTGCTAATATTGATTTTGAATTAGTACTTTTTTTTCATATGCTGCTGGTAGAATATGAGTACGGAAAAGGATCAAAATTACTCCTGAATTTTAAAAAATAATTTATTCATCCCTTCTTTATATTTTAGGGTCAATTATATTTACTGTTATACTTTGGATCAAATATGCCCTTGAGTATAACAGAGTGTCACGTGTCGGCTCTCAGTGATCAACTTTTTTTCTCTTTTAAATATGTTTTTTTATTTATTTTTAAATATGTTTTTTTAAATCTGTTTTTAAAATTTACTTTTTTAAATCTATTTTTTAAAATATTTTAATTTTAAAAAACAGATTTTTTTTAAAAAGGATACAAAACAGATTTAAAAAAAAGATTTTTTTTAAAAAAGATAAAAAAACGATTTTAAAATAAAAAAGATAAAAAACAGATTTTTTAAAAAAAAGATTAAAAAACAGATTTTAAATCTGTTTTTAAAATTTATTTTTTTAAATATGTTTTTTTATTTGTTTTTAAAATCTTTCTTTTTTTAAATCTTTTTTAAAAAAATCTGTTTTTTTAAAATTAACATATTTTAAAAAATAAATTTTAAAAACATATTTAAAAACAAATAAAAAACAGATTTAAAAACAAATAAAAAAACACATTTAAAAGGAAAAATAAGTTGTCCACGTTATACTCAAGGGCATATTTGGCCCAAAGTATAATAATAAGAGTATAATTGGCCTAAAATATATCGAAAGGAATAAACTATTTTTCAAAGTTCAGCGTTAATTTTGACCCTTTTCCCATATGAGTATGAGCTTCATTTTAGTGCTTTTTAGTCAATTCTTAGAGATTTTTCTTCTACTAAGCTCCCTGTGCACGGGTTTGAAGATGGTTCAGGACCACAAGGTCTATTATATGCACTCTTATCCCGCATTGGACTTAAATTTGTACTCCGTACATCCTAATTTGTTTAGTGCCTTTTATTTTTCTTTTTCTATTCAAAAAGGTTGGTACACTTCAATATTTACAAACTATTTAAACTTTACATTTACATTTGTGAATCCCATTAGACAGGCTGAAGGAGCTTTTTATATTTGTAGCTTATTGTCCATAAACTCTTTAGTGAATGCCAAACAAATTTGAGATGGTGGAGGAAGTTTCTTAATTAGCTGTTTGAAATTTTCCATTTTGTTGGTCTTTCCTTGACCAAATGACTTCTTTGTCACTTGGGGATTCTCTGAAGTCGAATTGTGATGCCCTTGTCATTGGAAGAGGTAGGCTAAACTGCACAACTTTTAGAATAAACTGAATACTTATTTTAGTGTTTCTTGGATAATTAATTTAGTATTTTTTTTCATTGCAGTATCAGGTAGCTCAGATGTACATGGTCATGAAAATGCAACAGCAAAGTACCACAGGTAATGAAGGAGTGGAGGTTTTACAAAACAAACCATTTAGTGATGATGAATTTGGAGACGGCCAATACACATCAAAAGTTTACCACTTGCAGAGGTAATTTGAGTTCAAACTTGTTTAATGAGTTCTATTTGATTATAGTGATATTCTAATTTGAATTAATTGAGTGAGCAGTGATGGTACTAATCAAAAGTAATTATCTTATTGGTATTTTAAATCAATCACAAATTTGTGATTATTTCTAAGTTAAGGGATTTTACATAAAAGAAGTTAAGTACTTTGGATATGGTTGCTCTGACATAAGAAACCGATTAACTGATTATTGTTTGGGTGGGTGAGTGGTGGTTGGGGAGGGGTGGGGGAGTGTAAATCATAAAAATTGAACTATTATGAGGTTGAAAAGTAGCTTTAGAAGTCCTTAAGGCAGCATATATCTGCTTGGGATTTTTAACCTGGACAAATATGGTTGAACTTAACTTGTAAAGAGAGCCTTCCTTTTTGTATTTTAAAAGCTTATAGTTTTGAGACTTGATTCGCCTCATGATTGCAGCAAAGCACCATCTTGGTTGACTACATTTGCACCAGCTGATGCCCTTGTGATGCAAGAGGAAGCCTGGAACGCATATCCTAGATGTCGATCAGGTTTATGTTCTTACTTGCAGTTATGTTCTTTTCTTGGTTAGTATCCAAGTCTTCCTTCTGCCGTCATACTAACCTATTTAGTGGTTTCTGTGGACATGTATCACCATTTGATGCAGTTGTTAAGGTAATTACTTGTGACATCCGCAGTTCCTTACTCCCTATGCGTTGTGGAAGTCCGATATGTGCAGTATTTAAATCTTCGATTGATTTCTTTTTCCAGTCACCATATTTTTCTAAGTTCTTTATGAGCATTGACACCGTCCACAAAGCTGACAACGGATACTCTGAGAATGTAAGTTCAATGTACTTAATCATTGAGTCACAACGATGGTTCCAATAGCCTTAAAATTGGACATCCTGCTATTCTTTTATGCTTGAATAAGTTCACTACTTGCAATGCCATCTTTCCTGTGGGTATCTTGGTATTGACTTGAGATAATTATGTAATAGGTGCATGGCCTGAGCGAGGACCAACTGGCAGCTAGGCAGGTGGAAGTTATTGATATTGCTTCAGCTGCCACTGATTATTGGAGTTACATAGTTGGAAGAAACAATGTTGATTTATCTAATTTCCAATCAGCAAGATGCGGTCGTGGACCACTCTTGGAAGGCTGGCAGGTCTGTATATCTCCTTTTTTTTTAATAGCAGAAGTGCATAATAGTCCCCTCTGCTCCTTTTGAAAGGTTCTTATATTGACTTGGAAAACGGATTGGATGCCTTGAAATTCCTATTCTAACCAACTCTGTTAGATTTCTTACTTTTGTTTATCTATTTACTATTCCACTATGTCAGGTGTATTTTTGAAGCTAGGGAATCCAAGTTTACATAGTTCAGAAAATGTGAATACCACCTTAAGGACCATAATTGGTCCCATTTGAAAAAAGTAAATATAGAACTCTGATTATAGTGGTCTTCACTTCTTTAATTGACTTAGATTTGGTGTCTCACAAAGGAAAAGGAGAAGTGCTTTGGTAAAAGCTTCTAACATTAGGAGGCCATCACCCTCAGTTTCTTTGAAATCAAGGTTTTGTTGAGGAGAAGTGTAATAGAAGCAACTTGAATTCAAAATGGATATTAGCTGAAACTGGTTGTAATCCTGAAGTAAATAAAAATGCAGATCATTTAGTTACTGTCAGTAGTAACCAAAATTCCGACTTCATACATATTTATTAATCAATGAATTTATAGTAGAAAACTACCGCCAGACCTAAATAAATTTTTGATTGTGAAGCTATTTTCACTTTGTTCATTGTAAGAATAAGAGGTCATTGTAGCATCTGAAGGTGTAGCCTAGCTGTCAATGTAAGCTTGACTGTAGACCAGAACATACTAGGGGGTTTGGATCCCAGCAGAGGCCGAAAGAAATAGAAAAGTAAGATGATCTCCTTGCATCTATTTATGTTAGGTGACAAAGTTATCTAGTACCTGTATCGGTAAGATGATGCAGGTATGTGATGAGATAATCGAGTTGTGAATAAGCTGGACTAGAACCATCTTTTTTAAAAAAAATAATAATAGGAGTAAGGGCTGTATGGGACAATTAGAGGAAATTTGGGGAAATGATAGAAGGAATGATTACTATAAACTCTATAAAATCTGATTGCGGAAGTTATAGATGAACTTAGACGAGCATCTTTCTCTTGGTGTCTCAAGCATCATTTTAGTTTGTAAGTGGCATCTGAACGAGTTTTATAGCTGAGTGGATTGGGGACGAGGTTAAGTAACTTGCTTGTTGTGTTCTCTTTGTAGGAGCAAGGGGATTTGAATTTAGGGATGAAGGTTCGTTTATAAAATGGGAATAGTCATGTATCAAAAAGTCATGTATCAAAATTTAGAACAACAACAAGTTGACAATCCAATAGTGTCTTATGACCTAATTGACAATCCATTATTTAAATCAATTCACCAAAATAAAACGTTTTTCTGAAATTTTACAAAAATAGAATAAACGTATTTGGCAGTAACGATTTAGGTATTATTTTATTCAAAAAAATTCAGCGAACTAAAATATAGCAGGCTAACAGCATTAAATAAAGATACGTTAGTGGTAGTAAAACTTAATCTAGGCCCACATCTATTATTTATCCCCACCTAAAGGAATGATGTCGTTTCCATTACCTTTACCCTTACTGATCTAAAACCTTTAACTTATGCCATCTTCTAACTAGATTCACATCCCTTCCAACTCACTCAACTTTATTTCCAATTCTCGCCGTTAGTTTTGCTGGCGTTGAAACAAGATTCACAATTTTACTATTTTACTGCCATAGGTCTTTTGAAAAGCTTGGAACAACGAAGTATTTTTTCTGTTCTTGTGGTATGTTTTTTCTTTACAAGATAGTTGAATGAATGCTTGGATTAGGTTTCAACATTCCCACAAGGTTAAGGAATCGTGGTTTTAATGACTTCCTGCAAAAGATAATTTCTTTTTTCACTATATACAAGGTTAAGGAGGTCAATGCTTTAAGTTAGTATAGCCTTGGGTAGCGCAAATTTTTGCATCACTACAACATTTTTGTTTGAAGTAGTTACTTCCTAGTCTAGAAGAAATAGATTGTCAGTCTTCGCTACTAACATACTCCACTGCCTCAGTATGTTTGGTTATTGTTTGAGCTTGTATTGATGTAAATTCAACCCTAACTAATATATAGATTGAGTTGCACGTTGATTATTGTTCGCAAGCATACAAGTTATTGCTAGAAAAACTGGAAGAATCTTGAGGTGAGTTAAATTTGTTCTTACTAAAGTATTTTTCTTACAAAGTCATGCCATAATGTGTTTGCTTAAATGTTTAATTGGAGCAAGTGAGCTCACATTACACATTGTTGATTGAGTTAAGCCTTATACATTACTATCATCTATGAAAGACGTGATTTATTTTCTTTAATACCATAATCCTTGCATATTGTGACTTGTTGATGCATGATTCCTATTATAACTTTCCAGTAGGCTACACTATTGAGTTGTATAAGAGTGTTGTGTATAACAACTTGTAGTTTATGTTAGGCATTAAAATCTAAGTATTGATTTTACTTGTGTTTTTACATCAACTCTATTTTTTAAAAAAACAAATTTGATGAGTCCTTTTCCCTTGAACACACTGAAAGTTAGGAAGAAGAAGAAAAGAAAAAGAAAAAGAAAAATTGACATCAAAAAGTGGAATCAACCGTTAATGTCAATTTTTCTTCTTTTTCTATTGATATTGTAATTGCTCAAAAAAAGAAGAGGAACAAAAGATGAAAAAGATTCGAAACAGTTAACTACACAAAAGAAAACCAAATGAAGGATTAGACATGCTCCTATTGCCCACTACATAGTTAGAAAAAAGTGGAGATACAAGTGTGGCATAAGCACAAATCATTATTTGAATTAACATGTATGCTATGATTTTCTAATAATGTACTCCATTGTTCAATTGGTTTTACATTGGTTGTCAGTCTTTAATAATTTTTCTCCTCTATTTGTACTTAAGATTAGCTATATTTCTATCCTTATAAACCTTGACATTGTCAAAATTGTAACATCTATCTCTACATTTTGGCCCTTTTCTTCTTTGATGACTATATTATTTTAGCTACACTCTTAAACTCTCTTTTCTGCCTACTTTTGTTTTTTCGATTTTGATTTTAGCAAATAGCCGACATGTGTTTGATGAATAGTTAGTGTGGCGTGGTAGCACTAATTTAAAAGATTTAGAGGATGTTTGATCTTGTTTATCTTTGCGTGCTTGCTCCTTTGGTATGTATATTATGTCATACAATTTTTTCTATTTGATAATTTTGTTTTGATTTGCTTGTAATCTTCTCGCACTAACATCAAGTTAACATTTAAGTCTACTTTCATATGTGATTTTCATTTCATTGGTACTTTTGTGGCTAGTAATAATGCTTACTACTTGGATCACTATCCACTTGAAGTCTTGAACCTCTATATTAATTGAACAACACACCCTTAGATCACGAGATATATGGGATGGAGGTGTTAATATAATTCTAAATATGAGGTGTAATGAAAAGTTTTGGGACCTCATAAAAAACATCCCATCCAGTCCTGAGTCTTTGAAGTGATTAGATTATTCAAATTGTATGTTGTTTATAGATCTCATCAGCCTATTGTTAATCGTAGTTTGATTACTTCATTAGTCAAGAGATGGCATTCTAAGACTCATACATTTCACTTTAGGACAGGTGAGACAACGATCACCTTCCTTGATGTAGAGGTGTTGTATAACTTACCTATGAATGGTGATCCAATACTTGGTAATGAGCCGACGAGGACCATAGGGGATTGACAAAACATCTGTCAAAGATTATTAGATTTTATTTCACATCCTCAAGACTTCTACCTTAGTAGGCTCAAGGTCTCTGCATTTAATGTACACATGCTAGGGAAACCATAGTTGCCAAACATGGCAACACAAGATATGGTCAATCAAAAGGATAGATATTACATGTTTTGGATGATTGTTGGTATGATGATGACAAATATATATAGCATTTATTTAAAACTCATGTATTTTCTTATGCTTGAGGACGTCAATGCAATTCTGTCTTATAGTTGGGGTAGTGTGATTTTAGCGTGCTTGTATTGCTTTCTTTGCAAGGTCTCACAAAGTACCCAAAATGAGATAGTTGGATTTCTACTACTATTTCAGGTATACTTAATAAATACATAAATTATTTACTAATATTTCTTCTAGTTTATAATTGCCTAATTTTGTTTAGATTTGGGCATGGGAGAGAGTTACTGTCCTTAGACCCTAGGTAATAGCACAAAGGGACACGAACAATATTTTTTCTGTTGGTTTACCTAGGGGTTCACATGGTACTAGATCGTTTGCACATTTTAGTTGGACAAACACTACTAAGCATGTGTTGAAAGTGTTTAGGGATGCACTTGATTCTATGACGGAAGACCAAGTACAATATTATATCAATTTTGTTTTGATTTTCATGTATATTCTAGTTGAGACTTATTCGCTTTTTCTTTTCATGTAGTTGATTTGGGAACCATATTCTAATGACTTAATTGAGTGTCATCCCGACTACTGTCTCATTGGACTAGACATATGGTGTGTTAGAGCTTCAATTTTTTGTTGGGATGTTGTCGAGGTTCATTTGTTTGATAGAGTTATGAGGCAATTTGGGTTGAAATAGATGATACCAACTCCATTTTCATTTGATTCCACACATTTTCACCATGATCGTCGGGGAAGATCAAATACAAATTGGGAGTTGGAGCATGCACAAAGGTTGCCGTTTTGGAACTAACGACTTCAAAATATTTTTGATGCATCAGTCAATCGTGAACCACTTCGGTACAATGATCCCTACCTTATTTGGTTCAGACGCATAACTCGTCTTGTTATTGGTAATCTACTCTGCGTTCTCAATGACAACCAGGTTATGTGTCAAATTCAACGGCATATGAAACAATGGTAAGTGGTTCATACTTCTTTTGGATCAATTGAATAGTAATAATCATCTCTTTAAATAACATTTTATTACTGAAATGTTATGTAAAGATATGGTTAAGAAAGCGAGTAATACGTCTAAACCAAATAAGGTAGGGGTCATCGTGCCGAAGTGGTTCACTACTGATGGGTGCCATCACAAATATTTTGAAGTCGGTTCCAAAAAGGCAACCATTGTGCATGCTCCAACTCCCAATTTGTATTTGGTCTTCCCCGACGATCATGGTGTAAATGTGTGTAATCAAATGGAAATGGTGTTGGTATCATTTAGTTCAATCCAAATTGCCTCATAACTCATTCAGACAAGTGAACCTCGGTGAGATCCCAACAAATAATTGGAGCTCTAGCACGCTATGTCTCGTCCAATGAGACAATAGTCGAGACAACTCTCAATTAAGTCATCAGAATATGGTTTCCAAATAAATTGCATGAAAAGAAAAAACAAATGTGTCTAAACTACAATATATATGAAAATCAACACATAACTGATATAACATCATACTATGGTTTCCAAATAAACTGCATGAAAAGAAAAAACAAATGTGTCTCAACTACAATATATATGAAAATCAACACAAAACTTATATAACATCGTACCCGATCCTCTGTAAAGGAATCAAGTGCATCCCTAAAAACTTTCAACACATGCTTAGTAGTATTGATCCAACTAATATGCGCAAATCATCTAGTAGCATGTGGACCCTAGGTAAACCAACTGGAAAAATATTTCTGGTGTTCTTTTATGCTATTACCTAGGTCTGAGGACAGTAACTCTCTCCCATGCCTAAATCTAACATAATTAGGTAATTATAAACTAGAAGAAATATTAATAAATAATTTATGTAGTTATGAATAAAATCCAACCATCTCATAGCAAATCTAATGTGCGTACAAGCATCCCTTTCCTTTTATTTTGGAATTTGGCACTATTTAATTTCCCAATTTCATTGCAAGGGATGACCGGGCGACTCCTCTAAAGGGATTAGCTACGCCATGCGTTCAATACAAAATCTGGAAAGCTGCAGGGATGACAAAAAGAGGGCGCTTTCCTGTGTTGCACCGAAAAAAAGGACCTAAGAGACGAGCGTCTTCTCTTAGGTTTCTTCCTCCCGCGGGGTGGGCTTGGCGAATAGAAGTAGGCGGTTCAAAAGCAGTATGGGATGGATAAAAGGCGATAAGATAAGCACGCCGCCCGCCTGCTGACAGATGTATCTACCAACAATTATCCAAAACATGTAACATCTAGCCTTTTGATCGACCATATCTTGTGTTGCCATGTCAGGCAACTGTGGTTGACCTATCATGTGCACATTAAATGCAGAGACTTTGAGGCTACTATGGTAGAAGTCTTGAGGACGTGAAATAAAACCTAATAATCTTTGACAGATGTTTCGCCAATCCCCTATGGTCTTCGTCGGCACATTACCAAGTACTAGATCATCACAACACCTCTACATCCTGCAAAGTGATCGTTGCCTCACCCGCCTTAAAGTGAAATGTATTAGTCTCAGAACGACATCTCTAGACTAATGAAGTGATCAAACTACGATCAACAATAGGCCGATGAGATCTATAAACACCGTACAATTCGAATAATTTAATCACTTTTAAGACTTTTGGCTAGAGATGTTTCTTACGAGGTCCCAAAATTTTCCATCACACCTCATATTTAGAATTATATTAACACCTCCATCACATATATCTCGTGGCCTATGAGTGAGTTGTTTAGTTAATACAAACGGTTCAAGTGGTTTGGGATCCAACTAGTATGCATTATTACCAGCCATTGAAGTATCTATGAAATGAAAAATACATAAACTTAAATGTTAGCCCGAGAAGATTTCAAGCAAATCAAAACAAAATTATTAAATAGAATAAATTCTATAACATAATATACAAACCAAAGGAGCAAGCACGCAAAGGTAAGCATGATAAAAAATTCTTTGAATCTTTTAAATTAGTGCTACCACGCTATGCTAACTATTCATCAAACACATATTGGCTATTTGTTAAATACAAGTTTTTCTCTATTTAGTCTGACAATTTTTTTCTTCTAGACTAGGAAATAACTACTTCAAAGAAAAATTGACATTAAATATTGTAGTGATGTAAAAATTTGCCCCACCCAAGGCTATAATAACTTAAACATGGACCTCCTTAACCTTGTACAAATAGTGAAAAAAGAAATTATCTCATGTAGGAAGCCATCAAAACCACGATTCCTTAACCTCGTGGGAATATTGAAACCTTATCCAAGCATTCCTTCTATTAATTTAAAAAGAAAAAACATACCTGAACAGAAAAATACTTCATTGTTTCAAGCTTTTTGAAAGACCTGTGGCAGTAAAGTCGTGAATCTCGTTTTGGCACCGGCAAAACTAGCGGCTAGAACTGGGAACAAAATTGTGTGAGTTGGGAGCATTTTGAATCTAATTGGAAGATTGCATTAACTAAGGGTTTTAGATCAGAAAGGATAAAGGTAATGGAAACGACATCGTTCCTTTAGATGTTGGCCTAGATTATGAATAAAATAATACCTAAATCATTACTGCCAAATACATTTATTCTAGTTTTGTAGAATTTCATAAAAATGTATTATTTTGGTGAATTGATTTAAATGGTTGTTTATTTCGGTCAAAATTGGCCCTCTAGTCCTAACCTTTACTAACAATAGCCGCAAAATTGCTTTCCTTCCTTGTTTCCACAACCCAAGTGTCCCCTAAAGGTAAGTAGGATTACATAGATAAGCAATGCCCTCACCGAACTGGAGTAAAACATAACTAAGTACACCTTTAATGTTGGGGTAGCATGCAGTTATGCTTCCTCTTCTTTTGGGAGGGAAATAATGTTATGCTTCATTTCCGTTCTTCTCTATTTTATTCATTCGGATTAAAATTCGGTGATATAGTAGAGCATGAATGTCATCTTTTGCTTAATAATATTGATACAAGTTAGCTAAAGGAACTGATGTGGCAAATTCTGTTAAGCAAGTCCAGAAGTTAGTTAGAAGCCGTTAGCACTGTTAGGTGGTTAAATTCTGTTATTACTGGAGCATGGGGTTTTAACAGTTTTTAGCATTCTATAGCCAGATTATAAGGGAATTGTATCAGATCATTGGAATTCATTCATTGTTTGATAATAAAGATTGTTCTCTTCTTTCTCTTAAGCTAAATTCTTGGAATTTAGCCCTGAACTAGCTGTTCATATTCCTCGAGGTTGCTACTGGAATTAGTTTCTTCTCCATAAGTGCATCAAATGTGCTACCAATAGGAGCAAATATATTATTAGCACATTCTAAAACTTGTCTGCTAATTGCCTTCCCTTTGAGGCAGTGTTGACAAGATTTAGTGCCTTATCATGAAGCTGCTACTACTGTATAATCTGTATTCTGAGGACTCTGCCTACTGTCTAATCTAATAAACTTTTATGCCTTTCATATGTTGTGTTTTAAAATGGGCCTACTTTTTGCTTCAGTTGCCAAAAAAAAAAATATCACCATGGCCGAATGCATTTCTGCGATATGAGGTGAACTATTAACTCTAGTGTTTCTTGATATTGGCAGGACCATTGTAGTCCCGTTATGACAGCATACAAACTGGTGACTGTAGATGCTCCATACTGGGGGTTTGGGAGCAGATTGGAACAGGCTTTGATGGCGGTATAAATTTGGATACTTCATTAAATAATTGAGTTGAGGAAATGTAGCTCTATATCGTCTGCTTGAAATGAATCCAGAGCATTATACTTTTTAAGAACTTCAACACTATAATGTTCATAATTTTTGGGACACATTTCACCAATATGGACTGATCTAATGAGTTAGTGACATGTAAAGTTTTTTCATGACATTAAATTATTTGCTACACCCTCAAAAGGAGGAAAGCCTATGTTCTTTGAAATCTATGCCTGCAAATAGCAAGTGGTTTCTCTAATTTTATATATTGACGCTGCCAAAGCTGGTTTCCTCTTCAAAACTGATGTCTTTGATCTCTCAAGTTCTGAGCTTTGTATTGTTGGTCGTAGATGAGGAACTTCCTCAGAGGAAGGTTAAATAATGTGTTGAAATCTAGTAGCAATGTTTCATTTTCAGATTTGAATGATCTATTACATTCGATGGTTGTTTAGTGAAGATGCCCAAGTTTTTGTCCCCCATTACAGCGGTGCAAATGATCACTCAATTGAGTAAAAGAGGACAACAATTAATTGTTTAACTGAATCATTATGTGAATAACTGTTCTTTTTTGTTTTCACAGTTTCTTATGAAGCTGTTGAAGTAACCATTTTTTATGATCCCCATCATCATGAACCAATTGCAAATTAAATGACTTCGCTCCTTTTCCTCTTTTTAATTTTTCCTCTTGTTTCTTTTCTTAGGGGGAAGGGTCACTTTTCCTAGAAAGTCATCGTAATTGCTTCGCCTGGATTGATGAATGGTTTGGGTTGACAGTGGAGGTGTTGCGTGAGCTGGAGAGACAAAGTGATTATTCATTGAATATGGTAAAGCAGATCTATGCATATATATTCTCTTCTCCTGAGTTACATTATCACCTCACTGCCAAACTTTTGTTTGTGATTTGATAAATAAATTGATCTTTGAAATGCTCGAGTTTTGTTGACTTCTTAATAACTTGTTTTTTATGCCTCCTTATCTGCTGCAAGATCATTATTTCTTTGTTTATTACTCTTCCCTGTTTTCAGTTTAGATTGATATCCATTTTCCCTTTAGTTACGGCCATGATGTGCTAAATCTCAACAATAGCCTTTTATTTTGGTTAGAGTAACTATGTTTCTTGTATACTTTATCCCTGGTATTATCTCAATTGATAAGATTGTTCTGTCCATATTTTCAGAGGTGACGAAACAGACGAATTTTGAGGGACTATAGTTCCCCCTTGAAGATTTATATAGTTTTATCACACCCGTTCCTGCAATAATCAATACTTCAATGCCCACCCTTAAGAAATGAACTTTGCACAATTAAGATCAGTTCTTCCAGAAAGCATCAGATGATTGGGGAAAATATATAGATCTTTGAAGTTGTTAAGATAATCTAGATAGTGAAGGAAGTTATACCAAACACTGTTGTTTATTCTCAGAAGATTGCTCTATACCTCTTGTAAGTCCTTCCAGACAAGGAATGAGTTTGAGCGTGTTTTCAGGTACTAATAATCTTTAAGAACTTAGGATAAGGTTGAAATTTTCGGTCTGCTCCTACTGAGCCTAAGACCAAAAAAAATAATCCAAAATCCACGTGTAATCCTTGTAAAATATGTGGGATGGTATTGGAGAATATATTCATCTTTCAAATGCCCTGGGCCATTCCATCTGTTCAGTAGCAAACATGTGGTTTTCTACAAGTAGGTTCAGCCAATAAAATCACAAGGGAGCCTATAGAAAAGGGATTTCTTTTGGCTCTTCCGATTTTTTTTCCCATTGGCGGTTGGTTTTCCCCCTGTTTATTTTATGTAGTAGCAGAACAATGTGTAGACCTGGAATCCCGTTTCTTTTAAATGATAAGCATTTGAATTGCAGATTATTTTTTTGGAAAGTAACTGTAGATTAAACTTCTTTAACTTTTCAATTGAGTTTCATAATCAAGCTGCAAATTAAAATTATAAATAGTTGAATATGTGTTTAATGCACAAGTAATTTAACTTAAATCGATTTAACTTTTATAACAAATCTATCATTACCACTCTTGAAAAATAATAGTTTTTCACTAACTTCGAATTTTATGCATTTTCAATTTCCATATTTTCCTTGCTAACATGCTCTTATAGGGATAGGAATGTTATGACTATGTTTTAAGACCGGAAATCCTATGTGTACTTCTGGTATGTTCCAACTTTCTTAAATTCATGCCCCAGTCGAACACCGTCATATAAAATGAAATTAGCTGAAGCATCAAGGATATGCAACGTCATTAAAGTTATGTATGGATAATCTAAACACTGCACATGTGCATTTATTAGTTCATATTTTGACCAAAAAAACAAAAAGTTAATAGACAAATCTTTGTGCTGAAGGTTCCTTCAAAACAGTTTGGTAGAACACTTCAGTATACAAAGTTTAACTTAAACCTTGCATACAAACAGTAGTGGAAGTTGACGAATTGATGATACAGAAAACTATATTATGTACTGTACCGGTAATTTTCTTTGTACAACACCTCAGTATTACCTGTAGCCAGTTGAGGTTTTTGTCATATGATTAGAAAACCTGCACTTCTCAAGTTAAACATGAATTTTATGAGTTGTCCTGGGGTTGATGTTTTGTGACTGACAAGATTTTGTTGGCAGTCACTCGGCCGGCCTTGCTCGGCCGAGAGTTGGATGATACAAGAGGAATCTCCATTTGAAGGGGAAAAGTCGATTGCATGAATGTGTTGTTCATATCTACGTTTAGCAACTGTTGGTATGGTTTCCAGATTCGTATACATGGAATGCGAATCGTGACAGAAGATTATTGGCTGTACAGTTCAGTTTGCAGCGACAATACATATGCTGTCAGCCTGTTCATGAAGGCAGGGACAGATGTTAATATTATTCACAAGCAACAAGGTTTTGTTTTCTGACGCTTTCATTCTTTAGGGGGTAAAGATTAGGTAATCATGGAAGTTATGTAGAACTGGAGACACATTTTAGTGAATGTAGTTTAGCTTATTGATAATAAAGGTATGAAGTGTATATGATGATAGTTAAAAGAATTTCAATTGAATTTTTGTGTACATTTCTTGGAGTCATTCTCAATGCCTTGCATGCTTCATTTTTAGAGATCATGATTTTTACTCTTTGCATCTCAATTTGTTCCTTTACTTTTTTTTTTTGGTCCTTTCAAAAAAAAAAAGTTTGGCAACTCTATAATTTTAATTTTTACATGACATGTTTAAGGTTAGAAGATGAGAAAATAGCCAAATGATCCCCCAATCTATTGATAGATTTTTAACTGCATATTTATATTCCGCGGGAGTCTTATTACCTCCTAGATTATTTTAAAGTGAAATTAATTACACCCTAAAATGTCATTGTCAGTCATTTGACTTGTGATGGACATGTGTATTTCACCAATTAATACTTTTTAATGTTTTTCTCCTCCCTCCTCCTTTCTTCCAAAATCATTTCCTCAACCCTAATCATAATAAACACCAATTTTTACCTCAATTTTTTTTATGTCTCTAATAATTTATAAGAACAGTGTTCCCAAACAAATTTTTCATTTAACAAATTCAACAATCTTTTCATATTTTTTATATATTTCGTTCGATTTTCTTTTTAAAAAATTGTAGATACACATTAAATGGGTCATGGAAATTCAAGACCAGATTCATCCTCCGGTGATTTCATCGACGGTTCAAAATCGTTGCGGATGAGAAGACCAATTTGTAACGTCAATTTGAGAAACCCCTCTCCCTTCTCCATTCTCTCTCTCTAAAATGTTCTTGAATAATTTATAATTTGAGTTTTTGATTTTGATTTTTCATGGATTTTAGGGGAAAAATGAAGGATCCATCTATAAAAAATGTAGAAGAAATTATTTTGTTTCAATTCCTTCTAATAAGTTCGAAACACAATTACTTCTTTTTGATTTTGTTACTTTTGAGTCCATAACTTAAGAAAATAAATCAATTAATGGATATAATTTTTAAAAATAAATTTAATTTGTTAGATGTATTCTAAACAAGACTATTAAAAAATTATTTGTTCATAAAATTCATTAATTATTGATAATTTTTATACCAAACATCCATTGATGAAGCTTCAACAATGAAAATAGTGAAGAAGGTATAGTTGTATAGAATTCCTTCTCCATTCTCTCTCTCTAAAATGTTCTTGAATAATTTATAATTTGAGTTTTTGATTTTGATTTTTCATGGATTTTAGGGGAAAAATGAAGGATCCATCTATAAAAAATGTAGAAGAAATTATTTTGTTTCAATTCCTTCTAATAAGTTCGAAACACAATTACTTCTTTTTGATTTTGTTACTTTTGAGTCCATAACTTAAGAAAATAAATCAATTAATGGATATAATTTTTAAAAATAAATTTAATTTGTTAGATGTATTCTAAACAAGACTATTAAAAAATTATTTGTTCATAAAATTCATTAATTATTGATAATTTTTATACCAAACATCCATTGATGAAGCTTCAACAATGAAAATAGTGAAGAAGGTATAGTTGTATAGATAAATAACAAGTGATAAAGAGAAAGCAAAAGGAAAAGGAAAAGAGAAAACATGAATAAAATTAAATAAATTACACAACTTACTCTCTTAAAGAGAGTAAAATACACTCTCTATGCCAACTCAGCACTTAAGGGGTTATTTATTCCATTTTAAAGTAGTCCAGAGGAGTAATAGGACCCCCGTAAAGTATAAGTGTTTAGTTGAAAATCCGACAATAAGTTGGAGGGTCATTTGCCTATTTTCTCGTTACAAGATTAAATAACATTTTGGTACATTTTGTGAATTTTTAGTTTAAGGCTCATAAACACCCTTCATCTGTGGGAAAAGACTCATAAATATCCTTCTTTCACCTTTTGGTCTAAAAATACCATCAACCTATTTTTTTGGCTCAAGAATATTGTCACGACCCGATTCCTCAGGTCATGATGGCACCTACTATAACCCACCAGTAGGTAAGCCAACCCGTCAACCCAGAACTTCAAGTAATGAATTTGAGGGCAGAAACTAAACAAGAGTGACGAATTTTAAAGATAAGTAGAAAGAATAAGCGAAAGTAAATCAAAACATGATATAAACAACTAAAGATCCCTCCCAGAACCTGAAAGTCACAAGTACAGAGCTGCTACAAACTAAAAGACGAGTACAAATCCCAAAAGTGGACCGAAACTATATATACAACAACTGGCTAGTCTCAAAAGGCAAAAGACGGGTCATCCATACTAAAGAAGACAGAAATGATCCAAAAATGCCAAGTGCTCATCCTAGTCTCTGAAGCTGACTACAACAGGCTCGATCTATCCACGACGATAGCTGGTGCTCGGTCCTGCATCACGAAAGTAGATGCAAAGTGTAATATGAGTACCAAGACAACATGTACCATGTAGGCATCATAGGCCGACTGAGCAGAAAAGGTGAAAATAGTATGAAAAAGAGGAATAAACATAAATAGGAATCAACATAAACATCTTAAGTGAAAAGAGTACTATCTATGAGAACAATAGCTAATTAAACCCAATTGGGCCCCTATAAGCCCAGTAGGAACACTCGTTTGCAAGTTAAATAAAAACTCGGACGAACCCCCATAAGTCCACCGAGTACATAAAATAGCTATAACTATCAAGGCTGGAAATCAAGAATCTGCGATGTCAGGAACCGAAGAACTGCATCATTTTCAAACCCAGAATCTCCAAGAGTCGACGAACTAGGGGGCCTTAGGGGTCGAGGTCGGGACTGGGACCCAGATGCTCGCCCGAATGTCCAACGTGGCCAAGGCCGGGAATGGGTACTCGTATGCTTGCCATAATACATCGATGCGGTCGAAGTTGAAATTAGGTACCCGGATGCTCGCCGTAACACATCGATATAATCGAGGCCAGGTCTGGATAACCGGATGCTTGTCATACTAGCAAGACGGTAGAGGTCGGGGTGGGGTACTTGGATGCTCCTCGATAATTCAGAATGGAGGCCGAGACTAGGTACCTGTATGCTAGAAGATGACTTATCCCATGGTGCCAAACATTCTCTTTTCCAACTAGACAACAATAGTACCAAAAATCTCCTCCCTAACACACCAACTGATATGCCACCAAAACTTGAACCGAAGTCGAAGCCAAATGGTCACGAAATCTAGTATTTCTTCCGCATCCCAAAGTCATGATCATACCGAGTTATGGATGAGGGTGCCATTAAGAGCAAGGGTGTCGCCTAGCTAAGGCCAACTACCAGGCACTAGCCCTCTACTCCATTCTATAAGAATCTAAGTCTGTCGGAGCGACGTCGGGGCAACTAAAGCAAGTCTACAACCTATAATAAGGCCAACATACTCCACAATATCAACAATATGCTCATTCAACTCTTCTTACAATATGTAACACCCCAAATTATTTTTCGTCAAGACTCGAACAATTCTTACATATGCGTATAGAATCGAACTGAATGACTTCTAATTGTATATATATGATTTAGGATCAATTCTTAAGTATTTTAAGAGTATTATATGTGGTTTAGGGTCATAAGAGATCTCTAACACCAAGCCAAGTCCAAAGAATTTCTATCGGCTAAGTTTTCGAATGAGTTCATATAAGGGTCAACTTCAAACGACCATATCTCCTAGAATATAACGAATTGGGTGGTCCATGATCTATCAAATTAAAGGTCTTTGAGTCTTATTTCCAACGTCACCAAGATTTCAATTTGTGGAGTTCGGAGTAAAAGTTATGTCTAGTTAACCAAAATGGTGTGCAATCAGTCCGCGCCGCGGACCTGGCCGATTTTGCTTCAACTTAAAATTTTGGAAAAAAATAAACTATGGGGGAACAACTCTGCAATGCAGACTTATTCCACCCTAGTTCAAATTTTTGCCAATTTTTATTTTTGGGAGGGGATTTGTGGTCTTTTCCCCACCTTTTCCCTCTACATTTCAGGGCTAAAATCTGCTCCTTATCAGTATCCTAAGGGTGTTTTCTTCTCATTCACCCTTAGAGCTTTTGAGAGAAGAGATGTGGAAGGAGAAGAAGAGCTAGGATTCAAGATCTTCAAGCTAGGTCTTTGATTTTTGGTGAGATAATCTTCATTCCAGGTATGTAAGGCTACTTACAACTTTGGATTGATTTTATCCACCTGCCCTACATCTTCATTGATTCGAGTTGAGTTGAGTTTTACGTTCCATGAGTTGAGTTCTTGAGTTATCAATAAATTCTATTGAGTTTTTGTATATAAATTCATATGTATTGATGATGTATTTGAGTTGAGTATTTGAGGTATACATTCATGTATTCATTCACATGAATCCAAGATGAGATTTTATTTTCTTGTCATAATTCATTTTGAGGGTGAGATTGATGATTTTTCATGTATAAATAAAGTATTGCTTTCAAAGTGAGATGATACATATTATAATGAGTTTGATGAAATTGAACATAGAGTTAAATGAGAATTTTGGAGCAAGATGTTTGATGATGATGTAAATGATGTCTGTTTTTAAAAAGGTAAAATGATTGATGAAGAGGTAATGTTGATGATGATGTCTTGAGATGGAGTGGATTGGAGTCTAATGTGACTATGTGATATAATTTGCATAATTCGATTTGATTTGAGTCATATGAGGGTTTTGAGTATAAATGATTATTTGAGAAGAAATTTTAAAAATGATTTGTGAACGTTTTTGCATAAATTATTTATGCACTATTTGGAGTTTAAAGAATGATTATTTTCATCTTTTATTTAGAAAGAGTTTAAGCATGAGTTGAGTTTGAGAAGTCTCTTAATTATTATTTTGAGCATGAGTATTTTGAGTATAAACAAGTTGAGCATTTTTACATTAAAACGTCTACTTTGAAATTGAGTTAAGGAGTTAAAAATTATGTTTTAAATGCATTTAATATTTACTGCATTCATTGAGTTGAGATTGTATCCAATTTAAAGAGAAGAGTTTGATGATTGAGATGAGTTGATTTTAAAAAGGGTCCAATGAGACCAGATTGATTGAGTTTTGAAAAGGGTCCAATGAGACCAAATTAATTGAGTTTTGAATAGGGTCCAATGAGACCAGATGAGGTGATTTGAATATTTTACCTAATAGATATGAGCATATTGAGTATTGGAAGGAGTATCGAGCACCGAATTGGATAAGAGTAGTGCCTACTCGAATCACATGAACTATGTAGCCAACATAAGAAAGGATTGAACCGTTAAAGTCGGATATTTTCCTATTTCATTGTCCTGATATGATAGGACTTGATTGATTGTTAGATCCATGATTGGTTGATTCGTTTATATTCTGGCAAAGTATTGAACGGACGTAGCAACAACGTCGGCTTGTTGTACATCACTGGCTCATAGGTGATGATTTTCGCTTAGAGAAACTCTCAAATTGAGTGGATTATGCATAATAGGACTAGTTTGATTGAGATTGTAGATGATTGAGTTGAATTGTAAAACATTGCTAAATTCTAATTCACATGTCTATTGAGTTGAGTCCTTTGACTTTATTCGTTGAGTTGATGATTGGATTAGATAGTATGTGATTGGATGTAATCGGATTGTATATGATTGAATTGGATTGAATGGTATGTGATTGGATGGAATCGGATGGTATATGATTGGATTGGATCGGATGGTATGTGATTGGATTGGATCGGATGGTATGTGATTGGATTGGATCGGATTGTATATGATTGGATTGGATCGGATGGTATGTGATTGGATTGGATCGGATTGTATATGATTGGATTGGATTGAATTGGATTGTATATGATTGGTCTCTGTCTAAACCGCATTCTTAGTTTAGACTTATAACACCTTGATTGAGTCTCTCTTATCTTTCTGATTTGAGATATTTGGATTGAGATTATTCTACCTTGATGTATGTTTCATTTTGCCATATTACATACTCTACATTCCACGTACTAACGTTCATTTGGACCTGCATCGTTTGATGATGCAGAGATAGATTTAAGAGATCATCAATAGGCGCACCATTGAGGATCTGTTCACACTCAGCTTATTGGTGAGTCCTCCCCTACATTCAGAGGATACGACTTATGCTATTCTTGCATTGAATTTAGTCTTTTCATTCTGATTTAAGGTAGTCATGAACCTGTCATTGGCACAAATTAGATAGTAGTGATAGAGGCTTCATAGACAAGATAGTGATGGGTCGATTGAATCTTTTATTCCCTTGAATTATTCTCATTAGACTATTTATTGACATAGATCAGAGTTCGATTTGTTGGCCCTTGGCCTTCCTTCCTTAAGCTAGATTGTTGATTTGAATTGTCCACCTAATTATCTCTTTATTTTAAGTCTTCCACTGATTGAATGAATGAATAGATGTGCGATTAGGCCAAGTGATTCGCTTGGGAGCCAGTAATGGTTTTTGAGTGTCGGCCATGTCTAGAATACCCTTCCGGGGCGTGACACAATACTAACAGATAACGACAAGATACACATGCTTCCAAATACCCGAGAAAACCAATGAAAATCCCTAAGAATGATTTCTAATACCTAAGATATACAGATAAGCTACCCAACCCAAATTACATCAATCTCAACATTATTTCACACATTATGGCTCAATCTAAAGAAAGGAAAATCGTAGCCTACTTGTAGGCTGAACACGCGAGCTCCAAATCATAGTGGCGGAGTCTTTCCCTTCTAAGGGTATTGAAACGCTGTAAAAAAAAATAGAACCACAATGTCGATACGGTCATTTAGACACTAATTTCATAATTTTTGAAGACAGACCAATTTTAGGGTCTAAAACAAGGAATGTGTGACGTGCATTGGAAATTCTATATTTGAGCCCAAAAATAGGTTCTAAACATTACTCCAAGATCATAAATCAACACTATAACACAATTCAGGGTGGGAAACTAAGCGGGACAAGCATGCAACCAAAATTTAAAAAATTTGAACTAAAAGATGAAAATGACAGCTTCTTGATCAGCGAGTTCTGAAAAAACTAGACCCTCCCAATCCAAACTAATTACACCATCACGTTCCTTGCAAAAACCCACACAATCTAGCCTAAAAAATTACTAAAATCGGAGTTCAAATAATCAAGATACAATCTTTCAAAATTCCACACAATTTCAATCCGAAAATGGCCAAAATAGTAGCTAGATTCGTAAATTTACCTCACATGAAGCATCTCCACAAGATTCTGAGTTTACTAGCGGATTCCCCACGAAATTCTCTTGCCACTCTTAGTCAGCCTAGCATAGAGTGAAACCAAAACCCTAATTTAGCGCATTGGCCTAAGACGACCCAATACCCAAGGAGTATTGGGCCCATTAAAAAGACCACCTTGAGTCCAAAATAGCCTTCGGCTTAAACGAACGATCATACTTATGTGTTTAAACTTGAAGGTTGTATATGTTGTTTGGTGAACCATTGCTCCTTGAGGATAGGAGATTATTTTAATAGTTTAGTCTAGTAAAAAAAAAATCTTCACGAGTTGTTGTTCTATCCAAAAGGCATTGGCGTTCAGAGCTGTCAAGAATGAAAGATTTTCCTTGAAGACTTAGTTTAGAATTTTACCCCTACGTGAGACCGATTATTTGTATCCCATTTTTCTATTATGTATTCTCATTCATTTTCTTCATAAAGCTTGTATAAATATAGTTTTTTTGGGCAATGGAATGTTTCAAATGACATTACACATCCTTCAAATCGTTAGGCCTATCCTTGGCGCAAAAAGGTCACATATCTGTTTAGGATGCGCAATAACTGTTTATGTGTTATATGCTATAACCATTTTTGTGAATATGTTGCTTCATTTGGAGACATTCTAGTCTACTCTTTTTTGAATTTTTTCTAGAGCCTCATATGAATAAATATCGAGTCACTATCGAAAGTGGGTCCAAATACTCCATGAGTGTTTAATTTCCCAACAAAATTCAAATTTTACTCTCAAATCATAAACCTTGCTCTCTCATCTCAAAAAAAAGGAGGGGCGGTTGATGTTTCATTGAAAAAAAATTCAAGCTAGTCGAACTACGTAGGACCTGAATTCTCCTTTGTGAAATACGTAGGCAGTCTTTCAAGGCTTGGTCCTGTCTTTGAAGTGTTTAGTTTTTTCTCATTCTTTCAAGGAAATTGAGAACTTCTTCTGCATCTAAGAAGAATGAGGGTACAAAATTTGAAGTGCAAGAAATCTGTGATTCAACACAAGTCAACCTTTCTCACACATCAATCCTAAAATTAAAATGGGTCAATTTTCTATCCATTTAGTCTTTCTTCACCCATGGATTAGTTTGTCTTCAAATAAAGCAACATTTATATGTTTAGTTCTTTGTGTGATATTTTGCATTAATTATTACAAATACGGACTAATACTTTGGCTTTTGAGTTATTCTTCTTTTTTAGGGAGAGACTGATTTGTGTCGAAAATTAAACTTGCTTACTTCTTAAAGATCGAAGGTTCAACAAAGTTGATTTTTTTTCCTTTGTAGAAGCAACTATCAAAGGACATCATGCGATAAATGATTGGATCTCAATTTTGAGAGGTCAACACCCTCTCCCTAACTAAGACGTTTTCTTTGTATGCAGGAGAGACGACATTATTTCAAGAGAGGGAATCACGGCAATCCCAAATCGGCGGCAACATTCAACCACAAACTTTAACCCTAATCTCTTTCAATTCTTTAATCTAAGAAAAATCATAACCCTTTCTTTTATGGATCTTCCAGGGGAAAAGAGTTCATGAAAAATAACGATGACCTTAAATTTCACAAGATACCAATACACAGCCTAAAAGATAAATTGGGGGAGTCTTTGACTATGAAGTCTTACTCCTATAATTTGTTACTTATTTTTTTTATAATTGCCCCGCTTTAACACTTTTTTCATATCTTTGCATGAAAATCGTCCTCGACAATAGTTGGGCCGACAATAGTCAGGGATGGTTATAACAATGTATGATTCTTGTGAATAATTAGAAGAATTTAAGTCATAAAAGAAAATCCCTGAAAAGAACACAATAACAAGTGATTCCTGCAGAAAATTGGAAGAACACACCAATGTATAATCTCTGAGGAATATTTGAAAAATAATACAACAATAGGTGTCCTCACCGATGGTTGAGAGCACATGAAATGTATTGGTCCAAATAGTCACAATACACTCCCCAACTGAAGATGTCAACGAGCACTAGACTTACGTGAATGTAGTTTAGCTTATTGATAATAAAGGTATGAAGTGTATATGATGATAGTTAAAAGAATTTCAATTGAATTTTTGTGTACATTTCTTGGAGTCATTCTCAATGCCTTGCATGCTTCATTTTTAGAGATCATGATTTTTACTCTTTGCATCTCAATTTGTTCCTTTACTTTTTTTTTTTTGGTCCTTTCAAAAAAAAAAAGTTTGGCAACTCTATAATTTTAATTTTTACATGACATGTTTAAGGTTAGAAGATGAGAAAATAGCCAAATGATCCCCCAATCTATTGATAGATTTTTAACTGCATATTTATATTCCGCGGGAGTCTTATTACCTCCTAGATTATTTTAAAGTGAAATTAATTACACCCTAAAATGTCATTGTCAGTCATTTGACTTGTGATGGACATGTGTATTTCACCAATTAATACTTTTTAATGTTTTTCTCCTCCCTCCTCCTTTCTTCCAAAATCATTTCCTCAACCCTAATCATAATAAACACCAATTTTTACCTCAATTTTTTTTATGTCTCTAATAATTTATAAGAACAGTGTTCCCAAACAAATTTTTCATTTAACAAATTCAACAATCTTTTCATATTTTTTATATATTTCGTTCGATTTTCTTTTTAAAAAATTGTAGATACACATTAAATGGGTCATGGAAATTCAAGACCAGATTCATCCTCCGGTGATTTCATCGACGGTTCAAAATCGTTGCGGATGAGA
Organism: Solanum dulcamara; assembly: GCF_947179165.1. Taxonomy (NCBI): domain Eukaryota; kingdom Viridiplantae; phylum Streptophyta; class Magnoliopsida; order Solanales; family Solanaceae; genus Solanum; species Solanum dulcamara. Next base: position 10,774,761 of record NC_077244.1, on the reverse strand, counting down.
AGACCAATTTGTAACGTCAATTTGAGAAACCCCTCTCCCTTCTCCATTCTCTCTCTCTAAAATGTTCTTGAATAATTTATAATTTGAGTTTTTGATTTTGATTTTTCATGGATTTTAGGGGGAAAATGAAGGATCCATCTATAAAAAATGTAGAAGAAATTATTTTGTTTCAATTCCTTCTAATAAGTTCGAAACACAATTACTTCTTTTTGATTTTGTTACTTTTGAGTCCATAACTTAAGAAAATAAATCAATTAATGGATATAATTTTTAAAAATAAATTTAATTTGTTAGATGTATTCTAAACAAGACTATTAAAAAATTATTTGTTCATAAAATTCATTAATTATTGATAATTTTTATACCAAACATCCATTGATGAAGCTTCAACAATGAAAATAGTGAAGAAGGTATAGTTGTATAGATAAATAACAAGTGATAAAGAGAAAGCAAAAGGAAAAGGAAAAGAGAAAACATGAATAAAATTAAATAAATTACACAACTTACTCTCTTAAAGAGAGTAAAATACACTCTCTATGCCAACTCAGCACTTAAGGGATTATTTATTCCATTTTAAAGTAGTCCAGAGGAGTAATAGGACCCCCGTAAAGTATAAGTGTTTAGTTGAAAATCCGACAATAAGTTGGAGGGTCATTTGCCTATTTTCTCGTTACAAGATTAAATAACATTTTGGTACATTTTGTGAATTTTTAGTTTAAGGCTCATAAACACCCTTCATCTGTGGGAAAAGACTCATAAATATCCTTCTTTCACCTTTTGGTCTAAAAATACCATCAACCTATTTTTTTGGCTCAAGAATATTGTCACGACCCGATTCCTCAGGTCATGATGGCACCTACTATAACCCACCAGTAGGTAAGCCAACCCGTCAACCCAGAACTTCAAGTAATGAATTTGAGGGCAGAAACTAAACAAGAGTGACGAATTTTAAAGATAAGTAGAAAGAATAAGCGAAAGTAAATCAAAACATGATATAAACAACTAAAGATCCCTCCCAGAACCTGAAAGTCACAAGTACAGAGCTGCTACAAACTAAAAGACGAGTACAAATCCCAAAAGTGGACCGAAACTATATATACAACAACTGGCTAGTCTCAAAAGGCAAAAGACGGGTCATCCATACTAAAGAAGACAGAAATGATCCAAAAATGCCAAGTGCTCATCCTAGTCTCTGAAGCTGACTACAACAGGCTCGATCTATCCACGACGATAGCTGGTGCTCGGTCCTGCATCACGAAAGTAGATGCAAAGTGTAATATGAGTACCAAGACAACATGTACCATGTAGGCATCATAGGCCGACTGAGCAGAAAAGGTGAAAATAGTATGAAAAAGAGGAATAAACATAAATAGGAATCAACATAAACATCTTAAGTGAAAAGAGTACTATCTATGAGAACAATAGCTAATTAAACCCAATTGGGCCCCTATAAGCCCAGTAGGAACACTCGTTTGCAAGTTAAATAAAAACTCGGACGAACCCCCATAAGTCCACCGAGTACATAAAATAGCTATAACTATCAAGGCTGGAAATCAAGAATCTGCGATGTCAGGAACCGAAGAACTGCATCATTTTCAAACCCAGAATCTCCAAGAGTCGACGAACTAGGGGGCCTTAGGGGTCGAGGTCGGGACTGGGACCCAGATGCTCGCCCGAATGTCCAACGTGGCCAAGGCCGGGAATGGGTACCCGTATGCTTGCCATAATACATCGATGCGGTCGAAGTTGAAATTAGGTACCCGGATGCTCGCCGTAACACATCGATATAATCGAGGCCAGGTCTGGAAAACCGGATGCTTGTCATACTAGCAAGACGGTAGAGGTCGGGGTGGGGTACTTGGATGCTCCTCGATAATTCAGAATGGAGGCCGAGACTAGGTACCTGTATGCTAGAAGATGACTTATCTCATGGTACCAAACATTCTCTTTTCCAACTAGACAACAATAGTACCAAAAATCTCCTCCCTAACACACCAACTGATATGCCACCAAAACTTGAACCGAAGTCGAAGCCAAATGGTCACGAAATCTAGTATTTCTTCCGCATCCCAAAGTCATGATCATACCGAGTTATGGATGAGGGTGCCATTAAGAGCAAGGGTGTCGCCTAGCTAAGGCCAACTACCAGGCACTAGCCCTCTACTCCATTCTATAAGAATCTAAGTCTGTCGGAGCAACGTCGGGGCAACTAAAGCAAGTCTACAACCTATAATAAGGCCAACATACTCCACAATATCAACAATATGCTCATTCAACTCTTCTTACAATATGTAACACCCCAAATTATTTTTCGTCAAGACTCGAACAATTCTTACATATGCGTATAGAATCGAACTGAATGACTTCTAATTGTATATATATGATTTAGGATCAATTCTTAAGTATTTTAAGAGTATTATATGTGGTTTAGGGTCATAAGAGATCTCTAACACCAAGTCAAGTCCAAAGAATTTCTATCGGCTAAGTTTTCGAATGAGTTCATATAAGGGTCAACTTCAAACGACCATATCTCCTAGAATATAACGAATTGGGTGGTCCATGATCTATCAAATTAAAGGTCTTTGAGTCTTATTTCCAACGTCACCAAGATTTCAATTTGTGGAGTTCGGAGTAAAAGTTATGTCTAGTTAACCAAAATGGTGTGCAATCAGTCCGCGCCGCGGACCTGGCCGATTTTGCTTCAACTTAAAATTTTGGAAAAAAATAAACTATGGGGGAACAACTCTGCAATGCAGACTTATTCCACCCTAGTTCAAATTTTTGCCAATTTTTATTTTTGGGAGGGGATTTGTGGTCTTTTCCCCACCTTTTCCCTCTACATTTCAGGGCTAAAATCTGCTCCTTATCAGTATCCTAAGGGTGTTTTCTTCTCATTCACCCTTAGAGCTTTTGAGAGAAGAGATGTGGAAGGAGAAGAAGAGCTAGGATTCAAGATCTTCAAGCTAGGTCTTTGATTTTTGGTGAGATAATCTTCATTCCAGGTATGTAAGGCTACTTACAACTTTGGATTGATTTTATCCACCTGCCCTACATCTTCATTGATTCGAGTTGAGTTGAGTTTTACGTTCCATGAGTTGAGTTCTTGAGTTATCAATAAATTCTATTGAGTTTTTGTATATAAATTCATATGTATTGATGATGTATTTGAGTTGAGTATTTGAGGTATACATTCATGTATTCATTCACATGAACCCAAGATGAGATTTTATTTTCTTGTCATAATTCATTTTGAGGGTGAGATTGATGATTTTTCATGTATAAATAAAGTATTGCTTTCAAAGTGAGATGATACATATTATAATGAGTTTGATGAAATTGAACATAGAGTTAAATGAGAATTTTGGAGCAAGATGTTTGATGATGATGTAAATGATGTCTGTTTTTAAAAAGGTAAAATGATTGATGAAGAGGTAATGTTGATGATGATGTCTTGAGATGGAGTGGATTGGAGTCTAATGTGACTATGTGATATAATTTGCATAATTCGATTTGATTTGAGTCATATGAGGGTTTTAAGTATAAATAATTATTTGAGAAGAAATTTTAAAAATGATTTATGAACGTTTTTGCATAAATTATTTATGCACTATTTGGAGTTTAAAGAATGATTATTTTCATCTTTTATTTAGAAAGAGTTTAAGCATGAGTTGAGTTTGAGAAGTCTCTTAATTATTATTTTGAGCATGAGTATTTTGAGTATAAACAAGTTGAGCATTTTTACATTAAAACGTCTACTTTGAAATTGAGTTAAGGAGTTAAAAATTATGTTTTAAATTCATTTAATATTTACTGCATTCATTGAGTTGAGATTGTATCCAATTTAAAGAGAAGAGTTTGATGATTGAGATGAGTTGATTTTAAAAAGGGTCCAATGAGACCAGATTGATTGAGTTTTGAAAAGGGTCCAATGAAACCAAATTAATTGAGTTTTGAATAGGGTCCAATGAGACCAGATGAGGTGATTTGAATATTTTACCTAATAGATATGAGCATATTGAGTATTGGAAGGAGTATCGAGCACCGAATTGGATAAGAGTAGTGCCTACTCGAATCCCATGAACTACGTAGCCAACATAAGAAAGGATTGAACCGTTAAAGTCGGATATTTTCCTATTTCATTGTCCTGATATGATAGGACTTGATTGATTGTTAGATCCATGATTGGTTGATTCGTTTATATTCTGGCAAAGTATTGAACGGACGTAGCAACAACGTCGGCTTGTTGTATATCACTGGCTCATAGGTGATGATTTTCGCTTAGAGAAACTCTCAAATTGAGTGGATTATGCATAATAGGACTAGTTTGATTGAGATTGTAGATGATTGAGTTGAATTGTAAAACATTGCTAAATTCTAATTCACATGTCTATTGAGTTGAGTCCTTTGACTTTATTCGTTGAGGTGATGATTGGATTGGATAGTATGTGATTGGATGTAATCGGATTGTATATGATTGAATTGGATTGAATGGTATGTGATTGGATGGAATCGGATGATATATGATTGGATTGGATCGGATGGTATGTGATTGGATTGGATCGGATGGTATGTGATTGGATTGGATCGGATTGTATATGATTGGATTGGATCGGATGGTATGTGATTGGATTGGATCGGATTGTATATGATTGGATTGGATCGAATAGTATATGATTGGATTGAATTGGATTGTATATGATTGGTCTCTGTCTAAACCGCATTCTTAGTTTAGACTTATAACACCTTGATTGAGTCTCTCTTATCTTTCTGATTTGAGATATTTGGATTGAGATTATTCTACCTTGATGTATGTTTCATTTTGCCATATTACATACTCTACATTCCACGTACTAACGTTCATTTGGACCTGCATCGTTTGATGATGCAGAGATGGATTTAAGAGATCATCAATAGGCGCACCATTGAGGATCTGTTCACACTCAGCTTATTGGTGAGTCCTCCCCTACATTCAGAGGATACGACTTATGTTATTCTTGCATTGAATTTAGTCTTTTCATTCTGATTTAAGGTAGTCATGAACCTGTCATTGGCACAAATTAGATAGTAGTGATAGAGGCTTCATAGACAAGATAGTGATGGGTCGATTGAATCTTTTATTCCCTTGAATTATTCTCATTAGACTATTTATTGACATAGATCAGAGTTCGATTTGTTGGCCCTTGGCCTTCCTTCCTTAAGCTAGATTGTTGATTTGAATTGTCCACCTAATTATCTCTTTATTTTAAGTCTTCCACTGATTGAATGAATGAATAGATGTGCGATTAGGCCAAGTGATTCGCTTGGGAGCCAGTAATGGTTTTTGAGTGTCGGCCATGTCTAGAATACCCTTACGGGGCATGACACAATACTAACAGATAACGACAAGATACACATGCTTCCAAATACCCGAGAAAACCAATGAAAATCCCTAAGAATGATTTCTAATACCTAAGATATACAGATAAGCTACCCAACCCAAATTACATCAATCTCAACATTATTTCACACATTATGGCTCAATCTAAAGAAAGGAAAATCGTAGCCTACTTGTAGGCTGAACACGCGAGCTCCAAATCATAGTGCCGGAGTCTTTCCCTTCTAAGGGTATTGAAACGCTGTAAAAAAAATAGAACCACAATGTCGATACGGTCATTTAGACACTAATTTCATAATTTTTGAAGACAGACCAATTTTAGGGTCTAAAACAAGGAATGTGTGACGTGCATTGGAAATTCTATATTTGAGCCCAAAAATAGGTTCTAAACATTACTCCAAGATCATAAATCAACACTATAACACAATTCAGGGTGGGAAACTAAGCGGAACAAGCATGCAACCAAAATTTAAAAAATTTGAACTAAAAGATGAAAATGACAGCTTCTTGATCAGCGAGTTCTGAAAAAACTAGACCCTCCCAATCCAAACTAATTACACCATCACGTTCCTTGCAAAAACCCACACAATCTAGCCTAAAAAATTACTAAAATCGGAGTTCAAATAATCAAGATACAATCTTTCAAAATTCCACACAATTTCAATCCGAAAATGGCCAAAATAGTAGCTAGATTCGTAAATTTACCTCACATGAAGCCTCTCCACAAGATTCTGAGTTTACTAGCGGATTCCCCACGAAATTCTCTTGCCACTCTTAGTCAGCCTAGCATAGAGTGAAACCAAAACCCTAATTTAGCGCATTGGCCTAAGACGACCCAATACCCAAGGAGTATTGGGCCCATTAAAAAGACCACCTTGAGTCCAAAATAGCCTTCGGCTTAAACGAACGATCATACTTATGTGTTTAAACTTGAAGGTTGTATATGTTGTTTGGTGAACCATTGCTCCTTGAGGATAGGAGATTATTTTAATAGTTTAGTCTAGTAAAAAAAAAATCTTCACGAGTTGTTGTTCTATCCAAAAGGCATTGGCGTTCAGAGCTGTCAAGAATGAAAGATTTTCCTTGAAGACTTAGTTTAGAATTTTACCCCTACGTGAGACCGATTATTTGTATCCCATTTTTCTATTATGTATTCTCATTCATTTTATTCATAAAGCTTGTATAAATATAGTTTTTTTGGGCAATGGAATGTTTCAAATGACATTACACATCCTTCAAATCGTTAGGCCTATCCTTGGCGCAAAAAGGTCACATATCTGTTTAGGATGCGCAATAACTGTTTATGTGTTATATGCTATAACCATTTTTGTGAATATGTTGCTTCATTTGGAGACATTCTAGTCTACTCTTTTTTGAATTTTTTCTAGAGCCTCATATGAATAAATATCGAGTCGCTATCGAAAGTGGGTCCAAATACTCCATGAGTGTTTAATTTCCCAACAAAATTCAAATTTTACTCTCAAATCATAAACCTTGCTCTCTCATCTCAAAAAAAAGGAGGGGCGGTTGATGTTTCATTGAAAAAAAATTCAAGCTAGTCGAACTACGTAGGACCTGAATTCTCCTTTGTGAAATACGTAGGCAGTCTTTCAAGGCTTGGTCCTGTCTTTGAAGTGTTTAGTTTTTTCTCATTCTTTCAAGGAAATTGAGAACTTCTTCTGCATCTAAGAAGAATGAGGGTACAAAATTTGAAGTGCAAGAAATCTGTGATTCAACACAAGTCAACCTTTCTCACACATCAATCCTAAAATTAAAATGGGTCAATTTTCTATCCATTTAGTCTTTCTTCACCCATGGATTAGTTTGTCTTCAAATAAAGCAACATTTATATGTTTAGTTCTTTGTGTGATATTTTGCATTAATTATTACAAATACGGACTAATACTTTGGCTTTTGAGTTATTCTTCTTTTTTAGGGAGAGACTGATTTGTGTCGAAAATTAAACTTGCTTACTTCTTAAAGATCGAAGGTTCAACAAAGTTGATTTTTTTTCCTTTGTAGAAGCAACTATCAAAGGACATCATGCGATAAATGATTGGATCTCAATTTTGAGAGGTCAACACCCTCTCCCTAACTAAGACGTTTTCTTTGTATGCAGGAGAGACGACATTATTTCAAGAGAGGGAATCACGGCAATCCCAAATCGGCGGCAACATTCAACCACAAACTTTAACCCTAATCTCTTTCAATTCTTTAATCTAAAAAAAATCATAACCCTTTCTTTTATGGATCTTCCAGGGGAAAAGAGTTCATGAAAAATAACGATGACCTTAAATTTCACAAGATACCAATACACAGCCTGAAAGATAAATTGGGGGAGTCTTTGACTATGAAGTCTTACTCCTATAATTTGTTACTTATTTTTTTTATAATTGCCCCGCTTTAACACTTTTTTCATATCTTTGCATGAAAATCGTCCTCGACAATAGTTGGGCCGACAATAGTCAGGGATGGTTATAACAATGTATGATTCTTGTGAATAATTAGAAGAATTTAAGTCATAAAAGAAAATCCCTGAAAAGAACACAATAACAAGTGATTCCTGCAGAAAATTGGAAGAACACACCAATGTATAATCTCTGAGGAATATTTGAAAAATAATACAACAATAGGTGTCCTCACCGATGGTTGAGAGCACATGAAATGTATTGGTCCAAATAGTCACAATACACTCCCCAACTGAAGATGTCAACGAGCACTAGACTTACGAGACGTCACTCTAAGTTTTTCTAAATCTTTAAATTATTTTATATATCATATCTGCAAGAACTACGCACACCTGATTCTCATCTCAGTGAGATACGTAGACAGCCCTTCTTGGGTTCGATATTTCTTTTTCAACAAAAGAAATTATAATAAAAAAATAAAATAATAAATTGTGTACATATTTTAAGAGTTATATCTCCTTGATTGGGACGAATACAATTAGGAGCATGCGAAATATTCAGTATGATGAAAATGATTGGCTTTGTGGTAAACCATAGCTTCTGTTGGTATCTTTCATTTGTACTTTTGTGATGCTTGAAAATTCTCTTGCAGGCATTCAAGGTAAGAATAAAACCAACTTCATTTCTTCATGTGCATTGTGTGATGATTTTTAGATTAAAATTCAATTGCATCGCACTGCTGATCTAGAACTTGTACTGAATGTTTGTTGAGGTGAAATTCTAAGTAATATTTGGTTTGAAAAAGTATTGTAGGCCTTTTTGTCCCGATTGTGTCTTTCAAATCCTGCCAAATAGCATTAATCCCTAGTTTTCCCCACTTTGAGCTTAAAAAGCCCTTTCTTTGGACAACCACTTTTTAGCCCGTTTCTTTCTGAATGCTTACATGCACTATCCCTTTCTTGGCCCAACCTCCTTGAGCGCACCAAAGACATGCAAAATATAGAAGAAGATTCAACTTTGAAATTGCCAAAGGAAAAAGACATAAAGTCTCCAAAGTCAAGAAAGCAAAGACGACTTTCAAAAAAAAAGGTTGAAAGAAATTATTTTTAAAAAAATACTCCTACAAGGTCGATGTAATACAAAAAGGGAAATACTCCAACAAAAGAGGAGAAACCTCAAAAGGAAGGGGTGAAAATAGAAAAATCTCTGAAAATAAAGGCTAAAAAAGAAGTCAAAATCAAACAAGGGAATAACAAAGAGGATTAGGCGCCAAAAGGCATACATCGTGACGTTCAAGGAGAGATTAAGTCAATTTTATTCCAAATAAATATCCTACGCGTCCTTAAGCCTACATTACAAGCTAATAACAAGCCCTACATGATCTCATTTCAAATATTCTCACATTAGTGGAGACGTACATACAGACCAAGCATATGGTATCACAGTTGCATGCGTTGAACATTCTTGAGAGTGTGAGTGCACTTTGGAAAATGTCCTCAAATCGAATAATTAAGATATATGTGAAATATGACTTTCTTTGTTGTGAGGGCACTTGAAACATGAGGATTGGAATAATTCTAAACCTTTGTTTGAAGCAAGACGAACAAATCTTGTAAATACTCAAGTATGTTTGAGGTATTAATTGAAACTATAGGAATTACCTCGAATTCAATCTCAATTATAAAAAAAGAAAATGAGAAATATTTCTATGAAGTCCTAACTGTTGGTACTAATTGTAATCAAAATTTGACTATCTCTTTACATTCTCTAAAAAAATTTTAAAAAAATTTGCATTTGTCCTTTAAAATTGGATGGTTTGCTCTAAATAATGTGACATTAGGCTAATCCCATCGATGTGAGATACCTATTTACTTCATTAGATCTTCCATATCAAAAGGGTGACATATCTCATGTTTTTAAGCTGAAAATATTACAAGAAATACATTTTTCCATTTCATTATGATCATATTACACATGTGTCTACTGATGATCTTGTCTCAGATTCTATAGTATTCCTCGCCACAATAGCTTAGTCGTGTTCCCCGTAAGATTTTTGTTTCTCTCTTACAATAAAAACTGGACAGAATATTTGAGAAGATCTCCAAAATTCACAAGAAGATACTATATCCAGTAAGTCAAGATTGGAGATCATGTTAGTATATGCAACTGGGACAGAATTTTTGAGAAGATCTCAAAAATTCCACAAGAATGTCAAAATTCTTTTTTCAGCAGTTCGAGATTTATCAAGAGATCTAACTGGGACAAAATTTTTGAGGAAGATCTCAAAAATTCCGTCAAGAATTATCAGAAGTTCGAAGTCAACTTCAAATGATCTCCAATATTGCTAGTATGGAGCGAACACAAATTCAAGATGCAAGCCACCGATGCCTCGTATAAACTTCCATCAAAGACATGAGTCCCAACGAACACAAATTGTTCAAGAGAAAAAATGAAGAAATATGTGAAAGCATCGAGAGGATGACATTTCACAATCATCGAGCCATCCACCTCGTTATAGTGGACAAACATCGAGTCATCTACCTTATTACAGTGGACAATTATTCAAATTATCCAAGAGGATGACATTTGCATATTCATTGCCCAGAGGACCATTTCATTACATTGCATTGCTAAGAGGGTCATGCATTATTCAAATCATCCAAGAGGATGACATTGCATATTCATTGCTGAGAGGGTCATTTCATTACATTGCATTTCCAAGAGGGTCGTGCATCATTTAAATCATCCAAGAGGATGATATTTGCATATTTATTTGTCGAGAGGTTCATTTCATTACATTGCATTGCCAAGAGGGTCGTGTATCATTCAAATCATCCAAGAGGATGACATTTGCATATTTATTTGCCGAGATGGCCATTTTATTATATTACATTGCCAAGAGGGTCATTCATCATTCAAATCATCCAAAAGGATGACATTTAATATCATTTCCAAGAGGATCATTCATATTATATTACCGGAAGTGGTAATATCATTGCCAAGAAGGCCATTATCATATTATTGTCGAAAGGGTCATCATCATATCATTGTCGAGAGGGTCATTATCATTATCATATTATTACCAAGAGGGTCATCCATCATTCAAATCATCCAAGAGGATGACATTGCATATTCATTGCAAAGAGGGTCATTCATATTATATTACCAGAAGTGATAATATCATTGTCAAGAGGGTTATTATCATATCATTGTTGAGAGGGCCATCATCATATCATTGTCGAGAGGGTCATCATTATTATCATTATCATATCATTACCAAGAAAGTTATGCATCATCCAAATCATCCAAGAGGATGACATTGATATTATTGCCAAGAGGGTCATTCATATTATATTATCGAAAGTGATAATATTATTACCAAGAGGATCATTCATATTATATTACCAGAAGTGGTTATATTATTGCAAAGAAGGTCATTCATATTATATTACCAAAAATGATAATATCATTGCCAAGAGGAACATTCATATTATATTACTGAAAGTGGTAATATCATTGCCGGGAGGGCCATTATTTGTTGATCTCGTCAAAGCGAAACATCAATATTTTCTAGTGTTATAAATGCCTGAAGGGCTTACGTAAGACACATCAAATATCAGAGAAGGTTTAAAGTACAATTTGCCAATGGATCATTATCCTACCGATGAAGCAGCATATATCCTACCAATGGATCATCATCCAACCAATGTATCATCATTCGCCCTATCAATGGACCAACACATCCTACCAATGGATCATCATTCGTTCTATCGATGGATCAACATATCCTACTAATGGATCTTCGTTCATCCTATCGATGGACACGCATTTATATCCTACCAATGGATTTTCATTCGTCTTACTGATGGATAGACAGTTATTTTGTCAAAATATTCTACCGATGGATCACCTTCATTTGTCCTACCAATGGACATGCATAATATATCCTGCCGATGGATCAAATTCATTCGTCCTACCAATGGACATGCATATATCCTATCAATGGATTATCATCCTACCGATAGAGCAGCATTATCATACAGATGAAGCATATTTATTCATCATATCGATGAACACGTATTTTTTTGCCAAGTATCCTATCAATGGATCATCATCCTACCGATAGAGCAGCATCATCCTATCAATGAATCAATTAAAAATTTTCAACATGCAAAAAGGATGAAAGAAAGTGCGAACGACATCAAAGAGGATGCAGCACAACGTAGAACCTTTTTTTAGCAGCGAACTAGGACAAGTTCAAAGAGGAATATCAAACTCATAGGACACGAGCTGAGAAATGACTTCCACCACAATAAATCACATTTCTATCGAAAGGCGTATAGGTATTTCGGGATCCGGCCATAATTCAAAAATACATACCAACCCTTTTCAAAAAGATGAAGATGGAGTCAATCAAAATTGGATTTGTCAATTTTCTTTGTTCAGGATATCTTTTACTGATCCTATCCAAAGAAAGGGACAACTGTTAATACCTAATTTTGACCCTCCACAATGGAAATTATCTATCGAGTTTCTTTAATTTTTGAACATTTTTGAAATAATTATCTTTTATAAAAACAAAGATATTTTCATGTTATTCTTAACTATTTTTATCTTTTTATAAATTTTAGTATAATATATATATATATTTATATATAACTATATCTTTAATTACTATTTATGTAGTTATTTGAAAATCATCTCAATTTTTTTTTATTTTTAACTAAATACAATGTTAGTTAGGTTAATTTAATTATAGTTTGTATTTTTAAAATTTTTAGTTTTTTCTAAAAAGTTTTAAAAAAAATCAATCTCCCACATCGAAAATTCTTAAGGGATTTGGGGGTTTTGGAGCCTATATAAAAGCTCATATTCTCATTAAGAAAAAGGAAGAAGTGGGTTATTTTAGCCACCTCAAAGTTAAAAATTTTCTTAACTTTGGTACTATTTTGGACTCTTGTCCCCAGCCTAAAAGTTGTGAAAATTTCTAGCTTTCAATCTATATTTTTTTCTTCGAGGAAAATAGGAGGTTGAAGTCGAAATTTAGGCTAAAAACAGTGTTCTTATAACGTCGAACCCACGATAGTTCAAGTCTAAATTTTTACTTTTTCTTTTTGTGGATTGGAGTTCCGTCAAGATCTTGGGTGGTGGTGAAGTTGTCTTGTGCTCGTCGCCTTCAGTCTCACTGCCCAGAAAGAGGTAAAATCTTTTTCTCAGATTTATTTTATTTAATTATTTTATATTTTATATTTAGTTGATTCATAGTCTTTTTTTTAGCATGTATTAAGAATAGTTAGATTAATGATAGAAATTTCATATGGTTAACATGTGTTAGGATTAATTAACTAGCATGTGTTAGAATTATTTTATGAAAGCACTTAGTTTTGTTTATTATTTTTCCAAGTAGTTTTCTTTGACAATATAGATTTTCATGTTTTCAATTTCTTCTTTTAACGTGATTTAGATAATAAAAATATGCTTAAGTTATTATTTAGTTAGAACTTTCATGGCCTAATTGATTTAATTCTTTCTTTAAAATTTGAGTTAGTATAGCGTATATATTAATTCTATGTCCTTTAGTTACTTGAATATATTTCTTCTTTCCTTTTCTTTGTCTACATATAATATATGTTGTTAGTCACATCTAGGATACCCATCAATTTGATACCTTAACATATCATGATATATTCCTTGGTTTAGCTTAAAATGAGTAGATGCTTATGTAATTTTATTTTGGTGCATGTGATATCGATTCGAGTCCATCTTTGGACTCCATCCTTGCATATTATTGAGTTTTGAGTCTCCCATCATCTTGCTTAAATTGTTGGAAAGTTGATTCATAAAAATAAAGCTAATATTCATGGTTTGAGTATTGATATTGGGTTGTATACATGGAATACAGGTGGAAAACAGTGTCGTATACACTGATATAAAGTATCTATATAATCTGATATACAAGAAAATAATGTTGTATATACTGAAATACAGTGTATATACAGTCTGATATATATTGATATACAACAGATACATGGAACAAATATGTGGTATACAGTGTGTATATAGTTTGATATACAGAAATAATGTTGTATACCTTGTATATAGTGTATATACAATCTGATATACAGTGTATATACAGCTGCAATAGACAGTGGAATTGTGCTTAAGACACAAAACGCAGATGGCCCAACAACTTAGTCCAGACGTACTGAAACTAAGTGTCGGGCCATATTTTCATGTGTTATTTATTATTTATTTATATTGATTCGGGTTGTAATAATTTATTTACTTATGTTATTTATGCTTGCTTAGATATTAATTTTAATTTATTTTAATTTAATTAGATTCCCCGAAAGATAAACCAATTCATGTTAATGTACTCTTTAAATGATTTTCTACCTTTACTTAGTCATTTGATAAACTTTTACTTTTTTTATATATATAAGTATATTTTTTCAATGTTTAAGTTTGATCGTTTTTTCTAAAAAATAATTTTGAAATCTTTGTTTCCTTTTAAATTAATATTTTTAAAAGTTAGTCAAATAATTTTTTAAATCGTCGGATAACCACGCATTAGCGGCCACTTTGAATGCTTAACACCACCTCAAAGTAGAAATAAGAACCTCGTAGCTTTTTCTTTGAATTTTTAAGACTTAAATCTGTTAGGGTCTTTTAAATTAAGTTTTCTTAATTTTTTTAAAAATTAAGTGGCGACTCTATTTTTCTAAAATTAATTTTTTTCTCTATAAAGTTAAAATTAATTTTAAACCGTCTTTTTTTGACATAACACACGACAAGGACACCTAACCAATCCATTTCTCTTAAAAATATCAAGTGTCATTGCATGATCGATAAAACTTCTTAATTGTTAATAAATTCAGGTTTGTAACCACCACCAACTTCATAATGCATGTTATACATCCACAAACGATGATCCATCTACAAAATTATATATATTCAAGCTTAATTAGTTCATAAAGAGTACAAAATTCCAAGTTTTAAGTTATAATTAGGTTCAAGTTATAATTAAGTATTAATTAAATTGTAATTACAAGTTCTAATTCATGACATTCAAGTCAGATGTTTCGAAGTTAAAGTACAACGTTCCAAGTTTCAAGTATATACAAATTAAAGTTCTAAAATCTAACTATTCAAGTATCTAAAATTCAAGATCATGACAACATAAAATCAAGTTGACTTTTTCTAAGTTCTAAGCTCATGACATTCAAGTTGTTCTAAATACAAGTATCCTAAAATTCAAGTATCTAAGTTATTCTAATTATAAGTTCTAAAGTCCTAAAATTCAAGTATCTAAGTTCCATTATTTTTTCTAAGTTTCAAACTTCAAAACTTCCTATATTCAAGTATCTAAGTTATTCTAATTAGTTCTAAAGTCTAAAGAGATAATTTATACAAACCTAAAGTTCCATCAATTCTTAAATCCTAAAATTCAAGTATCTAAGTTCCAATAATATTTTTCTAAGTTTCAAATTTCAAAACTTCCTATATTCAAGTATCTAAGTTATTCTAATTAGTTCTAAAGTCTAAAGAGTTCAAAATTTATATAAACCTAAAAAAATTCTAAGTTTAACTTCAAAAGTCCCAAAGTTTAACCTCATGACTTTGAATATCTTCCAAACATCAAAAATCATATACTACCCAATATTTTATTTTTTTAAGTTGAACTTTCAAATATTCTATATTCAAGTATATAAACTAACTATGTTAATAACATTCTAATTTCAACAACACTTCAATTTCAACTCAAATAATACTAAATTCACAATTTCATTCAAAAAACACCAATCCAAAGTAAAGCCGTAAATCAACTTTCCAACAACATTCACCAATTCACAATTGCATATACAAATTAACTATATTAATACCATACATTCAACAAACTAAATGAAATAAACTAACTAACATAGCCCTAATTTATCAAAATCAAAAAACAAAATTCAAAATTGAAAACCCTAACTATACAAACATTAACAAGAAGAGGAGGAAGTTGAATGACGACGAGAGGTGGCGACAGGGAGGACTGACGGCGAGGGACGACAAAGGGGAGGGTCGGCGGCGACTTAGGGGGGCGGGGGTTCCAGATTCTAGAGAGAAGGAGGAGAGATTACAGAGAAGGAGAAAATAAGAAAATCCTGATCTGCATTAAGATATTTTTAAAAAAGCGATGAACTGCGTCGCCAAGTCCGTCGCTTTTTTTAAAATAGTTGACCACTATTTTGATCAAAATAGCGACGGACAAAGCGCCGCAATTCGTCGCTTATTTAAATTTGTTGACCAAATCTGTTCACCAATAGCGACAGACCAAGCGACATCATCCGTCGCTCCATTTTAAAAACAAATAATAAATTAAAATTAATAAAAAGCGACGAACGGCATCTTAATAATTATTTTATAAATAATTATTATTTATCAAAATATATAAAATAATTACATATAAATCTGATTTATTTTTAGCGCAAAAATCCATCAAAATAGGCGACGGACTAAGCATCTCTGTCCGTCGCATTTAATTAAAATAAATTAAAAAATAAAAAAGACGAACAACATCGCATTATCCGTTGTATTTTTATAGCGATATTCTCCGTTACTTTTTGGCCCGTTTTTAGTAGTGTATGTTATTAGCATAAAAACAAATTATTTGCAAACATATATAAGTGCACAGGAATTTGTGTTTTCATTATTAGTCTACACCTGATTCCGCCCAATTTAGGAATACATGCGTATTTGTGCTTAGAAATAATATTTTCATGTAATTATTTTTGTCTCAAAATATTTATCGCGTTTAAATATTTAAAAATTATATGGAAAGTATTATAAATTACAAATTTTTTCTTCTCAATATGATAAAAAGATACATGTTAAAGTTTTAGACAAAGTTTAATGTAGACAGAGAGAGTAATGCCTCATTTATTTTTGTTTAGTTTAAGAGGTCAAAATTTGAATGAACGTCAAAATAATTAAGACGTTGATTTTGAAGAAGCAGTGCATAAGCTGTTGATTTTGATAAATGATTTGTGCAATAGTACTCCTTAGTAGCCACTGATGCACTGCTTTAGCATGTTTTGGCTTACTAGTTTTTGGACACATGACGTGTTTTATGTGAATTTTATAGATATGTTAAAATGATTAAATTCTATGGAAAAATGTATGTAATAAATAATAAAATGGTATAATTACAAATAAATTTTTAAAAATATGATTTAAAAAAACACCAAATGAATGGCGTATTGTGATATTTAAAATAATATTTTAAGCAATCAACTATAACTTTTGGACTTTGGTTAATCGTTAGCAAATTTTCAATAAAGTCATAAATGGCTTATGTGCCAGAATAGAGAGAGATTTGGTAGGAAAGTGCGGTCAACGAACTCATACTAATGCTAGGACTTATCGCAAGCTACGAATAGGGGACCACGTGCGGAGATCTTGCTCCTTCTTCCGGAACCGGAACAGCGATAAGCTCACATCCGGCTCCATAGAAGTAAAGACTTACGGTAATAAAATATTCATAGAAAATTAAATTAAAGTAGTTTAATAGAAATAAAACACACACACACACAAAACAAATAGAGAAGAAAAAATACAATGTATACATCCTTCTTAAAACTTTGATCATAATAATATAGATGAAAAAAGATATACAAAATTAGTACATAATTTTCCGAGTTCTTATCGACTTCTTCTGCCATATCCAATCAAAATTCAAGAGTCTTCTTCATCGAGTCAAACTAAAGCATGAATCAAATATTACAATAATAATATAAACACTTCAAATATAAAAATGATAACCTTGAATAGGGATCTCATGAAATTAAAAAAATAGATTTATATAAATAAAAATTAAGAAATATCAAAAGATATTATAAAATTTTAAATTAAATATTTGGAGGTTATGAATATGAAAAGA
Organism: Solanum dulcamara; assembly: GCF_947179165.1. Lineage (NCBI taxonomy): Eukaryota > Viridiplantae > Streptophyta > Magnoliopsida > Solanales > Solanaceae > Solanum > Solanum dulcamara. The sequence goes on along the minus strand of NC_077244.1, from coordinate 10,757,054 downwards.
TGAGAGTTCTTATCATGTAATTAAGCATTGATGAATTTAAATTAGTGAAGCTAGAGTCATTCTTTAATGATAATCAAGAGGGCATTATCAATGTGCGTCTCTCCCTTTTGCAGATTTGCACCCTTTTAAAATATTAAATTTCTTTATTTATCATAAATGATAAATTATATTATTTATGAGAGAAGTTACGGAAGAAGTTGATTTTTGGATTTATTAATTTAAGCTTAATGATCCGATTATGCAAGAGTCATTTGAGTCAATACTGTTAGCCTCATATAATTCATTGATTTTGATAAGGCTTGATGTGCAATGAGCTGCAATTCTAAGAATCTCAACAACATCTGCTTTGAACCCCTCGAAAATGCTTGAATCGATCATGCTAGTGTTTGCTTCTTTATCTTGCTACAAACCCACTGGACTATGTCGCTGTTCTCCCCGTACTCTGCATCTACTGGCTTCTTTTGGGTCACCAATTCCATTAGCACCACCCCGAAGCTATAGACATCACTCTTCTCGGTCACCTTGGCTGTGTAAGCATACTCTGTTGTGGTCAAACAATGAAATGCTAAATCTCCCATGGCATCAGGTTTGAGACAAGGTCAGCAACTCACTAAGAAGCATCAGCTGAGATTTCAAAACCAAATAAAGTGTGGAACCTTCATGAAAACGGTGCTGCAGCCATGCCCCGAGCTAAGCCTTTGACGCCTTCCAGAATGTTATCTTGTGGAAGAAGGCCTCTGACAGTCACACTTCCCAAAAGTTGCACAAGAAACTTAGTGGAACAAGTGCTGTCCGTGTATGTAAAAGAATTCAATTAATTTGTGAGTTGTGTGTGTATGTACTTCAAATGATTCATTTGAGTAAAACATTAAGTTTTGAGTTATGTATGCACAAAAGTTACAGAAGAAACTTAGCATAACAAGCACCCTTAGCTTGTAATATTCAAAGTTAATTCAATTAACTCTTGAGTTGTGTATGTACTTCAAATTGACTCATTTAAGTACTCCAGCCTTAAGTAGTCCTTGCAAAAGTCAAAAAGGGGGCAAATTTGACAGCAACTTTGTTTGACAAAATTTGGCAACAACTTTGTTTGACACGGTAAAAAAATGCGTATACGCATTTTCTTTCTCCTATAAATAGAGGGCCTCTTTCCCTCATTTAAATCATCCACAATCCCAGAAAAAGAGAATAAGAATACAAAGAGAGTTATACACCAAGATAAATATTTTAGTCTTGAGTGTCCTCTTTAGTAGTTGTTCCTTTTACAGAGAGAAGTGTTAATTGTTGTTTTCTCCTTGTATTTGAGAGCAGTGTACTCCATATTTTTAATAGTGAGATCCTTCTAACCCGTGATTTTTTTCCTCTATCTGTTTGAGGGGTTTCTACTTAAAATTTTTGTGTCCAATTTATTTTTATATTTATTGTCATATCAAACTTTAGTTGTGGTGCTTCCTCCCCCCAACAGTGGTATCAGAGCCCTCGGTTATTCTGTCTGTTTTATGCAAAGGTACTATTCGTGAATAGTAATTTTTTGTGAATAGTAAATTTCAGTGACAGTACAGTTTGTTACAATTATTCATAAAAATACTCAAAAATAATCTAGAAGGATGTGAAGCAAATAACAATGTCGAGTACAACAAAGTTTGACGTTGAAAAATTCAATGGGACTAATTTTTCATTGTGGAAAATAAAAATAAAAGCGATATTGAGAAAGGACAATTGCTTAGCTGCAATTGAAGGCAGACCCATAGATTTTACTGATGACAGCAAGTGGAATGACATAGATAGCAACACAGTTGCTGATCTACACTTGGCACTAGCTGATCAAGTGTTGTCTAGTATGGCTGAAAAATAAACGATGAAAAAATTATGGAATACTCTTACGGGATTGTATGAGGTCAAGTCTTTGCATAATAAAATCTTCTTAAAAAGAAGATTGTATACTCTTCGAATGACAGAGTCCATGTCGGTTACTGAACACATCAATACTTTGAATATTCTGTTTTCGCAACTTATAATAATGGGTTGCAAAATAGAGGGGACTGAACGTGCGGAGCTTCTACTTCAAAGTCTGCCTGACTCGTATAATCAACTCATTATCAACCTGACAAACAATACAGACAGTCTATTTTTCAATGAAATTGCAGCCGCTGTCTTGGAAGAAGAAAATCGGTGCAAAAATAAGGAAGACAGACAAGCAAGTTCGCAGCAAACTGAAGCTTTGATGATGGTGAGAGGAAGACCAAAGGAACGTGGCCCCAATGGGAGTCACAGTCATGGTAGATCTCAATCAAAAAGTAAGAAGAATATCAAGTGCTACAACTGTAGCAAGAAAGGGCACTTCAAAAAAGATTATCGATTCAAAAAAAAGAGTGAACACCCACACCCTGAGCCATCAAATGCTCAAGAAAATATTGCGTGTACCTCGGATGATGGCGACATCTTATGTAGTGAAGCAATATCAAATAATGAAGATGGAAAATGTTCCACTGATGTCTGGGATCATGGACACAGAAGCAACATGGCACATGACTTTCCAGAGAAAATGGTTCCATCAATATAATCCTATCTCAGGAGGGTCTGTGTTCATGGGAGAAGATCATGCTTTGAATGTTATTGGTATTGGATCCATTAAAATAAAAATATATGATGGCACTATACACACCATCCAGGAGATACGACATGTAAAAGACTTGAGAAAGAATCTATAGTCTTTGGGACAATTAGATGATAATGAATGTTCATATAAAACTCATGGTAGAGTCATGAAAATATCCAAAGGAGCGCTTGTAGTGATGAAAGCGGAAAAACCTGTTGTAAACCTATATGTGCTTAAAGGTGAAACACACCAAGAAGGAGAAACATCAACTGCGTCAGCAAGTTCATTTGAAGAATCAACGATGATATGTCATCGTAAACTTGGCCATATGTCGGAATGAGGTTTGAAGATTCTTGCTGAGCAAAAGCTTTTTTCAGGGCTCAAAAAGGTTTCACTACCCTTTTGTGAGCATTATGTTACCAGTAAGCAAAATAGACTAAAGTTTAGCAGTTCCTCTGCTAAAAGCAAGGAAATATTAGATTTGGTCCACTCTGATGTCTGGCAAGCACCGGTGAAGTCCCTAGGAGGAGCAAAATATTTCATGTCATTCATCGACAATTACTCTAGGAGAAGTTGGGTGTATCCAATCAAGAGAAAGACATATGTTTTTCCTGTTTTCAAAGAGTTCAAAGAGCGGGTGGAACTTGAATCTGAGAAAAAGATCAAGTGTTTGAGGACAGATAATGGAGAAGAATACACTGGTGTTGAATTTGATAACTTTTGTAAATAAGAAAGTATTAAACAGAAGTTCACGGTGGCATATACTCCACAACAAAATAGAGTAGCAGAGCGGATGAACAGAACCTTATTGGAATGAACAAGAGCTATGTTGGCAACTACAGGGTTGAAAAAACCATTCTGGGCAAAAGCAGTCAAAACCGCCTGTTATGTGATCAATCGGTCACCATCAACCGCAATTGATCTGAAAACACCAATGGAGATGTGGACAGGAAAACCAGCTGATTATTCTCGCTTACAAATATTCAGAAGTCCTGCTTATGTTATGTACAACACCCAAGAAAAATCGAATTTGGATCCAAAATCTAGGGAATGCATTTTCTTAGGGTATGCTGATAGAGTCAAGGGGTATCGCTTGTGGGATCCCACTGCCCGCAAGGTGGTAATCAGTAGGGATGTTGTATTTGTTGAAAACAAGATACAAGAAAAAGAAGGTAACACTTCAAAAGAAAAATCAGAGAATACTACAGTTGAAGTTGAAGAAATAAAAGAAGTTCCAGTTTCTTCTGAAGCAGCACCAGAGCACGAAGAAAAAAAGCAAGATGAGATCAAAACTCCAGAAGTTCGACGGTCAACTAAAGAGAGAAGAGAACCAGCTTGGCACTCAGATTATTTTATGGAAAGTAATATTGCATGCTGTCTACTAACAGAAGATGGAGAGTCTTCAACTTTTCATGAGGCTATGAAAGGCCAAGAATCATCTCTGTGGGTGGCAGCAATGCAAGAAGAAATTGAAGCTCTTCATAAAAATAAAATATGGGATCTTGTTCAATTACCACAAGAAAGAAAGGCCATTAGAAACAAATGGGTCTACAAGATCAAACGCAATAGTAATGATCAAGTGGAGAAGTATTGTGCAAGATTGGTGGTGAAAGGATTCGCTCAGAAAGAAGGTATAGACTTCAATGAGATATTTTCTCCGGTGGTTCGACTCACAACAATTCGAGTAGTCCTGGTGATATGTGCTACATTTGACTTGTACTTGGAGTACTTAGATGTTAGAACTGCATTTCTTCATGGAGAGCTTCAAGAAAAAATTTATATATGCTCTAACCAAAAGGTTTTAAAAAACAGAGAAAAGAGAACTTGGTTTGCAGGTTGAACAAATCTCTATACGGTCTCAAACAGGTGACGAGATATTGGTATAAGAGATTTGATTCCTTCATTATAAGCCTTAGATACAACAGACATAGTTCAGATCCTTGTGTTTATTACAAGAGATTTGGTGATGAAAATTTTATTATTTTGCTGTTGTATGTTGATGACATGTTGGTAGCAGGCCCCAACAAAGATCATCTGATAAATTTAAAGGCACAGTTGGCTAGGAAATTTGAAATGAAGGACTTGGGACCAGCAAACAAGATCCTAGGGATGCAAATTCACCAAGACAGAAATAATAGGAAGATTTGACTTTCTTAAAAGAACTACTTGAAAAAAATCTTGAGACGCTTCAAGATGCAAGACTGTAAGTCAATTTCTACCCCACTTCCTATTAATTTCAAGTTATCCTCAAGTATGAGTCCTAGCAATAAAGCAGAGATGATGGAGATGTCTCGAGTACCGTATGCATCAGCAGTGGGAAGTTTAATGTTCGTCATAGTATGTACAAGACCTGACATTGCACAAGCAGTGGGAGTGATCAGTCGATACATGGCTAATCTTGGTAGAGAGCATTAAAATACTGTCAAGAGGATCCTGAGATACATCAAGGGTACCTCAGATGTTGTAATGTGTTATAGAGGATCAGACTTTACTGTTAAAGATTATGTTGATTCAGATTATGCGGGTGATCTTGATAAAAGTAAGTCCACCACAAGTTATGTGTTTACTCTTGCTGGAGGAACTGTAAATTGGGTTTCAAAAATGCAATCTATCGTGGCTACATCTACGATGGAAGCAGAATATGTAGCAGCCATACAAGCTAGCAAAGAGACAATATGGATGCAGATATTACTGGAGGAGCTCGGAAACAAACAAGAGAAGGTTGCTCTATTTTGTGACAGTCAGAGCGCTTTGTATCTTGCAAAGAATCCAGCATTTATTCAAGGACAAAGCACATACGAGTTCAGTATCACTTTGTTCATAAGAAGGTGGAAGAAGGCAGTGTGGATATTCAGAAAACTCACACCAATGACAACCTGACAGATATGTTTACGAAGCCGATCAACAGTAACAAGTTTAAATAGTGTCGATCTTCTATTGGCCTAGCAAAAATGTAACATTATAGTAGTTGGGTAGAAAGGATAGTGTGAAGACTTAATTGATTCTCAATTAAATCTTCAAGTGGGAGAATGCAAAAGTCAAAAAGGGGGCAAAGTTGGCAGCAACTTTGTCTGACAAATTTGGCAGCAACTTTGTTTGACAAATTTGGCAGCAACTTTGTTTGATAAAATTTGGCAGCAACTTTGTTTGACAAGGTAAAAAAACGCGTATATGCTTTTTCTTTCTCCTATAAATAGAGGGCCTCTTGCCATCATTTAAATCATCCACAATCCCATAAAGAAAGAATAAGAATACAAAAAGAGTTATACACCAAGATAAATATTTTAGTCTTGAGTGCCCTCTTTAGTAGTTGTTCCTTTTATAGAGAAAAGTGTTAATTGTTGTTTTCTCCTTGTATTTGAGAGCAGTGTACTCCATATTTTTAATAGTGAGATCCTTCTACCCCGTGGTTTTTCCCCTCTATCTGTTTGAGGGGTTTCCACGTAAAATTCTCGTATTCAATTTATTTTCATATTTATTGTCATATCAAACTTTAGTTGTGGTGCTTCCTCCCTCCAACAGTCCTGAAGAAAATAAATGATTTTTCTTAGTCACAAATATTTTTATCCACCCTTATAAATCTTTATTCATTTTACTAAGTGAAAACAACTTAGAACTCTGCAACACCATCAGTTAACCCTCATACAACATTATTCACTTCTTGAGGAATATGCACTTCCATTGTTATCTATAATGCAATGCCAATATATTAAGATTCAATGGAACATGAAGCAATAATCATAGCGGTTGCATATGTTGGGGGAGGGGGGTTAGTCTAGCATCTAAATGGTCAACTCAACTCAACTATTTAATTTGGTCACAAAACTACCAAACTTGTGTCCCAAGAGGTCAACCACCTTGGAGGCTACGGTTTCTGGTGCTTTTTTTAATACATAAAAGAACAGCAGGAACATGGTGGCAAGCTAATATTAAAAGGTGAATATTAGAAGTTTCAGAATAGTTCTCTCTTCATCCATTCTCTAAACATGGGTCATCAAAAAAAGGAGGAGAAGCTTGCCAAACCTCAATAAAAGGCTAAAAGCTCTGCAGAGCCATGGCCAAATCTCCCTCAACAGCTCCTCAACTTTATTAGAAGGCAGCATCCCGATGAAACCAATCGTCTTATGCATAACAGCAGCTTTCGCGGTGTTACTAAATTATGGAGAGAAGCACCTGAGCAATGTAGTGCCAAAAATGCAAGATTACCCTGGCTTGAAATTTCAGACAAAGATTACTACCAGTCCAAGACTCAAGAGCATACCCTCAACATCCCATTTCGACCAGGTGAATATTGGTGGTACGGTAGAAGGCCAACGGGATACTCCTTGTATGCATTTTCATGTATGTTCACATGGGTTGATTGTCACTGGAGGGAAGGATCCTGCAGAGTAAAATATCTTGATTCCTACTGTAAAGACTCAGTTATTGGAGTATTCCCCCTTGGGATCCCACAATTCCACTCAAGTTTGTTGCTCTATCTTCGGGAAACTTAATGCATAGAACAAGATAGAGCTGCCAAAACTTAATGCATAGAATAAGTATGTCTTGCAGTAGCAAGATACTTTAATGTTAAGATTTTTCATAGCTGCTGGGGTATTATTAAATATGATATCTGTGAATTTCTTGTTGAAATTTTCTTTGGTAAAAAGCTTATAAAATATTCCACTCACAGTTGTTTGGCATTGATTTCTAAGGTTGATTCTCCTTCAATTTATCTCAGCTGAGACCTATTAGTCTAAGCAATTTTTCCAATAAAATTTTAGCCAAAAGACTTAATCCTATCCCGCATAGACTCATTTCTGTTAATCAAAGTTGCTTTATTAACAGTAGGTTGATTACTGAAAATGTTATGATTGCTCAAGAAATTTTCTATGGTATGTCTAAACCTAAAGTTGGTGGTAATATTATCATCAAATTAGACATGACTAAAGCTTATGACAGAATGAATTGAAATTTTCTTGAAGAAGTCCTTAAAAGATTTGGTTTTTCTGACAAATGGATCACTCTTATATGGAATCTTATTTCTAAAATTTGATAATCCACTTTGATTAATGGCTCTAGATATGGATTCTTCTCTTCTTTCCAGGGTCTCAAACAGGGTGTTCCTCTATCCCCTCTATTTTTATTTTGGGTGCAGAGGTTCTTTTTAGAACTCTGAACGATTTGCTCACTAACAATAACTTTACTCTCTTTTCCATGCATAAAAAAGGCCTCCAAATCAATCACTTTGCTTATGCTGATGATATTGTTATCTTTAATACTAGCAATAGTAAGTCTATTAAACTTATTATGAAACAAGTGAAGAATTATGAAAGTGTCTCAGGTCAAAGAGTGCAAGGACAAAAGTTACTTCCTCACTGGCCCTAAATCTAGTGCTTACATGATTAATAGAATGAGGAGGTGTACTGGTTTTATGGATAAAAACTTCCCTTTTACATACTTGGGATGCCCCATTTATATAGGAATTTGTTTTTCTTACATTGACATAGTCACCAAGGTAGTCAAAAGGCTCAATGGCTGGCAGGGTAAGATGCTCACCAATGGTGGAATAATTGTTTTGATCAAAAGTGTACTTCAATTTGTTCCTACTTATACTCTTACTGTCATTAACCCCCCTTTTAGCACTCTGTTAGAAAAAAGAATTTGCAAGATTTTTCTGGGGTTTCAATGAGAATAAATCCAAGTACCATTAGAGATCATGGAAGAACTTATGTATCCGTAAAGATGAAGGTAGTGTGGGCATTAGAAGTATGAATGATATTTTTAAAACATTGGCTATTAAAAGGTGGTAGATTTTTAGAACTCAACCATCTCTTTGGGCTGAGTTTATGATGGCTAACTATTTCTTCACAATCCACCCTATATCTAAATCTTGGATTCGTGGTAATTCGCAAGCTTGAAAATCTTTAGTTAAAGCTAGAGATGATGCAGAATACAACATTTTGTGGAAGATAAATTGTGGCAATTATAATATATGGTGGGATAATTGGTGTGAGAAATTCCCCCTTGTTAAACTATATCCTAATTATATGAACAATGTATGCATTATGCGAAGGAGTATATTTCTAATGGTAATTGGAATATAGATACGTTTAAAAATATACTCCCTGATAATATAGTTTATCACATTGGTAACATCTCTCTTGGGGATAAGAATCAGTCAGATTATGCTATATGGAATCCGACTCAAGATGGTCTTTACTCTTAACATCTCTGCTTGGCAAAGCATAAGAGATATTAGAGAGAAAGAGTCTTATTAGGCAACATATGGCATAAAAATCTCCCTTTCAAATATACTTTTTCACTAGGAGATTAATATTTTAAAAAATACCTTTTGATGAAGTCTTTTACAGGTTTGGAAAATATATAGTTTCTAGTTGTATGTGTTGTACAACTCCAGTTGTATGTGAATCCCTGCAGCATGTTTTCAGTGATAGTGATAATGCCAAATACATATGGAATACTTTTAAAAACTCTCTTGGAATTAATCACCAAGGGGGAGATATTAAATGAATCTTCAAAACTTGGCGGAACTTAAGCACCACCAACAGTGTACAGAGTATGATGCAACAAATTTTACCCTTATTTGCAATTTTTGAAAATCTGAAAAAGCTGGACAACTTATAAAAATGGCTATCATAAAAAATTTGTGACTCCAAGTATGGAGGTGCATATCCTATGGAATATCAAGGCAGCCATTTCCATCGCCTTTCCAAATTGTGACACTATAGGTTGGGCTGAACTTTGTGCAAGAATTAAAAGGTACAATCCTATTGTGAGATGGAGATAAGTCAGGTGGATGAAACTTAAGATATGTAAGATCAAAGCCAACACAAATGAGAGCTTCAACCATGAAAATTCTAGAGCTGGCATAGGAAGAATCATCAGGGATGCTATTGGTAACCTTATAATGGCATTCTTAGTCTATGCTCAATGCAATACCAACAATCAAACTGAAGCTATGGCAGCATTATATGTTACCAGATGGTGCAAGCAAGCTGGCTATAACAAATATTACTTGGAACTTGATTCTATGGAAGTGGACAACATGATCAAAGACAAGGATACCAAAACCTTGAAGCTCAAAGGAATCATTCGAGACATTGACCAAGCCATGAATGGGGGCAGAAGTAAATATTTCCCACTGCTATAGAGAAGCCAACCAAATAGTTGACTTCTTTGCTAAACAGGCCTCTTCAAGTGGAAGTGGTACCTTCTATTATTCTTTTTATTAGTTTTCTAAAGAGGTGAAGGGACTATTTCTACTAGATAAGTGGCAACTTCCTAGCACAAGAAGAAGATACGACACATGTAATATTTTTGTTAGTTGAACCATTGTATTTTTCTTATAGTATGAAAGTCTATCACTTTAGCCTTTCTATACATTGTTTAGTTTATCCTCGTTGTTCTCTATCAGAGGTCAGGTCCATGTCTCCCTCTGCTTTTGTAACTTTTTGGATGTTATAGATATGTCACGTCTACCCCCCACATACACACTATTAAGGTGATGGCTAAAATAAAAAAAAGTCCATGTCCCCCTCTACTTTTATAACTTTTTAGATGTTATAGACATGGTAGGGGTCAAGTCTAACCTCCCATACCTTTAAGGTAATGACTTAAAATTTAAAAAAAATGTACTACTCTTTTTTGAAAAGAAAAAAAAGAAGAAGAAATCGAATCTAAGTTTCAAATCGCTAAATTAAGCAGAAGCCAGGCTGCTCCATCAGTTTTTTCAAAACACTTCATAGAGTATTTTCTTGAATCCAATGAAGAGATCTTGTTGGTTTTTTTGATATCAAAACAATAAATTATGAAGGCGGATAAATTGGAAGTGTTGAAGCTCCAGATGGATGATCTATCAAGGTTAAAATTGGATAACCTTGGAAATAGAACACTATCTGTGGGGCTAATTGTTGTATTTCAGTTAATGCAAGTCAACTTTGCTGTAGAAGTAATTGTGTCTATTTCATGGAGCATACTACTAATACTTGGCGGTTTTATGAAATGGAAAGTGCAACTATTTCGCCCTGTTTTGATGATTATGGCTCTCAAACAAAAAAATTAATATGGAGAGAGCCAATAGTGGAAAACAAATTTCTTGTAAGATGAAAAAGGATAGTGTCAAATCCAGTTTTAATTAACTTGTAATATGTTGTATTATCAATAATTGCTTGTAACATGAAAAAATATATAGAACAGCATTCAAGGATCAACTTGAAGCTCTTCATTACTGATAATTGGAATGTGTGACTAATTAAGCTTTTTTTACCATCTGGAGTGGGTGAATATACTTAGAAAGGAAATGATCTTTATATGAAAATAAAAGAATCACTTTGATGAAGAATGGCAAGATGAAGATCTGGAACTAAGTCCCGAAAGGAATTCCAAGAGGGCCTTACAAAATTTTAAAAATAGTAAGTTTTGACAAATTAATAGATACTGAATGGGTCTATCTAAATAAATAGTATATTTATCTATGAATCCCTACATCTATACAGTCTATTAAAACTTGGGATACGTGTAATCCCTACCACGCCTTATGCTGGACTTACAAGTTGTACTTTTTCCGTTAGTCTTGAATATTCGAACAATACAAAGGAAAATGAAAAAAGTAAAATGGAGAAAGTTAAGAATTCCATTCAGTTTTTTTTTACTTATTGTCTCTTCGCTCATTTTAATATTGTTTGCCTGAGATAACCTTCGATTTGTGCATGTTATATGCCTCGTCCTTTTTGATCAATAATAGAGAATTTTGCCTCCACACACCAAGTGCTTATTAGTTGTTTCATTATTTTTATCAAAATATGTAATTATTTATTCATAAAATCAATTTCACCACATAAAAATGCTTTTAGACATATAGTGCTTATCACCTAACTCATAGAGAATCTTATTTTCTAAGAATCCTAACTTTTTTCGAAAATAATCATCGATCTTGCCTCATTAACCAAAATATACTATTTTATTTGTTTCAATTCATGTGTCTTGATTTCTTTTTAGTCTATTTTTCAAATAATATTATTTTATATTCAATAATTCTTTAATTTTAATATCTTGATACATTGAAGGAGTAGTGATGTGGAAAAAAAGTTAAGTAAATTGTCATCTTATCTTATGAAAGTAAACATTTATGATATTAAGTTTGTATTCACTATTCACACATTATTACTGTAGAATATTATCTCAGTACTTGGGATTGATGACTCCATTACAAAGCCATTAAAACTTATGTGTCACAACACAGCGATCAGAATCCCGAGGGACTCCAACCAATCCTCTTAGCATACATAAGGTAAGTAAAGACATTGATAAAATCATGAAGCGAAAAATAAGTCTCAACTAAGATCTCAAATGGAAAGAAACCTCAAAATAATACGTCCAAATAAAAGGAGATACACACTCATGAACATCTATACATACCTCTACTAGATTAGTTGGGGGGCATAAGACAAGCTCCTAACTCAATATATGAAAGTAAAAGTCATAAGAAACAAAGAATGATAGGTGTCTTGTCCTCGAAGCATGAGGACTCACAAACAATAAAAGTAGTACTAAATCTCTAGCCAAGAGTATGCGCTAGTACATGGAGTGCACTAAGTATGTGAGAAGTATGCAATGCATGCCATAAAACATGATAGTGCAATGACTAAGCTTAAAACATAGTAAAAATCCTTTTAAAAGCATCATAAGATATAAGACATGGTCAATGCAAAACGCATAAGTAAGTCATAAGTAAGAACGTAAAGTAATCATATCATGAACTATTTTGGGAGAGACTGCCAACCAACATATAACCATGTGAGCTATAACATGGAGTTCGATGTATTGCCTCATCAAAAAGGGCCCAATATATCTTTCTAGGATATAAAGGTATCATCATTAGGAGAGTCGGGTACTCGCCTCTAGTTCTTAGACTTGGGTACTCGCCTCTAGTCTTTGAGATTGGGTACCCACCTCTAATCTCCTTTAAACCTACGGTGGCACGTAGCTATGGGACATGGGTAATCGCCACTAATCCTCTCGGTGCTAAGTACAACTCCCAATGGAATATATAAATTATAGTCATTAAATACATTAGGAAAGGTAATGATCAATACCAATCCACTTCGTAAAATAATCATTAGAGTAGCTACTCAAAACATCATGATTTCATAACATAGTCATTCCATAAGAGACACTTAATCGAAAGCATCTAATTCATGATTCCTTGCATATTATGAGATGGTCTCATAATTCATTCATACTTGCTTGAAACCTCATCGAAAACATCATTCTTAACTTTCATGAGTTATTCATAAGTCTTTGATAATCATTCGTAAAACATTCATTGAATTCCTTCATAGTTCATGATCATAAATCCTTGAAAACATACTTGAAAATAACATATAGCATGGGTCATTAGAAATCAACTTGAAATAATGCAATGTTATATAAAGTATGCATAATTTGATCAATAATCATAAGATAAATCATAATTGAGAAGACCCAATATAATTTCATGGAAATCTAAGACAGAAGAAAAATTCATAAAATAGATTTGAAAAAAAATCTTGGGACTCTATAGGTGAAAGCATCCATGGATGAATTTCCACATACCTTGATCACTATGAAACCCTAAATTCAATGAATTGGAGACTTGACTTTTATATCTCATGGAATTTGCTTGAGGAAGAAGATAAACCTTGAGAGAAGGCTTTAGAGATAAGATTTTGGGATTTGGGTGTTGGGTGAGAATGAGAGAGTTATGAAGGTTAGGAATTAGTTATAGGCTAGGAGATAATTTCTAAAGACGTCCAAATACACTAATAAGATAATAGGGGAAAGACCAAAACACTTCTTGAACTTAACTGAATCGGGCACCTTCACGGAAGGCCACCACAGCCCGTGAAGCTCACTATGGCCTGCGGTGGTGGTCATGGTGATAAAGATAAGCTTGGCCTGGAAGAGGGTACCACCACGGAGGGCACCACAATCTATACTAGTCTCTATGGACCGTGGAGCCTGTAGTGGTCCTTACAACACTTTAGGAATCATGGGGGTCAACTCCACGGAAGGGACTAAGGTACGTGGTGCTCATAACAAGCCGTGGTCCCTCTCGTGAACTCCTCCCCTGTTCCCCAAATTCTCAAGGCTCCATCACGACGCCCATCACGGCGTATGGTGGGCTTCACACCTTGTGAACATGGTCCATGGAGGGCATTTGGTGCTGCTTTTTCTGAGATTTTCAATTTAACACCGTTTTCTGATTTTTTAACTTTCGGAGTCTTACAATATCTCCTCCTTGGGAACGTTCATTCTTGAATGGGGCTCAAACTATTATGAATGGATTTGAAAAGAGACATAGGAGCCCAACATGAATGCATAACATATTGAAATTGCATAAAATATGGAATACTCAATTCCAAGATAAAACATGACTTTAAACTCATTTCATGAACATGAATGCATATGAAAATATGAGAATGATCAAATCGTAGGAATTCATAAGGGTAGACATGAGGAACTTAACACTTCCATTTACATAAAAACTCAACCACTTGGGTTCTAAGGATAATCATGACATAACCAACATAAAGCCAATCTATACCAATAATAACACCAAACCAAAAACTCATAACATACTCGATGAAGTACCTTGTTGAGTCGAACAACCCAAAGAAGGGTAGGGCTGAGCTCGCCGGGGACTATCCCCATCATTTTTAGCAACCGAAGGGCAATTCCTTATCTTATGACCCATCCTACCACAACCAAAACATGCACCCGAACCAGATAAACAATATCCTAGGTGGTTTCTCCCACACTTCTGAAATGCGGGAAAGATCTGACTACTAGAACCATCACTTTGATGTTTAGGGTCTGCACTCTATCCTTGTTGAGCCTAGGAACTGAAGCTCCATCAAGATACAAAACACTATCGGTTCTTGCCCTCTTTGGCTCTCTAGCCCTTTCCTTAAGTTTTTCCTCCTCAATCTGCTTGGCATGCGTCATCAACCTTGAGATGTCCATCTCTCTAATCAACATGACAGTTTTGCATTCTTTGGACACCAAGTCGGAAACACCTAATAAGAACTTGCTCATACGAGCTCTAGGGTCGACAACCATGAATGGAGCATACTTCGACAATTATGTGAACTTCAACGCATGTTCCCTCATACTTATGTTCCCTTGTTTCAAGTTGATAAATTCTTGGATCTTAGCTTCTCTCAACTCCAAAGGAAAGAAATGGTCTAGAAAAGTATCCTTAAACTCCTCCCAATCAACAAGACCCGCATCCCTTGCTCTCTCACCTCTCCAGTGACTAAAGTAAATTTGAGCGACTTTTTTCTGTTTGTAAGCGGCCAAATTCACCTTTTCCACCAATGCCATTCCTATATTATCAGAAATCTTTTGTATCCCTTCAATGAACTCTTGGGGGTCCTTATTCAACTTGGACCCATAAAACTCTAGGGGATTCATCCTACTAAGCTCACAAACTCTTCTCGCCGCAGTACCCACATGTGGGTTCACGGAAGCAACCACCTTCCTATTAACTTGTGCAGCCATATCTTAGGCAAGCTCACATGAGTCACTTGCTCGGCCATTGGGTCATTCTGAGCTTGTTGTTCTTCTCTAACATTCCTTTTTGTGGGAGCTCTTCGTGGAGGCATGACTCTATAATCGCAAAGAATAAGTATTAGAAGGAAAAGCCTTAGAGTTTAACTCTATCACACGATGAGATCATGAAAGAAGTGAAGTTTCTTAAAATGCCTCATAGGCTCCTATTCATAGATGTGGCGTGCTTCAGACCAATGAATAAGACTTTACTTGTCGCGACATGTTAGACTCCCTAGGATACTTTAAATCTTGTGCTCTGATACTAAGTTTTGGCATGACCCAAGCTAGACCCTAGGCATGACATGATGATTGGAATCCTGAGGGACTCCAACCAAGCATCTTAGCATACATCACATACATAAGGTAATTAAAGACATCGATAAAATCATGAAGTAGAAAATAAGTCTCAACTAAGATCTCAAATGGAAAGAAATCTCAAAACAATATGTCTGAATAAATAGAGCTACACACTCAAGAACGTCTATATATGCCTTTACTAGTCTAGATGGGGGAATAAGACAAGCTCCTAGCTCACCTAATATATGAAAGTAAAATCCATAATAAATAATGAAAGATAAGTGTCTTGTCCTTGAAGCATGAGGACTCACCAATAATAGAAGTAGTACTAAATCTCTAGTCACGAGCAGAAGGATAAACGCGATCGTCGGACCCTACATTATGATACAATGTAGGCAAGAGTATGCACTAGTACATGTAATACACTAAGTATGTGAGAAGTATGTAATGCATGACATAAAACATGATAGTGCAATGCCAAGCTTAAAACATAGTAAAAATCCTATTAAAAAGCATCATAAGACATAAGACATGGTCAATGCAAAACTCATTAGTAAGAACGTAAAGTAATTATCTCATGAACTATTGTAGGAGAGACTATTAACTGAAATAAACGATGTGAGTTATAACATGGAGTTTGATGTATTGTCCCATCGAAAAGGGCCCAATAAATCTTGCCAGGATATAAAGGCATCATCACTAGGAGAATCGGGCACTCGCCTTTAGTTCTTAGACTTGGATACTCGCCTCTAGTCTTTAAGATTAGGTACTCACCTCTAGTCTTATTTAAACCTATGTGGCACGTAATCATGGGACATGGGCAATCGCCACTAATCCTCTCGGTACTAAGTATAACTCCCAATGGAATACATAAATTATAGTCATTAAATACATTTGGAAAGGCAATGATCAATACCAATCCACTTTGTAAAATAATCATAAGAGTAGCTCCTCAAAGCATCCTAATTTCATAACATAGTCAATCCATTAGAGAAACTTAATCAAAAGCATCTAATTCATGATTTCTTATATATTGTGAGAAAGTCTTTCATAAATCATTCATACTTGCTAAAACTTCATCGAAAACATCATTCTTAACTTTCATGAGTCATTCATAAGTCCTTGATAATCATTCGTTAAACATTAATTGAAATCCTTCATAGTTCATGATCATAAATCTTTGAAAACATACTTGAAATAGAATATAACATGGGTCAGTAGAAATCAACTTGAAATCATGCAATATAATGTGAATTATGCATAATTTGATCAATAATCATAAGATAATCATAATTGAGAAGACCCAATGCAATTTCATGGAAATCTAGGGCTTAGCAGAAAAATTCGTAAAAGAGATTTGAAGAAAACCTTGGGACTCCATGGATGAATTCCCACATACCTTGATCACTATGAATCCCTAAATTCAATGAATTGGAGACTTGACTTTGATTTCTCATGGAATTTGCTTAAGGAAAAAGATAAAACTTGTGAGAAAGTTTTAGAGAGAAGATTTTGGGATTTACATGTTAGGGTGAGAATGAGAGAGTTAGGAGGCTTAGGAATTAGTTATAGGCTAGGAACTAATCCCTAAAAATATGCAAATACACTAATAAAATAATAGGAGAATGACCAAAATACCCCTTGAACTTATCTGAATCGGCACCTTCACGGAAGGCCACCATGACCCGTGAAGCTCACTTCGGCCTGTGTTGGTGGTCGTGGTGATAAAGGTGGGCTTGTCTTGGAAGAAGGTGCCACCATGGAGGGCACCACAGCCGTACTGGGCTCCACGTACCATAGTCCCTGTCGTAGTCCTTACAACACTTTAGGGATTCTAGGGGTCAACTCCATGAAAGGGGCTACAGTTCGTGGTGCTCAGCACGAGCCGTGGTCCCTTTCGTGAACTCATTCCCTATTCCCCAAATTCTCAAGGCTCCACCCTGGTGTCCATAAAGCCCATAGTAGGCTTCACACTTCGTGAACATGGCCTCTGGAAGGCATATGATGCAGCTTTTTATGAGATTTCCATTTTAACTTTTTTTTGGCTAAACGGACCTAACCCAAGAATCTCATCCCTCATGGCGGCCAGGGGTTGAGCACATATCCCCAAGCCTTAACATAAATATAAAAATAAATATACAAAGAGGGGGACATAAATCGTACTTCTAATCCTGTGGTAGTTCATAAATTGACTATCCTACTAAGAGTATCCAACTCATCCTCAATACTCGAAAAGGAAACCTACTAACTATGAACCTAAAAGAGAGGACTCCTCTCGATACAAAGCAACTAGGAAAGCATAAATAAGGGATACTCTCCCATTAAAAGAAAAGGAAAAACATATGCCCTATAGGTCTTTCTTCACAATAACTTTAGATCACAGAGCAAGGGATAGCTATGATGAAACAATAACACCAAGCTAGTGCGGTGTGGTCCCAACACTGTAGTTAAACCAAATCATAGAAAAATCAAGGTGGTTCTTTAATTCTCTTAGTCTTCCTTCTTCTGAGGTTTGCCAAACCAAGCTTGTCTATCCTGAGTAGTCCTCTGATATGTATAGGCAAGTCATGGATACAAATAAAGTGAACATCAATAAGTGTGGTATGGCTATATTTGGACAATGCATCATCTATCGCATTACCCTCTCTATAGATGTGATAGCAAGAAAAGGTATGAAGTTGACAGATGGTGTCCTAGAGTCTGGTAAAAGCATGATGAAGATGCCAGGGTGTGCGATACTACCTCTAATCCAGCTGAATAGAAGCTTTGAATTAACCGCAAGAGTGACCCATGGGTAGCCATTATCAAGACACCGGGCTATTCCAATACAATCCACTTCAAGCTCGGCTTGATTATTGGTACCGACCCCTAAAGGGAAAGCAAAAGCATATATGAGGTCTCGTAGTAGTCCCTAATAATTCTACTTACTCCGATTTTCCTTGGGTTACCAAGAGCACTACCATCTATGTTGAGTTTTACTAGTCTTGGAAGAGGTCTAGACCAATAAACTCTTGTGACTCTGATCTCGTGGACACACGACTCCACTTTAGCACATAAATGTCCCCAATCAGAAGGTCAGTGAAAATAAAGGTAAGTTGTCTTCAAAAGCTTGTAGACATCACTAGCTATACCAAATTTCACCCTTAGCAAACTAGATTTTTTGGAATCATACTTTGACACGCACCTATTCTTCCATAAGTTCTAACAAAAAAAAATAGGGAGAGATTGAAGTTGTAGTTGATAAGTCTCATTACTAGCCTTCTGAGTCCACCAATGTACAAGAAGGGTTCTAAGGGGTTTTGTTTCGTGTGTAAAGTCCATAGCAAGAGAGAAGAAAGTCAAAACAACATTAGTAAAATTCTCAGAAACAAAAATATGCTGGACATCCTCATAACCAGTGACATCATAACAAACACAATTTGTGTCAACTTTCAGGTCAAAAACAAGAACCCTGGATGCAATAGGAAGTTTATTCCTCAAATCCCTACAGAGAGTGAAAGAGCATTTAAAAGGAATATATTTCTGCCAAGTCATCTTATCGATCGGTGGTCTGTCTAGAAATTTGCACTACACCTCATGTTGAAGAACATGTGAAATTACCAGAAGTAGTGGCCTTACAATAAGGCTGATCCGATCTGTCAGACTGAAACTAGATGTGAGTGCTAATAATATGATCAACCAAATGATGTGGTAGCAGCTGCCAAAGTTGAAGAATCCTCCATTGACCATGGTCGAGAAAATTCGAAACTGTAGCCCTACCCTGTCTACCCGATAATATTTTGTGTGTAGCTAGAGGACCAATACCAAGACAATTATCCCACTAGAAACTAGAACTTCTAGAGTTAATTTTCCAAAGAATATTCTCCTCAGCCTGCTGCCTGATAGTCGTGAGGTTCCTCCACTTATGAGACTTGCCACTGTTCTATTTTTTGAAATCGGGTGGGAGCGCTGACAATATTTGGCCAAGAGAAATTCTCTCTAAAGAGAGTTCTCGGTTCTGAAGTTCCACCACTGCTTGAGTTTTAAAGATTTGCAAATATCATGAATCTTTCTGAAACCAACTCCTCCTTCATCGCATGGATTGCATAAGTTACTCCAAGAAACCCAGTGATACCCCTTCCTTCCATTTTTATCACCCCAAAAGAAATTCGATGTCACCTTTTCAATCTCACCAAGTACGGTTTTAAGAGGAGAAACCGGGCTTAGGAGATGGATCTGAAGTGACTATACAACATACTTGATAAGAGTAGCCTTTCCACCATAGCTAAGCATCTATGTCTGCCACCTAGTGATCCTGCCAGTTACTTTGGAAATAATACCGGAGTAATGAACTATCCTTTGTTTCTCAATATAAAGAGGGCACCCAAGATAATTGATTGCAGATTCTTTTTGAGAAAAAACAGTGATCGCTTTAATAGAAGCAATAGTAGGAGGGTGTGCAATAGTAGGGACCATGAAATGACTTTTACTTCTATTAATAAGCTGACAGAACATCCTTCATAGTTAGTGAGAGTCTGCATAACCAACTCAAGCGATCTCTTTCTATCAGAGGTGAAAATAATGACATCATTTGCAAAACTAAGGTGATTAACCTTAGACCCCCTCTTTTCCAAATAAAACCCGTGGAAAAATTGGCTGTCATTCAAGTTGTTCATGTTGACATCCAATTTTGACCGACCTAAAACTCTCTCTCGAACTATTTGATTGAGTAAGTATTTTTAAAACTTATCTATTTTTATTTAACGTTTAACTTTTATTCGATTAAATTACATATCTTGGTGTTCATAATTTATAAAATTTTAT
Source organism: Solanum dulcamara (assembly GCF_947179165.1). Taxonomy (NCBI): domain Eukaryota; kingdom Viridiplantae; phylum Streptophyta; class Magnoliopsida; order Solanales; family Solanaceae; genus Solanum; species Solanum dulcamara. Next base: position 10,736,761 of record NC_077244.1, on the reverse strand, counting down.
TATTATTGTTGTTGTTGTTAATTTTTTTTAATGATTTTCCATACATTCAAATTTTAATTATTTATTTAGTATATTATTATTATTATTATTATTATTATTGTCACTTATTTATCCATTTTTATGAATCTTTAACTTAGAATAAAGATTTTATATAAATTTTAAATTTTAAGTGTTTATTTAGTATGTAATATGTATACATTATATTATATATTATGAAATATATTTCTTTCATATAAAAATTCATTATTTATTTATTTAATATGTGTAGTATTTTTATTAATTAAATAGCAATTCATTTATTTTTCCTCCAAATTATTTGAATCATGACCTTCTCTATTCAATTTTATTTTAATTCTAGTCAAATTGCTTAGAATTCATTTCAATTCTAGCCTTTTTGGTGCAATTCCTATGTCAATTGTAACCAAGCTATGCCCAATTCATTTCATTCCTAGCCAAATTGAGTCAATTTAATTAGATTTAAAAATCTCAAACCTATCTTTTAATCTCAAATGTCCATTTTTCTTGATCAAACAACTGAGATTTATTCCTCAATTTATTCATTTTTAATAATCAAACAGCCCCCAAATCCCTAATTTTTATTTCTTCTTCCTCTCAAAAAAGAGGAGAGGACTGCTCTCTCATCTCAAAAAAATAGAGACAAACCACCGCCCCTTCCTCTCTTCATCGGCGCCGCCCACCTTCATCTCTCCTCTCCACTTCAAGGACCTCACCACCACTTCCTCCCCTGCGCTCCGCTCCTCCCTCTCACAAAAGGACCGCCGCCCCTCACTCTTCACCTTCTCCATCAGAAAACCACCACCTCCGTCCCTCACTCTCTCTCTCCCTTTCCTCACCGGTGAGTCTCTCTCCTCCGGCGAAGGACCCCATAGACCTCACCTTCTTTTCTTCTCTCCCTCATCTCCATTCTCTCCCGTCTCTCCCTTTTGCGTTAAAGTCTCACCGTGGAGACTACCTCCATCCATATTTCTTCTCCTCTCATCCCCTACCGGAAAAGCCCATGCAACCACTGCCCTCCTCCGTCGAAGGACAGGGTACTACCGCTCCATCAGCGAGCCATAACGAGGCCAGCGACTCCATCCAGCAACAAAGAAGAGACGGCGCCAAAGACGGATCTGTAGAGATCCGTCCGGGTATGTTCATTTCAATCTCTAAATCTACTATGTCAAAACTTGATCTCTGTTGGTTGATCATTCTAATATTGGTTGATTTTAATAAAATTTTGGTCCATAAAGGTCCTTCTAAATTGTATATTGTTGCACACATCTATTCAACTCTTTGATTGTGAAAAACAGAATTGGTTCACTCACTTTCTTCTTCGTCTTAGAGTATAGATTATGTGTATGTGTTGTTGGATCTGATCAATTAGTTGTTTCTCTAGTTTTTCCTCGAACGATTCTAACATCTGAAATCAGTTTAGGTTTGGTGTTGAATTGGTTTAATATTTGTCAATATTTATTGTCACGCCTCGGGAGGGTACGAAGACCATTGTTGGTTCCCAAGCGAACCATTTGGTCTAATCACACATCCAAACTCTCAGCATTTGGTCTAATCACACATCCAAACTCTCAGCGGAAGGTTCAACATAACTCAAAGGACAGATAACTCATGTGGGCACTCAAAACATCATGAATAATGAAATAATATTCTGAAAAATACTCAAGCATGAAGGGACTCAATGTCACGTACTCAATAATGAAATTTAGTTTTTAAAACAAAATCTAGAACAAATCCATCTAACTCAATTTTGACTCTATCTATGAAGCCTTTAACTCAATACTAGAGAGGTGCCAAGACAAGTCCAAGGCTACCTCAATTGACAAGTAGCCGCTGCCTTGTTGGGCTAGCGGGCGGAAAATTCCTCGGGCGTGCGGCCGGCCGCGGCAAGATAGTGCCTGTAAAATGGGCATAACTTTTTACCTCGAACTCCAATGGATGCAAACTTAGTGGCGTTGGAAAGAAGACTCATAGATATTTAATTTTATAGGTTATGGGCCACCTAAATCCTTACATATTGAGATATATGGTTGTTTGAAGTTGACCTAAGTAAAATATTTTATCGAAACTAAATCGGTATGGAAGCTTTCAAATCGACTTTGTGCTAGAGGATCCTTATGACCTTAATTCATCTCCAAATCTATTCTCACACTAGAGAATTAGCCTCAACACATGCACACAATTATGAATCATTCGGTACAACCCCATACACATATGAAAGATAGCTCGGTCTTAGCTTTAAAAAAAATTGAGGTGTTACATTTATATTGCAATTTATTTATGCATGGTCCTTTGAATCTACCAATACCTATGTCAAACATTTTGGTTGTCTTGTTTTGGTGCTTGGTGCTTGAACAAACAAAGGAAATTGAAATGCTTGGGAAGTTCAGTGAATGATAATGACTTTGGACAGTTAATCTATTGATACCTATATTAACGTTTCTGTGTCTACTAGTATAATTTTTCTTTGTTTATTCCCTTTCTTATTTCAATGTTCCTTTTATTTGTTGTGCATATTTTTCCATGCTTTGTACTTCTGTCTGATTGCTGATTTTTGTTAATTGATTCATAACAGCTTGTTACTTGTTAATTTTTGAGTAAGCTAACGCTTTTTGAATCATACGGCATCTTGCTTAATGAAATGGTACCTGCAAAAACCTTGGTTTGCTCCAACCGATATAAAGAAGCATATTATGACATTTCTATTGTTTAATTAATGTGATACATGACTGATTATTTGATTTTAAGCAATAATATTAATGTCTTATGTTGACCTTTTCAAGTCGATAACTTGATCATTTAACTATTCTTGGCAAGATATAATTTATTTAAGGTAAATTTCATATAACTTGTTGCTTTCCTTGCAATCTGAGTCCCTGTTACTTGCTTTATTTTGGTAAACATTGATTTAGTCTCAGAATTTATTGACTTAATTAGCTTAATCACCTATTTATAGTAAATGTGAATCTAATTGATTCAACTAATCCATGTAAGGGAAGTTCATCGATTAACTCCCTTCTTCAAGCAGCCTTGATTGTTCAAGTATTTATGATAAATTTATATTATTTGATTTAGCTTGTACAGATTTCTAGATGTTGTTATGGTAAACTTGGATAGGGTAAAATATACATATATATTACTTTGTGGCCTGAATAGTTGGGAGCTTTTAGTTTATGGCAAATTTGATTCAGTCTTTGCTTAATTGATTCTTCTCACCTAATTAAGGAAAATAGTCTTCTTGATTGATTGATTTTTCTTTTAATAGAATATTGCTTTCCCATGACTGACTCTATATTCTTTACTATATAATATGCATATTTTGGTCATTCTAAAGGGACTGGACATCTCTGGACACTTTTGTTTTTCACTTTAACATACTTGCCAAAAGTAATACATAATACGATAAGGAAGACGACTCTCAAGCTTTTTGTCTCAGGTTACTTGTTCTGTTGTTTGAGTTCTTGTTTGTTATCTTCTCAACCTGTTAGTAACCTTTACTAGCATAATTTTATGTTACATTAAAGGAGTCACCCAACTTAGTCCCCTATCTTTTTTCATGTGTATTTACTGTATTATATGTTTAAATATGCACATGTTATCATCTTCTCTCTTTTGCTCATTGATGTGAAAACTACATGACCGTTATATATATTTTGTGTTATTGGTATATCGTTTATATTTTATTTTTATGGCTTAGCAGGTTTTGAATTAAAGTTCAAGACAATGAAGAGTTCGCTTTGGTTGAGATTATATCAGAAGAAGTTGTTTATTTAGATCTTTCTCTTTATGTGTATTTCTTTCTTTGAAACATTACATTATTCGGTCTTGTAATAATGTTGTAAACGCTCTCTAAATAATGAAATAATTGGGGACTAGCTAATGGGAGGTGTGCTACATGTGTTTATTTTTTTTTATCTTTTTTCATGTGTATTTACTGTATTACATGTTTAAATATGCACATGTTGTCATCTTTTCTCTTTTGCTAATTGATGTGAAAACTACATGACCGTTATATATATTTTGTGTTATTGGTATATCGTTTGTATTTTTTTTTATGGTTTAGCAGGTTTTGAACTAAAGCTCAACACAATGAAGAGTTCGCTTTGGTTGGGATTATATCGGAAGAAGTTGTTTATTTACATCTTTCTCTTTATGTGTATTTCTTTCTTTGAAACATTACGTTATTTGGTCTTGGGAGGGGAACTATGTGTTACTTCTGTTTATTTTTTTAATCTCATCATGATCTACTTGTGTACGTTAAAAAGCATGTCTATAGGAATTAAGCGATTTTAATTTGTTTAAACAAGTTTACTAATTTGATTTAAAGAAAGTTACTATTAATCATATTTCATTGACATGCCAAACCATTTATCTACATTTAAGCATCTTTAAAAAGAATTTGCTGATCTGAAATGCCTATGGTCTGTGACACAGTGAATCATCCATAATATAGGTATATTAGTGTTAACCTGCATAATGTCTTCTTCTAAACAATTGTCAATAAGTAAAGCTTCATCTGTTTGCTTCCTTTCTGTTTAGTCCAGCTATCCACTATTTTTGCTTTTAAAATATTAAAGCATGCTAATTAATTTTTATATTTTAAACATGTCCTATTTAAAAGATAGAACCCTATAAGGTGTGTCATGTCTAAGTATGTCTGGAATAAATAAATTCTTATCATGCCTACAAAATTTATTTTAGTATATTAATTCACATATATAAATCCATATATAAATCATGTCTAATTTAGTGTGATGTTATATATTTTTATCAATCCAGAAATCATGCCCATAGGACGTAATAAATAAATTTCAGCATATTACTTTATTGTTTTATCATGCCTATAGTATCTTACTAATAAATTTTAGCATGTTTTATGTAGAAATTATGCCTATAAGTTTAATAAATATTTTCTCTGTTTTGTAGAAATCATGTCTATTGGCCATTATAAATATTTGTAGTATAATATTATTAATAGAAACCATGCCTTTAGATTTTTAACAAATACTTCAGCATCTTATATTAAAACCATGCCTCTAGAATTGTAGTACATGTTTATCATAATATTATATATAGAGACCATGTCTATAGGATTTTGACAAATATTTATCATGTTATTCTATTTTTGAAATCATGCCTACAATTTTAATAAATTTTCAGCATATCATTTCATTTAGACACCATGTCTATAAATAGTATTTTAAATAAATTTTAATCATGCTATTAACTAGAAATCATATTCATGGGATTTTATAAAATGTCTTTAGTTAATAATTAAAGAACAATATCTCCTTTTATTAGGTTTAAGTTTAGAAATTAAGATTGCCCTCACATGTCTAATAATTAATCTTTTTTCGTGTTATTTAAGTTTTTGTGTTATGATTCATACATCTGATTATGTATGCACACACATTATGTTTATTATGTCCTTCAGAACTTGTATATCTTTTCAAGCATGTTAATTAATTAATCTAAAGGCATATTTGATATTTTATGTGCTAATTGCTCGTCTTAGTTGTTATGTTTGACGATATGTCTAATTAGGAAGTCTATATTTTCTTTAAGTCTAGAACTTACCCAATTATTAAGTTCAATGCCTCTTGGATGTTAAGATGGGATGTAGGCACCTTTTAGGACGTTAGTTTTATTATTTCATTTAGATCTCTTTAGGATTATAATAATAAATAAACTTAGGAGGGATAGGGTAAATAGGCCCCTCGAAAATGATGAAAAGGTGATTCCGGCATACTTTATGTATCTTGTCTTCCGATAATAAGCCTGACATTGATCCAAGCAGGATAAACTAATTTAGTTTAGTTAAGTTCCTCATTATTTTATTTTATTTTATTTTTCTATTCGTATTATTTGGGGTAGTTTAACTAATAATAAACAATAATTTTCTTTCTCTAATTAATTGTGTAAATTTCTATCTTCTCGCTTATCATGTCCTTACTTATCGCTCATTAATTGAATATTTGCCTATTACTTATTTTATATTATATTTCTCACCACTTAGTTTTGTATTTTTAATTATTAAAATAAAATTAGAGACCTTTATTTGTCATATTTTTAGACCCTCACATAAGTTTATAAGATTCGACTGGGACCCATATTTGTGGACCTCGGCACCTTTCTTTTGAGGTAATTTGAACCCTTACCCGAACTCTGATTGTGTTGACCTTTTAAATTAATTTTGTTCTAATTTAGTGTAGAATGGAGCCCTAATGCTCCTTTAATTTGTTAGGTAGCGACTCTTCTCTTTTAAAAATCCTAAAAAAGAGTTGTCACGTCATTGCAATCCCGTTTTGAGAAAAATGGAGCGTGACAGTTCATCATCCTGGAAAGTACTTCCGCGTCTAAAATAAATAGGGCAGGAGCAAGTGGGTGACCTAGTTTTAAACCTCTAGTAGAGTGGAAAAACCATATCTAGTACCGTTCACAATCACAGAGTACCAATTATCAATCATAGTCCTCCAAATCATGTCTATAATAAATTCACAAAAACCCATTCTTCAAAGGACGAGGCAAGTGTAAGCCCAAGAAACTCTATCATAAGCTTTGGCCATATCAAACTTAATGACCACATTTCCTCCGGTGTTTTTCTTTTTAATACCCTGAACCACTTCTTGAGCAAGCATGATATTTTCTGAGATACTCCTCCCTTTAACAAAATCATATTGGTTTGCAAAAATAAGACCAGGAAGAATAGGAATAAGACAGAGACAAATAAGCTTCAAAATAACCTTGTTGGTGAAGTTACTCAAACTGATCGGTCTGAACTCAGAAAAGTGATTTGGGAACTCCACTTTGGGGATCAAAACTAAGAAGGTATGTGAAAAGTATTTCGAAAGAGAGGTACCACAAAAGAAAGATCTGATCACAGCAAGGAGATCCATTTTAATGATGTCCCAACAAACTTGAATTTTTTTCTATTCATACCATCTGGCCCTACTGCAAAGTTGTGATTCATAGAGAAAACCACATTCTTTAGCTCCTCCAAATTTGGCATAGCAGTCAAGGTATCATTTTGCTTGGTTGTGACCAGAGCTGGGATGCAAGTCAATAGATCTTTCCTAACAAAATGACTTTTCTCCGTAAACAACTCTTGAAAATGGTTACAGGCAGCCATAGCAATATTAGCATCACCCTGAATCCAAGCACCTGTATCATCTTGTACTTCATGAATAAAAATCTTTTTTCTTTTACCCCACATAGGAGCGTGGAAGTAGCTAGTGTTAGCATCTCCATCTTTAAACCAATGTAACTATGTTTTTTGCTTCAAGATAGACTCTTCCAACTTAAGGAACCTGATGTATTCAACATTTAAGGCATGTAAGGAAGATCTATCTTGATCACTGTTAGTTTGGATATATTTTTCCTTTGCAAGTCAGATAGCTTCTTCATATTTTTTAACCCGAGCAAAAATATCCCTAAACTCACTTTTAGACCATTTTCTAAGTGTAGTACTGAGTCGCTTCATTTTTTGGTGAAAAACCCACATCGGATTCACCTGAATATCATGGTCCCAACAAAGTCTCACTGTATCCATAAAAGTCGGATTATCAACCCAATAATGAAGAAATTTGAAATATTTGATGGTAGTCTCATGTGAATTAATCATCTTCACTGGAAGAGGGTAGTGATCTAAACCCACAAATGACAAATGTATCACTGTAGTGAGAGGCATTTTACAGAGCCAATTGTTATTTATCATAGCCCTGTCAAGCCTCTTCCAAATCACATCATTCGGACGTCTCCCATTGGACCAAGTAAAAGTAGTACCATGATAACCCAAGTCAATCAATCCACACTGCTCAATCATGTGAATAAACTCGTAGCTTTTTCTTATTCTATACGGAACACCCCCAAGCTTCTCCTCTGGAGTAGTGATAACATTGAAGTCTCCAGCAGTACACCATAGACTAGTAGTATCTGATTTACGCCTAAGAGTATCCCAAAGAGGAACTCGGAGATTATCTCGGATCTTAGCATAATAAAGGTAATAATGAAACTCTGTGCACATTCTATATGTTTAAACTCACAAGTCACCTATTGGTCATCTGATCTAAGAAGAACACCATTAGTGTCCTTGTCCCAAAAAACCCAAATTTTTCCATTGTCATTACAGATTGATTTATGCATTATCAAGTAGTTTGTGAAGAGATTATATGTGTGTTATCAGAAAAAGGCTCAAGTATGGCAATAGCTGAAAGTTTATGAATATGTTTGAGAGCTTTAGGTCTCTCCAAAGCACCAAGTGTCTTGATGCTCCTTGCATTCCAAATGAGCGTACTAATCATGATAAAGTTTAAGTTTCATCTTCTGTCTGGTCCTGGTTGTTAGGGGACCGATCTTAGAACCTGGTGAAAACATAGAAGTACCCCAAGGTGAAAGACCTTGCTCATCCACAATTTTTTTTATTTGGGAAGTAGAATAAAACATCTTAATAAGTTATAGGGCACGTGCATCATCTGCGAATTCAAGTTGCTCTTTTCCTTCTTCAGGAATATCATCTTTTTACTCTTCTGAAATAACTTGCATGTATTCATCATTAATAAAATCTTTACTACCGGGAGTTTTTAGATTACACACCATAAATACAAGATCTAGAGACTCTGTAGCAATATGAGTGATCTGATCTTTATCTAAATTACCCTGTGAATTTGAAACAATAACCCGAATAAAAAAGATATCAATAGAATCATTAGGATGGTCATAAATAAAATGACCAGCCCGCTCTGTAGAACTCGATTTCATAACTAGCTTTGGAGATCTGATTGTCTAAAATCTAAGTAGTCTGATCACGAGTTTCTCTATGTCCAAGAATTTTTTATGAGTCCTAGCATAGGAACTAAAAATCTTTTGATCATGTAATTCCGCTTTCTTATTCTGAGATGCCTTTCTCTTTTGAGAATTAGGCTTTTCTTTAGTTGTTGAAATGGCATGAATATTTTGAGCCTGACTCTTATGGGTAGGGAAAATAACTTTGGATGTAATCGGGTGGAAAAGACTTGTACTAGTAGGCTTTATGGGCATCTCTTGATAACCATCCGAACCTACACAGACATCCTCCTGACCATCAACCTCACCTCCTTCAACCAATAAGTCATAATTGGCAGCACGTATAATGGGGTTGCCATGTGGAGTGGGATTGGACGCATGAATAATGGGGTAGCCATGGGGAGGGCAAGTGGTCGCACGTATAATGGGGTTACCATAGGAAGGGGGAGAAGAGTTCTTAGCAACAACCTGGTTTTTAGTAGAAGAATCTCCTTCCTCATATGATTGTCTTGCCACTATACTTGTTTGCCATTGTTTTCTGGATCTAGTTGTTGTGAAACTTGATTCTTTGGATTTTTTGGGATTTGCTCTTTTGGATATTGTAGGACTTTCTCTTTTAAATTTTGCGGGACTTGCTTTTTTGAGTTTTGTGGTCCTTGCTTTGGATTTTGTGGAACCTATAGGTTAGTACAATCAATATGTAAAGAGGAAGAAGAAGCCATACCTGAATCGTTTGATTATTTCGGAGCTTTGGCTCTGTTAGCTTTCTTGACAGCCTTTTCTTTCTCTTTTTGTTTTATTCTTTCTTCATCTCTCTTCTTCGTATCACATGCTAAGTGAGTGCGGCCTTGGTGCTTGCAATAAGAGTAATAAAGGGTGGTGTCTTCATATTGTATATCTTGCCAACAGCCTTCCCCATTAATATCATCATCCGGGTCAAAACTAATCCAAACATTTTGAATCTAAGGCTTCATGATATCCATTTGGACTTTAGCCTTTGCTACACCACCTCTAGTCTTTTATAGGAAAGTCGCATCAAAATGGAGAACTTGACCCACATCAGCAAGCAAATGGGCAACAAATTCCTTATAATAGCAATGCCATGGTAGTTTAGGTAGGACAACATAAATTGGAATAATAAGAGTTTCATAATTCGGCGAGAAAGTTGGAGCCTAAATATGGATTCTCATGAACTTACCATCAATATAAAGTCTATTACTATCCAACACAGTAGCTCTGTCATGTTCTTTATCCAAACCAATGTAGATATGCCTTGAGTTGAAGTGAGTAATCTTGACAGAGACGAAGAGTTCAACTTAAGTGATAAACTTCTTTCGAATTATCTCCATCTTGGGCATGGGGTCATAAAACTTACCAATGAGGGTATATTTACACGATTCATACATCTTCACCATATAAACATTTCTATTGAACATCACCGTCGAACAACCTTGTTTGGTTGATCTTTTAGGAGGAGTAAGATCAATCTTGGGTTCTTTATCACCATGTCTAGTTCATAGTTTGTTACCCCAAGAAGGAATAGTGGTAGGGGGAGAAGGATGTGTAGTGGTGGAGTAAGAAAAGGTTTGGGGATTTTTGTTTGGAGGTAGTGCACTCGTGATAAGAGGAATAGCCATTTTTTTAGGATTGTTTGGCTTATAGTTATTGAAATTGGAAGAGATAGGAGGAAAGTGGTTGTTGGGAGGTTTAGTGGTGTTTTTAGGATCTATCTGTAACATTCCATGTTATTCTAGCCTAGACTAAGTTCATGAGAAATATTGATGAATTGGACTGAACAATGGACTACGAGGGAGGTCTATGATTCGTAGGTTGTTCTACGAGTCGTAGGAACAATTCGTAGACCTCTCCAACACTTGGTGAAATTTTGATTTAGAGAAGCCTCCCTAAGAGCTACCATTACGAGTCTTAATCATTCCTATGAGTCATAGGAATGAGTCATAGAGCCTTTGCCTAAATTTTGAAAATACAAGCCTCAGTACCTTGACTACGAGTTGACAGGACAACCCGTAGAGATGACTATGATCCATAGAAATGACTCTTAGAAGCACCTAACACTTAGTCAAATTTCTAAACTGGAAGTTCACATCTACGAGGGAAGTTGATGTGTCGTCAAAGTTCCTATGAGTCGTAGAAACAACCCGTAGGGAAACTTCAAAGACTCATTATTTCAGGATTTTGAGAAAACCTACAGGAGGAGGGAAGTTCAAGACTCGACAAGTATTTGATGACTCATAGACACGAATCATAGACACCAACATTTTCCAGCCCAATTTCACATTGGAAGATGACGACCCGTAGACGTTTCTAGAGTCATCATGATGACTCATAAGCGACTAATTTTAGGTTTTTATGAGGGTAGATTGGTCTTTTTCCACCTCTCTTAGACTAAAATCCTGATGTTTTAGGACTAAATTAAGTCCCTTATCAGTACCTAGTAAGCCTAATACCCTCTATAACACTTGAATTGTTTGAAAGCGAGGATTTGAAAAGAGGAGAAAGACTAGGGTTCAAGTTCTTCAAGTGAGGTCTCCGAGTTATTGATTGTTGTTCGAGTCCAGGTATGTAAGACTGAACTAAAACATGGATTTTATTCCTTCATGTGCCCATGATTGTGATAGATGGAATGTGTACGGATTGAGCCTCAATAATTGTATTCCTTGAGAAGTTCTTATCTTAAAAATATACACGTTTTACTAATTATTGATGGAATGTTATTTTTCTACGAATTAATTCCTCGAACACATGAATTGAACTACTTGTTTTACTTAAATGCTAGAAATATGTTGATTGATATTGAATTGTACACATCTTAAGATTGAGTCTAGAGCCTTGAATTGTGGATGTACGATTGTGATTGGAACGTGAGTGTGATGATAGTAATGATAGTATTGACATATTGATAGTCCTGAATGTTGTCATAAATGATTGTCTAAAATCTCTTTTAATTACATGATTGAAAATGATTGGGAATTGATTGGTTGAAGGGATTGGTTTGATAGAACGAATGAACTGAAAGAGTCCAAAAGAGAATTATTGATTTGGTTTGATTTGGATTGATTGTATTATGAGCTTGACTCTTGGGAGGAGTATTGAACACCGAATTAGGTAAGAGTAAGTAATAACTCGAACTCAATAACTACGTCACCAAACATAGGAGAGGATTGAACCATTAAAGTTGGATGTTTCTCATATTACTATCCTGATATGATAGGGCTTGATTGGTTATGGATCCATGATTGTTGATTCGTTCCTACCCTGGCAAGATATGAACGGGCGTGGCAACAACGTCGGTTTATTGTACTATTACTAGCTCATAAGTGATAGTTGTCGGATAAGAGAAACTCCCATATAGGTCTTGATAGTACTTTGATTCTGATTGGAATGGATTGGATTGGATTGTATATGATTGGTCTTGTCTAAACCATAATCTTGTTTAGACTTAGGACATCTTGATTGAGTAGTTCCTTCTTTTAAGTTGAGATTCTGAGTTGATTTGATTCTACCCTGATGTATGTTTCATTCTACCATTTTGCATACTCGTACATTCCATGTACTGACGTTCATTTAGGCCTGCATCATTTCATGATGCAGAGACAGGTACTATAGATCATCAACAGGCGCATCGTTGGGGATCTATTCCCTCCAGCTAGTTGGTGAGTCCTCCTTGTTTCCAAAGGTTATCGCAGTTATCTTTTCAGCTTTGTGTTAACTTTCCTTTATTTGATTTGTGATAGCCATGAATCTGTCATTAGCACCTCTTAGATTGTTGATAGAGGCTTGATAGATTAGAGTGTTGATGATGCTGATTTGTTTCATTTTGACTAGTTTCATTCTTACTAGTTGTTGATTGGATAGATGGTTGACCTTTGGCCTTATTTATGAGTAGTATTCTTGTGAGTTGAGTCTTCCGCTGATAGAATGTGATTGAATGAAGGTTTGATTGGATTAAGTGGTTCACTTGAAGACCAGCAATGGTCTTCAAGTGCCGACCACGTCTAGGATACCCTCCCGGGGCGTGTACACTATGTTAGAGTTTGGAATGGGAAAAATAGTGGTGGAAGTGGGCTGAAAATAGTCACTGTTTCGATACTATCGAGGGATGCAATTTTGGCATTGGAGCTATGAGGGTTTAAAATTTTGTATTTTTGGTTAATAGTGTTGTTGGGATGGTGGGAAATGTTCTGGGAGTGATAAAAAAAACTTCAATCACCGGATCACTGATTCCGTCGGGATAATTTATAGTAGTAGTTTGTCCAATCAGGTTTTTTGAATTTGAATAATTTTGGTATGGATTGGAGAGAGATTTTTGAATATTAGGGTTGCTGCCAATCATAGGATTATTTTGGTGGTGATTTTGTAATTTTTCAATCACCGGAGCTCCGCCACCACCGACGGTGGTAATTGAATTAGGTACTCTAATTTTCAAATTTGACAAAATATGGTGCTCACCTGACAGGGATTCTTACATATTCGGAGTCCTCTTATCAAGTTGAGTAGATTGGCATTGCCAATTTTGAGTTTCAATCATCGTCGTTTCTCCGTGATTGTCCGCCAAACCTAGTGTAACCCTAAATCCCAAATTCGAATAATTAGGTTGCAAATTTGATGGGCCTTTTTGGATTGTTGTGTTAGTGGGGGGAATCTGCACAAAACCATCAAGATAATTTTGAATTCGGCCTCCTCCGATGGTGCCGCCGCCTTGGTCAGAATGAATAGTGATCGCAATTTTTTTTTTCCAAATTTTCGGAGCTGTGAATATCGGATTGAGAAAAATTACTTGGAAAAATCTTTTGCTTTTTTCATCCATAGTTTCAGGTGAGAATTCATCATAGGGATTATGAGAACTATTCAGAGCAGTCAAATTATCATCAACTTGTGGATCTGGTGAATAATTTCTATCTGTTGAATTAATCAAAACTATTTTTTTTTTTACAGAGACAATTTTTATTGAACTTGTTTGTTCTTGTTTTTTTATTAACTTGAATGTATGTATCACATTGGGTGGGGGAGGAGTTGGTGTTGGGGTGGGTGGGTGGAGGAGGGGTTGGTGTTAGGGTGGGGTTGGAAAGATGACGGCGGGGTGGGTGGGGGTTAATAATTGTTAATTTTTATTTTTTTTGGATTAAAAAATTACCACGTGTCATTAAATTATTGGTTATTTTTTCTATTCAAAAGATATTATTTGATAATTATTTTTTATGCCACGTGTCTTTATTTAATTTGCTGTTTTTGACACGTCAGACGAGTGTATTACACACACTTAATATATTTTGGTGATTGTCAAAAAAGTGTCAAAATGACACATCAGACCCTTACATTAGGTGTCTAAAATGAACATCTTCTGATTTAGGTGTCTAAGTAAAAGTTGGTGCCAACTTTAAGGGGCCACCGATGGGTTTGGCCTTAATAATATATAGTATTGACTAATGGTGGTAATTACCGATAGTTATTAGTGGATGTAATAATAGTTGGCGGTAATGATTGCAAATAATATCTTATGGTGATGACGATTGATTTGGTGATTGATAGTAGTGGTGGTTGTGGTTGGATAGAGGATGGTGGTCGTGGATGGTAGGTGGTGGTGATTGACGGTGATGATAGTTGTGGCTGAAATGGGTTGTGGGTGGTGGGTGAAAGTAGATAGAATAACGGTGAAGTGTAATATTTGTAGAAATTCTTAATTATACAATATAGCTTGCCAAAAGTTATAGAAAGTATACACTGACTATACAATATTGATTACTTATACATGAGCTATACACTGAATATGATACATTATATACATGAAATATACACTGAGTATACATGAATATGCACCGAATATACATGAATATATATCGAATGATCCTTTTTTGATAATTAAAATGACCGAATGACCATCATCCCAATAAATATGTCCGGTGATTTTTCCTAAATATAAATGTAAATGAGTATTTTTTGACTCTTTTTCCCTTGACAATAATACCAGCAACCAGCCCAGCCCATCAACAACACGATCCAAAAGCAAATAAATTTCGCAGAAATGTATCTGCAACCCAAAATCCGCCTTTAAAAGTCGTTCCAGATTAGGGTTTGGCTCACTTGAGTATTTTCAGCTTTGCAGCTCCTCAGACCCCTTCATTCCTCCAGTTGCAGCAGCGAGGCAACTTCGTTATATCACCATGGGGTAACCTCCTCTTCCTCTGCTCTTGTAAAATTTATTTAGTAATGTCGTACTTCATCGTGTTGAAGATGCTATGAGAAAGCATTCAGTATAAGGAAATGTACAATATAAGCTATAAGTATAATGTACTGATTGATGTATGTCATTAAACGATTATGTTGTAAGAAACTGAGAATATATTGTGTAGTCAGCTTACTGGTTTGGCTTTGTTGAGAAAGTTAGATAGATATATGGGTATATAAATTATAAAGTTGTTACCTTGACGGTTCTGTGTGGATGTGTAGTTCCTCAGTCCATCTTGGCAAAACAGTTGAGCTCTCTTGAGGGCAATGAGTTGTTTTGAATGCTAATGGACTCAGATCAAATGTCTCTCTAAACTGTTCTGGGCTCCTCAAGCACCGTGGGGTTACAGATCAGTAGAGAAGAAACATCTAGCTAATGAAACCTGACATGCCATTAGTAGGCATTCTTATTGTGTCTATTATGTCTTCTTGTGCTTGACATCCAGTTTCTATTATGTCTTCTTGTGCTTGTGTCGAAATTTAAGGTCTTGACATACTTATAGTTTGGCTAATCTAATTTCATTCTCTTAACTTAATTGAATAAACATTCCAGTAGAAATAAGCAATTGGAAAAATGTAGGCTTAGTATTTGATCATATTAACAACATACTCAGTGTGATTCCCACTAGTTTGGGGAGGCTAGGATGTAAATATACCGTATCCCCCTACCTTTGTGGGCTAGAGGTTGTTTCGGGTAGACTTGTTCATATTAAATAGTTTCTATTATTAAACTGGGAATGCAATGTGTAAAAGAGAAACTTTGTAATTCTTGTTTGTTTTGCATTATGAATACTTAAATCTATGGGTGATATATTTAAAATTTGTTACCTGGCTGTTCTATGTGAATGTGTAATTCCTCAGTCCATCTTGGCAAAGCAGTTGAGTCCTCTTGAGGGCAATGAATTGTTTTGAATGCTAATGGACTCAGATCAAATGTCTCTCTAAACTGTTCTGGGCTCGTCAAGCTCTGTGGGGTTACAGATCAGTAGAGAAGAAACATCTAGCTAATGAAATCCCCTTTCTCCATGCAAAAAATATTCTATTTCTTATAGCTATGCAAAAAAAGACAATCAGCGAGTATAAAAATTATGAGCAATTGACTTTGCTCTTATGTTTTCTTGTGCTTGTGTCTAAATATAAGGTCTTGAGTCTTGTCATACATAACAATTTTGGGAAACTGATTACATTTGACATCAAAAGGTCTTTACTTCATAACAAGAACAACATTTGAACTTAATTGAATGAGCATTGCAGTAGAAACAAGCACTTAAGAAAATGATTGGTTTGGTATTTGGGTCATATTAAATAGTTTGTATTATTAAATTGGAAATGCAATGTGTAAAATCGAAACTTTGTAATTATATAGGTAGTTTTGCATTTCTGAGAAAAGTTAAACGTTGTGGGATTGAATTTAAAACTTGTTACCTGGCTGTTCTGTGTGTATGCATAATTCCTCAGTCCATCTTGGCAAATCAGTTGAGTCCTTTCGAGGGCAATGAATTGTTTTGAATGCTAATGGACTCAGATTAAATGTCTCTCTAAACTGTTCTGGGCTTCTCAAGATCCGTGGGTTTACAGATCAGTAGAGAAGAAACCTCTAGCTAATGAAACTCCCTTCCTCCATGCAATAAATACTCTATTTCTTATAGCTATGACACTGTTTAACATGCCAACAGTAGGCATTCAGTGAGTGCTAAGTTATGAGTAAATAGTGTTGTTCTTAAGTTTTCTTGTGCTTGTGTCAAAATGTAAGGTGTTGACATACTTATAGTTTGGCTAATCTAATTTTATTCTCTTAAACTTAATTGAATAAGCATTCCAGTGGAAATAAACACTTGGTATTTGGTCATATTAACAACATACCCAGTGTGATTCCCACTAGTGAATTTTGGGGAGGTATCCCCCTACCTTTGTAGGGTAGAGGTTGTTTTCGATAGATTTGTTCATATTAAATTGTTTGTATTATTAAACTGGGAATGCAATGTGTAAAAGAGAAACTTTGTAATTCTAGTTTGTTTTGCATTATGAATACTTAAATCTATGGGTGATATATTTAAAATGTGTTACCTGGCTGTTCCATGTGGATGTTTAATTCCCCAGTCCATCTTGGCAAAGCAGTTGTGTCCCTCTCAAGGTCAATAACTTGTTTTGAATGCTAATGGACTCAGATCAAATGTCTCTCTAAACTGTTCTTGGCTCCTCAAGCTCCGTGGGGTTACAGATCAGTAGAGAAGAAACATCTAGCTAATGAAATCCCCCTTCCTCCATGCAAAAATTACTCTATATCTTATAGCTATGCAAAAAAAGACATTCAGCGAGTATGTAAATTATGAGTAATTGGCTTTATTCTTCTGTTTTTGTGTGCTTGTGTCTAAATATAATGTCTTGTGCCTTGAGATACTTAACAGTTTGGGAAAACTAACTAAATTTGACATCAAAAGGGCCTAGTTCAAAATGAGATTAACATTTGAACTTAATTGAATAAGCATTGCAGTAGAAACAAGCACTTAAGAAAATGATTGGTTTGGTATTTGGTCATATTAAATAGTTGTATTATTAAATTGGAAATGCAATGTGTAAAATAGAACTTCGTAATTCTAGCTAGTTTTGCATTACTGAGAAAAGTTAAATTATGGGGGATAAATTTAAAACTTGTTACCTGGCTGTTCTGTGTGGATACTTAATTCCTCAGTCCATCTTGGCAAAGCAGTTGAGTCCTCTTGAGGGCAAAGAATTGTTTTGAATGCTAATGGACTCAGATCAAATGTCTCTCTAAACTGTTCTGGGCTTCTCAAGTTCCGTGGGGTTACAGATCAGTAGAGAAGAAACATCTAGCTAATGAAACCCCCTTCCTCCATGCGAAAAAACTCTACTTATAGCTATGCACAAAAAGATATTTAGCAAGTATAAAATTATGAGTAATTGGCTTTGTTCTTATGTTTTCTTATGCTTGTGTCTAAATATAAGGTCTTGAGCCTTGTCATACTTGACAATTTGGGGAGACTAATTACATTTGACATGAAAAGGGCTTTACTTCATAATGAGATCAACCTTTGAACTTAATTGAATAAGCATTCCACTATAAACAAGCACTTGAGAAAGTGATTGTCTTGGTATTTGGTCATATTAAATAGTTATATTATTAAATTGGAAATGCAATGTGTAAAATAGAAACTTTGTAATTCTAGCTTGTTTTGCATTACTGAGAAACATTAAACTATGGGGGATAAATTTAAAACTCAGTCCATCTTGGCAAAGCGGTTGAGTCCTCTCGAGGGTAATGAATTGTTTTGAATGCTAATGGACTCAGATCAAATGTCTCTCTTAACTGTTCTGGGCTCGTCAAGCTCTGTGGGGTTACAGGTCAGTGGAGAAGAAACATCTAGCTAATCCCCCCCCCCCAAATAAAAATAAAAATCAACCAATAAAAAAATCTTTATTTCTTATTAGCTATGTCAGTGCGTAACATGCCATTAGTAGGCACTCAGTGAGTATAAAAATTAAAGTATTTCCCTCTGTTCTTACGATTTCTTGTGGCTTGTGTTGACATAACAGTTTGGCAAACTAATTACATTAGACGTTAAAAGGGCTTTTTGTTCATAACAAGATTTACCTACCTTTGAACTTTTTTCAATAAAAATTTCATTCTCAATTTTATTTATTAATAATAATTATAACACAATTCTGAGTATATGTAAACCTCCCAAGAGAAATTGTTATTTGATGATTGAATAAGCATTCTAGTAGAAACAAGCACACCGTAAAATGATTGGTAGTTTGTATTATTAAACTAGGAATTTAATGTGTAAAAGAGACTTTGTAATTATAACAAGTTCTGCTTCACTGAAAAATGTTAAATCTATGGGGATATGTTTAAAACTTGTTATTTGGAGGTTCTATTTGAATGCCTAATCCTGCAGTCCATCTGGGCAAAGTAGTTGAGCCCTCTTGAGGGCAAAGATTTGCTTTGAGTGCTAATGGACTTGAATCAAATGGCACTCTTAACTGTTCTGGGCTCCACAAACTCCATGGGGTTACTGATTAGATGAAACATGTAATAGAGATTTTGCAAGTTAGTTTAGATAGTAATTAACATCTTGTTATATGCTGTTGATTTTCTCTTTGTGTATCTATCAAGTGTGGTATCCCTCCATTGGTTGGCCAAATGTCAACATTTCCCCTTTTTTGGCCATTTCAAAATTTATATTGTACTAACTTTAATGCAGGAAGACACGTGGAATGGGAGCTGGTCGTAAACTGAAGTCCCACCGTCGGAGGCAGAGGTGGGCCGACAAGTCTTACAAGAAATCTCATCTTGGTAATGAATGGAAAAAGCCATTTGCAGGATCATCTCATGCCAAGGGGATTGTTCTTGAGAAAATGTATGACCAATTTTGCTTTCCATTTTTTAAATTCTTTTGTTTATCCATCTGTTTGTGTGCTTGCTTTAATAGACCTAATGTTAACACTGAATGAACTGCAGCGGTATTGAAGCTAAGCAGCCTAACTCTGCCATTAGAAAGTGTGCTAGAGTTCAATTGATAAAGAATGGGAAGAAGATAGCTGCTTTTGTACCCAATGATGGTTGTTTGAATTACATTGAAGAGAATGTATGTGTTGCCATCATTGCAAATTTGTCTTTTTTCTTTTAATTTCCTTTGTATAGTATTCTTTAATGTTGAATAAATCTCATCTGATTGTTTATAGGATGAGGTGTTGATCGCCGGATTTGGTCGTAAAGGGCATGCTGTGGGAGATATTCCTGGTGTTAGGTTCAAGGTTGTGAAGGTGTCTGGTGTGTCACTTTTGGCTCTCTTCAAAGAGAAGAAAGAGAAGCCCAGATCTTAATTATTACTTTGAGGTCAAGTGCAAGTGTCTTCTGAATGAATTTTTGTTAGGATCAAAATACCATTTTCTTTTCTTTTTCCCTAATTTTCAACTAGTATAGTTTGTCATGCATGTCCATGAAAATACCCAGGACATTTGTTTCACCTTCTGAAAATGAATGATGTTGTGTGGAATTTTGGATCAAGCTGTTGGAAGTTGAAAGCAATTAGTTTTCCTTACCTATATAAGAGTTCGATATTGAATTTTTTTGGCAATTGTCTTCTTAATTTGCTGTCTCTCATTTGTTTCTTTGATGAATGCTATTGTATTCATTAAGAGTCCTGTTTATGGTCTTTATATAATCAAAATTTATACTTATTTAAGTCAAACATTTGTTTCTGGCATTGATATGACAATATTGACTATAATATATTACGGTGACTTCGTAGATTTATTGTGAAAAAGGAAGAAATAATTTATTTTTTTATTGTTGACAAGTAAAATATAGATATAGCATTATGCCCTATATATTACCTAAAAAGCGTTTTTGTTCTATATATCAAGAAAATATCGTTATATATATAATAAAGGAGACTTATCTTTTTAGATGTTATAAAATATATTTAATTTAAAAATTAAATAATAATAATAATAGTAATAATGTATTTTAATGGAGCCCGTAAACTTCCAATATTTTGCATATTAGTAGAATTTTTATTATTAAACATCAAGATAACTATTTTATTTTTACGGGACATATATACACTGATAAATATCAATATTTAAAATGTCACGTAATAAATTTTAATTTAAATAAAAAATAAAATTGTAATTTACAATTTGCATTTAGAATTTATGAGAAGCTTGATCCTTTTTAAGTCAAACCTTATCAAAGCTTATGGATTTGAAAACAAAATATCAGTTTTAAATGTATAGTTAAATTTTTAACTGAAAATTAAATCTCCAGCAATTAAATTTTAAGTAGAATTCATAATCTAAAGAAACCTCTCTGGAGTTCCATTCAAATCAAATCAATCCTTAACAACATGAGTTGTGATTCAGTGGTGAGACTACTCCTCCCTTAACTAGAGGTTTCGGGTTCGAACCTTAGGCATGAAAAAAATCTTGTTGGGAGCGCCACCCCCAAATGGGCCCTACAAAGCGTGATCCGAATTTAGTCGAGGCTCCACGGGCTCCGGACACTGAATGGAAAACAGGAAAAAAAAAACAAAATAAATAAATCAATCCTTATCAATCTTTTGAATTCAAAAACAAAACTTCAAATTTTAACCGTGTGGTAAAATTATTTGAATTGAAATGAACATTTGGCCTCTTATATATACCCCTTTAATAACATATAAATTATTGTTTAGACTTTCATCTTCTTCTTTTTTTAATTATTAACTCTACTTATCTGTATCAAGATTTCATTACAAATACGTAGCAATAAGAACTGCAGATTTATTTTGTCAAATATTAACTCTGATTTTTTACTTTTATTTCAGGATTTACAGTTTTTGATTTATACATGAGTGATGATGATAATCTCTTGAACGTATCATCAAGAACGAAAGGTAAGAATATAGTTCAACTCTTGAAAACTATTTACAATTAGATGTTAAAATTTTACCAAGGATAGAAATGTTGATGAATTTTCTCATCTTTAAAGTTTCAGATCAATTTTTTTATGAGATATATTTTAATGACTTTTAAGTAGAAAATAAAATTAAAACGACACCCATTTTTTGGCAGTTGTCTGGACTTCAATTATCTAAACTGAGGTTTTTTTTCTCTCTCTACATGAGAGTGTTTTTCTCCTCATAATGGGGAGTTAAATATGAATAAAACTGCCAAATATGAAGATAACTGGCCATGTTGCCAATAATAACTACCACGTTCTCTAAGTTTTCATCCACAGAAAGTACTAAATGGTATAGTTTAATCCTTTTAGAGTAGTATTTTAATTTGATTTTGCTGCTCCACCATTCTTATACAAATCAAAAACTCCCAAAGCTAAACATTAAAGAAAACCTACGTACTTATCATTGGTATTCAAGATGGAGGACGAAATTACAGATAGACTCAACAAGTTCATTCTTACGGAGGAGGAAAAAGATTCTATTGAGATTGATGTTCAAGATATCATGTCAAGTATGAAAAATTGTGAAGTAAGTCTTCTCGGAAAGGTTATTGCAGACAAGCAAGTCAGTGTGTTAGGTGTTAAAAACACAATGATGCTTGTTTGGGGGAACCCTATTGGACTGAAAGTTTTACTGGTAGGCAAGAATCTCTTTCAATTTGTTTTCCGTCACAAAGAAGATGTGAAGAAGGTGTTGTATGGAACGTCGTGGCTTTATAGTAAATACTTGATCAACATACATCAATGGCAACCAACACTCCAGGCTAACTCTCATATCTTTAACATGTGTGAGTTATGGCTTCAAGTCTGGAATATACCACTACACTGGATATCCATTGAAGTAGGAAGTAAAATCAGACATGCTCTCGGAGGGACATCTGATGTCGTGATACCGGAAAATGGAAGCAAGGAGGGTAGACACATGCGCATAAAGGTTCTAATGAGTATTAACAGACCTCTACTGCGTGGAAAATTAATAAAGATGGGCTCGAAGGAAAAATGGGTGGAATTTCGATATGAAAATCTGCCATATGTTTGCTACTATTATGGAATACTAGGACATACAGAAAAATCTTGAGTTCTTCGTGAAGAAGATGTGCGATAAGGCAATGTCAAACGAGACCAATTTGGAGTTTGGATGAGGGCTGAAAATCACGGATTTACAGTAGGTACCTCAAGACATCAAGGTAATCACAATGTGCGATCCCCTGTTATCACGAAGGGCAAAGGGAAACAGATTGTGGATTGTGTTGAAGGAACTGGATCGAATGAACTAATGCAGACTGATAATAGAGTGGACGCAAATCAGGATAATGGAAACAATGAGAATATCCCTTCTTTTGCACCACACGAGTTATATAATAACTCAAAGAGAGGAACTCTTGTAGCGGAAGGAAACTTTGCTGGGCAGAACTCTACAGAAACAATTCAGGTAACTGATAGTGTAGTCGAAAATAATCTGAAATATGGTGGTACCAACGACTATTTATGTGCTGGACAACTGGAGGATGGCCAGGGAGAAATACATACGGTGCCGAATCAAACTGAGAATAATATGCAAATAGACAAACCAATGAAGGGGACTGGTTCAACACCTGAAAAATCGCAGTAGCCTGGTGCGATGGACGAACCGATATTTGCAGATACAATTGGCGGCAAAGAAGCACGAGAGTATTACTGGTTAGCAAAAATGAACCTGGGTGACACATTTGATCATGATGATCTCGAGAGATATCTTAACAAGCAAAAGGAGGCAGAATCTCAACAACCAAATACAATTGTTGATGCCCAATTAAAGATAGACAACGCTGCAAATTTGGAGTTCAACAATCAGCAGGTACCTAGTTCCCAAAATTTGTGTAAGAATTCACCTTTACTAATAATGACTAAAGAAGAGCTACTGGTCAAACAACAGAGAATGAAGTTGCTAAAAGAAATAGTACTACTGCTAAAGTTGATAGATATAGGAAAAATTTGAAACGTATGGCTAAAGCTAAAACATATGAAGTTGACAACAAGATTCTGGAAACAACTGGGATAGATAATAATTTGGTTGTTGTTGCTATTACTGATCATGTCGATTATCAAGACATGGGGGAAAAAAGAAAAGGTGAGGATAGTCAGTCTAATGACGTAAGGTTAAAAAAACAAAAACATGTGGTGGATAGGGAAGCCAGCCCTAAATGGCTTCCCTCTTCGCAATGAAGACATTGGTGTGGAATTGTCGAGGCCTTGGGGGGTCCTTGACAGTTCCCTTTCTGAAGGAGACAATGCATCTCCACTCCCCGAGTATGATTTTCTTAAGTGAAACAAAGAATCGCGAAAGAATGATGGTAAGAATCCAAAGACAATTACATATGACACACCTAATAAATGTGGATCCGGTGGGACTAGCTGGAGGATTATGCTTATTTTGGAATGACGATGTTCATGTATGTCAATTTAATTCAGCCTACTTTTATATTGAAACATATATACATGATATGACAACTGATTGTAAATATTGGCATATACTTGTTTACTTAAGTGCTGATAGAGCTACTCGTAGAACTCAATTGCGAGAATTTTTGTATAAATCAGATGGTTGGGGCTCATTGTGGATTATGGCAGGAGATTTCAATGATATTATAGACAATTCTAAAAAATCGAGAGGTAGAATGAGAGATATTTCATCTTTTCGAGACTTCAAAAATTTCTTATGGGATATTGGAGCTATATATCTAGGCTTTAATGGGAAACCTTGAACATGGTGGTGCTTTAGAGAAAATGATGAAATAATTCAAGAGAGACTAGATAGATCCATATGTTCTCCAGATTGGAGATTAGATTTTAGCCTCGCTAACATAACCCACTTAGATACAGAAGCTTCGGATCACACTTCTTTGTTGATAAATACGGAGCCTAGCTTTAGAAAAAAAAAAGAGAAGATTTTATTTTGATAAACATTGGAGCAAAAAGGAAGATGTCAATGCAATAGGCTTCGAACAATCTAAGGTGAGTTTTAAAATAAAGAATTGTAGGATTTTTTTATTAGCTTGGCTTCGAGGGGCTGAGAAAAATTCTAAAAAGAAGATTCAAGGGATCAAGGATAGAATTGAGGATTTAAAAAATAAGTCTATAAATTTTGATCTTACAAAATTGCGATTGCTTCGAAAGGAGTTAGGTCAAGCTTATAAGGATGAAGAAGCCTATTGGAAACAAAAGTCTAGAGCATTATGGCTTCAGGAAGGTGATAATAACACTTCTTTCTTTCATATGAAAACTATTCAAAGGCGTAAGTGTAATAATATTAAGGGTCTAAAATTAGACGATGGACAATGGGTTTACAAGCATAATGATGTGGTTAAAGAAATTGAAAGGTTTTACAAAATTTATTCACTACGTGTAGCCCTAGTAATTTTGATAATATTCTGAATCTTATTCATCCTTTAGTAGATAACTCTGTTAATGATATGTTTATTATAGAAGTCACTGATGCTGAAATTAAAAAGGCTATGTTTGATATGCATCCCTTAAAAGCTCCACGAATAGATGGTATAACTTCTTTTTTCTTTCAAAAATATTAGAACATTTTATCTAATGATGTGTGAAGCTGTAAAAAGTTTTTTTTCATTTAGGATATTTTCTACCTTCATGGAATGAAACTTTTATAACTTTGATTCCTAAAGTGAAAAATCCTAGTGATGTAAGTCAATTCAGACCAATTAGCTTATGTTCTACAATGTATAAAATTATTGCTAAAATTATCGTCATAAGACTCAAAGTTTACCTTTCCAATATTATTTCTCCTAACCAATCTACTTTTATTGGGAAAAGACAAATAGTTGTCAATGTAGTTTTAGCACATGAATTCTTTCATCTTTTAAAAAATAAAAGACGTGATAAGCAAGAATATATGACCCTTAAATTAGATATGGCTACAACTTATAATCAAGTTGAATGGATTTATATACAGAGGTTACTTCTTAAAATGGGGTTTCATGAGAGTTTGTTAATTGGATTATGCAATGTATCACTACTCTTACTTATAGATTTAATATTAATGGAGATATAACTGGTGACGTGAAACCTAATAGGGGCCTAAAGTAAGGAGATCCTCTATCTCCTTATGCCTTTCGAGGCTCTTAAACAAAGCAGAACTAAGTGGGGATATTCAAGGATTAAGCTTAGTTAGAGGTTGACCTACTATTAATCATCTATTATTTGCTGATGACTCTTTTATATTTTGTAATGCCAACAGATCGAATGCTGCAAAAATTGTTGAAATTCTAAAAATCTATGAAAAGTGTTCTGGGCAACAAGTAAACTTCTCTAAATCTGCTATTTACTTTAGCAAAAATACCTCTGAAACAGAAAAGGATGAAATTACTGCTGAGCTAGGACATTTACAAAGAAATAGTTTAGAACTGTATTTGGGACTGCCTACGGTAGTAGGAAGATCAAAGAAAAAAATGTTAGATTTTATCAAAAATAGGATGAAAACTAAAATAAAAGGGTGGAAGCAAAATTTCTTAAGTCCTGCAGGAAAAGAGGTGATGCTTAAATTTATTCTATCTGCTATTCCTTCTTATGCTCTATCATGTTTTCAATTTTCAGATTTCTTGTGCAAAGAAATTATGGTTATCTTCTCTAATTTTTGGTGGGGGCATGATGAGAGTAAGAGAAAAATGCATTTTGAAAAATAGGAGACTCTATGTTTAGCAAAGTCTAAAGGGGGTATAGGATTTAGAGATTTAAAGTCTTTTAATCAAGCGTTATTGGCAAAACTTGATTGGCGAATTATGACCCAAGAAGATTCACTTCTTTTTAAATCCTAAAAAGTAAATATTTTTCGCATACCGCTTTACTTAAAGCTACGTATTCTTCTACTAGTTCTTGGATATGGAAAAGTATCATTTGGAGTAGGGATCTTTTACGAAAGGGTATTAGATGGAGGGTAAGATCTGGAGAAACTATCAAAGTATTGACAGACCCATGGATCCCTAACTTGAGTGGTTTCAAACCTATTCCTACAAATTCTCAAATAGATGTAGAGTTGAGAGTGAATGACCTCATAAATCAACATAATCATACTTGGAAATTGCAGGACCTTCAGACTTATTTTTGTCCAAATGACATCCATGCAATAGTCTTTATACCTATTTCCACTACTAGCTCATCAGATAAGATTATTTGGCACCATACTAAATCGGGAAGGTATAAGGTTAAATCGGGATACCACATAGCTAAGAAAATGGCTAGATGTGAACAAGTGAGTAACGAGACAGACCAATCTAGTAATCAATCTTTTTCAAAAGAATTTCGAAACTTTTTATGGTCTATGAATATCAAAAATAAATATAAGCACTTGAGAATTCACCCTAATCACTACACTATAATTATCAACTATGAACTACACTAATGCTAGGCTTCAACTAGAAACTACAAGCGTCAAAGCTCTCAAATATTCAATTCATCATAATCTAAGTCTTCTAAAATGACAAAAAGACTACTATTTATAGTAAGGAAAAAAAGAAAACACTTTCTATACAATTTTACCCTTAATGAGATAAGGGTCTTGTTTGGTTGTCTTCTTTTGTGCGTTGTTGAATTTAAGAGGTGGCCACTTGCACACATAGCCTCTTTCTTCTTTCTCTCACTATGATGACCTTCCACACATCGTATATCTTTATTTGGTGTCTATCAAGTTGCTCTAAAGCTTCCATGTGATCCATGTCCTTATCACACCCTTAAACCGATGTTTCTTATTCATCCGTCTGCAACGCCTTTTTCAAATGGCTTTTTTTGATTTCTTTGTGATAGAAATTGTAAACTCATTCAATTTTTTGAGAATTCGTTCCTTTTTCTTGCTGCTCCCAAGCTCCAATTCTTCTATCAGTGATATATTTTATTTCGACTAGGATTGATAGCCATTCGAAAATGGTGCCTTAAACTTTAGGTAGTTTAAATAATCTCTTAATTATATTCATGAGCCATTTTGGTCTTTTAAATTTATCAAAAGTGAGTACTTTCGGCCTCTTTCGTATATTTAGCAAATTCTAATTATTTTCTACTATATAAAATGGCTAAATTTTATAGTCAAAGAAACGCTTTGACTCTCAAGTTGTTACTTTTTTGTTTTGGCACCCCATTTTCACTCTTCTAACTGACTATCTAGATTAGAACCTTGACCTCTTATAACTAAAATATTAACAACACCAAGTAGACAAGAGTATATCTTGTACAAAATCATGTTGATAAATCATAATGATACGTTTCCTCTAGGAACATTGCCACCACTTTCATAAAATATTTCATACTTACTATTCAAAATTGCAGGTCGCCTGAGCTTTCAAATCCTGAATCCGCCTCTGGTTATCAGTGCAAACATTTGTGCTTGTGATACTCCAATTTCCTATGAAAAACTCTATGACAAGCTTACTGACCGTGAACTTTTTCTCTAACACAAAGGTCAGAAGGAAATCTCCTGATGAAGTTTCCAGATTATGCATGTGATGCTAATTGTTGTTAACGTAGTACTTTTTGGATATTTTGCTAGAATTCTCTAGATAAATGTAATATGTGGTGGAGCTTTATTTAATTTAAAAATATTTTCATGTTTTGACAGGCTCTACTTCTTATGCACTTTTGTAGAAAGCAAGTTATTACTGTATGAATGAAACTAAGTCCACTTTCCATCAGATTAGCTTCCTTTGTTTCAATATGCTTGTTTTTGCTTCCTTTTCTACAATTGATATCAAAGCATAAATTGATACTTCGATGGTGACGTTTCCAAAAAAAATTGAAGCATAAATCTTCTCAATTGAAGATGCTTGGGAATTGGGATATGTCTCGGCTCACATTGAATGCACTCTCTAACGCTATTCAAGTTGTGGTGTGGAGGAAAGCTTTTAAAGAGGAAGAGAATTTAAGTTAAATTGCTCTTGTGGTTGTTTAAAGGTCTAAAGCTCAATCTGATGGTGAATTAAAAAGGCAATCAAATGGAACACATGGAAAGTACCTGGCCACCTTGTCCCTATTGTCAAAAGATCAATCATAAAGAAAAGTTTTGTTGGCACAGACCTGGAGTTCAATGTTGTGTCTGCAAGTAATTCAGTCATGTGGATAAACTGTGAAAAACAAATCAAGCTCAAGTTACTGAAAACATTTAAGATCATGAAGAGAAGTTATTTGTTGCTTCTGTTGTTGGAGAATCCAGTATAACAGCTCAAAATGATAATGTGTGGCTTGTTGATAGTGTATGCACACATCATATGACAGATAACATGAAGAATTTTGAACATCTAGACATAAATTATTTTTTCGAAGGCAGACTTGGAGATGCAAAGGGCAAAGGAGCAGTTGTTGTTAAAACAGAACTGCAGACAAGGGCAACAAAATAGATGTCCCAACCAAGTTACCAAGGATCTTATCCACAACAATCGCATCCAATATAACCTTAACAGATGCAAGTTCAATGCAACTCTGCGATAAATTTGGCCATGCAGCACGGGTTTGTAGATCCACATCTAAAGGCTCCACAACTTCATAGATCCTCGCATCATATCACAACTGATGCTCAAAATCTAATGCCACTACATGGTTAAAAGGGACATGAAAAAATAACAATGGGTAATGGTAATGCCATACCAGAACTCACCGAGGCTAAATTAATATTGTTTCTCCCTTTCATCAATTTTCTATTAAAAAAAATGTTATATCTGTTTCACAGTTTTGCAAACAAAATCAACCATCACTTAATTTTATTAGAAGTGAACATTAATTGCTACATAAATTTGTCTACCAAATTTGTTAATTGTTCATTGATGTTAGATATACATTTGATCAAAAATATCTAAACTTATTAGAATAATAAGATCATGGAAAATTTCACATTATTCGCTGTAGAGTGTGACTAATGTGACGCTAAAAAATTACGCTTTAGGATGTAGAGCACTCCTTACAAAATGTGATTTACTCCAGAACAACCTTTGGTAGTATTGAGAAATGGTACATTGGTTTGTATTAAAAAGAAATTTATACTTCCTTTTTTATAAATATTTTTTCAATCCCGTTAGTTCCTTGTCTTTTATTTAGGAATTACGTTTGTTGTGCTGGAGCTAGCATGCAAATTTTTGTAACTTTTGTATGTATTCTCTATATGCCCACCGAAGAATTGCTTTACTTTATTAAAATAAAACAAGACACAAATGATAAGAATGACATCTTTGCAAGGTTCTGGTTTTAGCCGATGATGCAATTTTGAAGCATATAGGTTCAATAATACTCAACATTTGAAATATATATATTGATAAAAGTGCTTCAAGGAATTACAAGGAAATAAGATGGATTGTAGAAAAGGGGACGAGTAAACAGACAAAGGGAATGCCCTGCTACATTCCACTAATCTGGTACTAATAACGAACTAGTAACCATCATTCCAATCATAGGCCACCAAGTAAATGGTCATGGAAAAATGAATTTTGATTAAGGAAAAGATCATAGTATTTTATTCGAATGTGAAATGCAGGAACCTACGAGTCGATGATCAAGCCATAGACAAGAATGTTGAAACCACAATAGACCTTCACATCCTTGAATTCAACACTTGATTCTATAAACCTAATGCCTTGAGAGATATTATCTCTATCATTGATCTGTTACATGGCCGTGGTTCGAGTTTGATGATGACTTTTTCTTTTTTGTCATCTTGATTAATAAGCACTTTAAATGTGTCACCTTAAATTTGCAGGGCTGAATCAATTGGAATGCCAAGACATTTCCTTCAACAAGGCTGTGAGGAATGGATGAAACCATATGATTCTGATATGTGGAAAAGTTAGAGAAAATTGAGGTCGATCGTAACAATGTGAAGGTCTGAGTTTAGTGGCCAGGCGTACTCATTATGTATGGTGACTTTTTACAAACGCCATATTGAGATATTGGAGTAGTTCAGAATCCTGTCATGTCATTGAGTTTGAATAGTGGGTATATTGGTAACTGGACTGATATAGCACTCGGTAACAGATGCTTTGATATAGATATCAATAGCACCAGACCATATTAAGCCTGCTTGCACCAGAGTTCATTCGTTAGAATAATTGATTAGGATTAAGAATCAGTCGTATATGCTCTCCACCAGTGGATAAAGATCAAGTAATAGCTTCCATTTTGGTGATATACAGGCCTTTCAGAATTCATATTCTCAAATTGACAACAGTTAGGAGAAGCAGAAACTCAAGTCTGCAGGTCAAAGTAATAACATCAATCTAGGTGATATACCATCCCTCAAAATAAATATATAAGGAAACAATATCCAACGACCACAATTGGTGCATTAAGAGGTAAAACGACCATCCTCACCACACTTGTAGCAACTGCCGCTACAGGAACCTTCAGATATAGGGCCGGTCACATCACCATCAAATAGGCTGTGGAAACACTTAGATCTAATACAAGACTGGTGAACAAAGAGATCATCACTGAACCACTTGACAGTTTCCTTAGCTATCTGTCCATTCTCACTCACTAATAAAAACCTTAGAATTCTGTTAGTTCCATCAGCTCCGGAATGCAAAATTTGGCCTCGAAGAGTTGTCTATTTTGGATTTTGAGTTGTTTTATTGATTTGAGGTTCTAAGTTGGAAGTTTATGGAATTTTAGACCAAGAGTTTACCTTGGTCAACATTTGGAATTCCAATGATTGGAATGGATTTTCGACGATTCTATTTGATTCGGGGGATGATTTTAGGCCTAACAAAGGTCTTGGTTAATTTTTCAGAGGTCCTGAGCATGATTTGGTATTTTTGAATCTTGAGTTAGATTAGTTGCAGCTAAAAGGGATTCGTCTTAAGGAGACCTTGAATCTTTGTTCCAATGGCTCTATTGAGTTCGGAATGTCGAATTTAGTAGGATAGCGTATATGATTTGTTTGCTCGGGATTTTGAATGAATCTCGAGGGCTCATTTGGTGAATTTGCAACTTGATGCTATTGTGCGCTGATGTCTGGTGTCATTTTCTTGTTCATCTCGATCACACTCTTCCCTATCGCAATCGCGTAGTTGTTTTCTCTTAAGCTTTGCGGTCACGTGAAGGCATGTTATGATCGTATATGGTATTTATTTGAGTCACCACGATCGCGTGGTCTGATCGTGATTGCAAAAGTTAATTAATAAGATGACTTGATTTTTCTTTCGCGGTCACGAAGGCAGTGCCTGGGCAGATCAAAATTCCCAAAAGTCGGGGTTTCTTCCCCATTTTCCATTTTTGAATTTTGGAAACTCTTAAGTGGTGATTTCTAAGTGGTTTTTTGAGATTAAGCTATTGGATATGTGATTTTAACTTAAATTCTTCATTACCCATTTATTAAATCATAATTTCAATTTTGAATCTTTGATTTTGATTCCAAAGATTGTGGGTTTTCTCAGTAACATGATTTTAAAAGAAAAATTGGGATTTTGAACTGATTTCAACTTTGTTTTGAAATAGTTTTCGCCGTTGGTTTCTAGATGCTTTGGATGGAATATTGATGTATTAATTATCAGATTTACCCTTGTTTTCAAAATTGAAATTTTGAGTCGATTTGACCTCATTTTTCCAAAATGTTGATATGGGTATTGATAGTCTCGTATTCTTATTGTGAATTCATATTTGAATTGATGGTGTTGATAGTCTCATATATGTTGATATTCTTATAGGTGTTGATAGTCTTGTATATGTGTAACTATGCTGTAATTACTTATTCATGTTTTGCTTGTTGGCTAGTTGCGTGATCCTACCAGCACACTGTTGTCTTTGGTATTGATACTACACTTTCTATGTCTTTGTTGAGTAGAGGAAATATTTAGACAGCTACTGAGTGACCTAGAATAGAAGATCATTAGCTGCTAGAGTTCATAGGTGAGCCAATTTTTTCAGGCTACCATGAGCTCTCCCTATCTTAGTCCTTCTTTCAGGAATTAGACTTCAGACACTGTTATTATTTTTATGACTTTTGGGGTTGCATCCCCTTTCTTGCACTTGTTGTTTGTTTAGAGTTTTGGTACATCGACTTTCAGTTCCTAGGTGTTATTTCCACATGTTGGTTTGTTGACTAGATTATCCTTAGTTTATGGGAACTCAACCTTGTTTTCGTTATCAAACCTGCTTCCACATCTTTAAATTGCTAATCTCTTGCCAATGTTGTTAGCTTGGGCTGTAATAGTGGTTCTCCTACCGGAGGGTTACTGTGGGTGCCAATCACAATGGGTTAGGGTCGCGACAAAGTTGGTATCAGAGCCCTATTTTCGTTGATCTCGTTGTACCAAAATAAGTTTAGTAGAGCCTTGCGGACAGTACGTAGACGTATGTACATTTCTTCGAGAGGCTACAAGGCTTTAGGAAAAGTTTCTCCATCTTCTTTCCACCTCGTGCTATAACTTGAGTTCAATTGGTATCTGGTGATCCAAATTAGTATCTAACCTCTTTTACTTTCTTATCCACAGATGGTGAACACGCCCTACAATGGTGTCCGACCTATATCTCCTATTGAGCTAGTAGAGGAGCCATTCATAAGAGGAAGCGATCGAGTGAGGGAAAGGAGAAGGAGATATGGCAGAGGCTGAGGAAAAGCAGCACCCGCCAAGGGTTAGGCTACGATTGAGGAAGTACCAAGAGAGAAGGCCCCTCTCACACCCAGGAGGAGTTAGACGAGAACATAAAGGTTGGGAAAGAGGAATTTGTTGAACAGGTGGAGGACAACCAAGCTTGGGCTGCCGGTTTTCCCCTTCTAGACACCATATTAGCGAAACAGATCATGGCCTTTCTGAGTGGGTTGGCTGGAACTGGAGCCATTCCCTCTATGCCCGCAACACCAACTCTAGTTTCTCGCCCATGTGCTATTGCAGCTCTTTTAGTAGATGAGGTAGTATGCACTGATGCCTTCTTCAGACCACTCATAGGCCTAGTGATGACTAGTACTGACATGACATGCTCAGAAAGTTTTTGAAACTTAAACCTCCAGTCTTCCATGGTTCTGAGAGTGAGGATGCCTATGAATTTATCTTTGATTGCTG
Organism: Solanum dulcamara; assembly: GCF_947179165.1. NCBI lineage: Eukaryota > Viridiplantae > Streptophyta > Magnoliopsida > Solanales > Solanaceae > Solanum > Solanum dulcamara. Next base: position 10,703,221 of record NC_077244.1, on the reverse strand, counting down.
TGAGAGGTTGCACAAGTTGAGGATAGTACACCAGCATGGAGTGGAGCTTGTAACTTTCCACCTACAGGGTGAGGCTAAGAAATGGTAGAGGGCTTATGTGGAGTGTTGCTTGCCAATGTTGTCCCCACTTACTTTTTTCCAGTTTTATGCCTTATTTCTGGAGAAATATGTGCCACATACCTTGAGGGTTCATAAAAAAGATGAGTTCATATCCTGGCCAGTTGCTGCTTATGAGGATAAATTCCATGCACTGTCTAGGTATTCTACTCAACTGATAACTATAGAATAGGAGAGAATCTAGTTATTTGTGAAGGGGTTGAACCCCGAGTTGCAGGTTTTGTCTATTCACATGGCTTCATTAGGCAAGAATTTCAATGAGGTTATCGATTTCATAAATAAAGTAGAGGGAGTATGACGGGATAGGTAGGCCAAAGCTTTGGCTAAGAATCCCAACAATATAGGTAACTTTCAGGGATCCTATTCTAGAGGGTCAGGTAGGTTAATGATTGCATCCCGACCAATTCAATGAGCAATGCCCACTTTTACGGGCAGTTTTTCAAGTACTCTACAATAACATTCGACCCAAGAAAGGCAATGAGCTTCTTTTATGCAAGGCAACAGGTCATCTTTTGAGCGCAGTTATTTCAACTGTGGAGAGATGGGGCATATAAGAAGGGAGTGTCCCCATCCTGGCAGAACAAGTTCAACACCTTAGTAGGCCATGGCAGTGGTACCCATAGGTGAAGGTGGGAGTGGTAGAGGACGTCCACAAGGTAGGAAAGGAGGAAATCTGAGAGGCCGAGGTAATGGTAGTACAGGTTGAGGAGCATTACAGTCAGTCAGAGAAGTGGACCGTCAGGATGATAGGGCTCAGTTTTATGCCTTTTTAGGCAAGACCGAGGCTGAGCCATCTGATGATAGTGATCACATGTACTATTCTTATCAGTGATTGAATAGATACTGTTTTGTTTGTCTGGGTTATACTTATTCATATATGTCAGTAAGTTTTCCTTGGGATTTGATGCAATTTGTGATGTACTTGATGCCCCCATCCATGTTTTTACCTCTATTAGAGAGTTTGTTATAGTCACCCATGTCTATCGTGTTTGTCTTGTTATGTTTATAGGTTTTTAGACTTGGGTTCACTTGGATATTTTAGATATGATTGATTCTGATATGATCTTGGGCATGACTTGGTTTTCCCCCTACTATGCTGTGCTTAATTATAATGCTAAGACTGCGACTCTAGAGATCCTAGGTAGGGAAAGGTTAGAGTGGGAATGAGTGTACAAACCAAAGCCATATAAGATCATATCCTTTCTACGGGCTAGAAAAATAGCGGGGCAAGATTGTTTAGCCTATTTGGCTCATATTCGAGATGCTGATGCTGAGTATCCCTCTATTGAGTCTATTCCTGTAGTATTTGAGTTTAAATAAGTGTTTTCTACTATTTTGCCTGGTATGCCTCCTGATAGAGATATACATTTCTGAATTGACTTGGAGATGGGCACTTGCCTAATCTCTGTTCCTCCTAATCGCATGACTCCGTCAGAATTGAAAGAGCTTAAAGCTTAAATCCAAGAACTTCTTAATAAAGGTTTTATCCGTCGTAGGGCTTCCCCGTGGGGTGCCCTGGTCTTGTTTTCTAAGAAAAAGAATGACAGCATGAGAATGCGCATAGATTATTAGTAATTAAATAGGGTCATAATTCAAAATAAGTACCCGTTACCTCGCATAGATGACCTCTTCGACCAGTTGTAGGTTGCATCATTCTTTTCAAAAATTGATCTAAGGTATGGATATTATTAACTGAAGAAAAAATATGAGGATATGCCCAAAACAACATTTAGAACCCGGTATGGGCACTATGAGTTTTTGGTAATATCATTTGGGTTGACCAATGCACCTGCAGCCTTCCTGCATTTGATAAATGGGTTATTCAAGCCATTCCTATATTCATTTGTGATCGTGTTTATAGATGATACTTTGGTATATTTAAAGAGTGAACAAAAATATATAGATCATCTTTGCACTGTTCTAGGGAAGCAGAAACTGTATGCAAAATTCTCTAAGTGTGAATTATGGTTGTCTTCAGCTATCTTTTTGGGGCATGTTATCCCAAAGGAATGGATGATGGTAGATCCACAAAAGATTGAGGTGATTAAAACCTGGGGTCAGCCTAACTCTATGATTGAAGTTAGGAGTTTTGTACGACTTGCTAGTTATTATCGTCGGTTCATGAGGAACTTTGCTTCTATTACTATCCCTTTTAATAACAAGGCTGACTCAAAAGGAGTTACCATTTGAGTGGATCGATAAATTTGAAGAGAGCTTCCAAAAGCTCAAGACTCTTCTGACCACAACACTTATTCTGACCCTTCCAGTTGAAGGTAAAGATTTCATTTTTTATTATGATGCTTCACATTCAGGTTTGGGTGCTGTGTTGATGCAGGATAAAAATATTATAGTCTATGCCTCGCGGCAGTTGAAGGGTCATGAGAGGAGCTATCCGACTCATGACTTGAAGTTGGCAGCAGTAGTATATACTTTAAAGATCTAGCGACATTATCTCTATGGTGTCAAGTGTGAAGTGTTTACTGAACACCACAACCTATAACATGTATTCATCCAGAAGGACCTAAACTTGAGACATCAAAGATGGATAGAGTTGCTCAAGGATTATGATGTCACCATCCAGTATCATCCAGGCAAGGCTAATGTGGTGGCAGACGCATTAAGCCAAAAATTAGTTAGCATGGGCACTTTAGCCTATTTAGGAGCCTATAAATGGCCTTTGGATAGATAGATTCAGGCCTTGGAGGACAAATTAATGAGGCTAGACATCTCAAAAATGGGTATAGTGATGGCCAGTGTTGATCTATGGCCCACTTTATTGAAGAGATTGAATCCAAACATTTTGAGGATGTGAACTTGAATGAGATCAGAGAAAAAATATTGATTGGTAAGGACCAAGATGCAGTCCTTGATTCAAGTGGGGTGCTCAACTCTAGGGGAAGGATTTGTGTTCCTCGGGTAGATAGAATAATTCTAAAAGTGTTGTCCGAATCCTATAGTTTGCGGTACTCTATTCATCCTGAATTGTCAGTTGGAGAAATATGAGCACTAAAGACCTGCTGGTTTACTTCAAATGATGCCCATTCCTGAATGGAAGTAGGAAAGGATTGCCATGGACTTTGTGATGGGACTTCCCAAGACCTTGGGGAAGTATGATTCTATTTGGGTGGCGGTTGAAAGATTGAAAAAGTCATCCCACTTCATCCTGATTAGGGTGGACTACAATTCTCAACAATTGGCAAAATATATGGGAAGGAGATAGTAAGGCTACATGGGGTGCCCCTTTCTATCACTTCAGACCGTGGTACACAATTCACCTCTAAATTTTAGGGAAAATTGCATGAGGAGTTAGGCACTCAACTCACTTTCAAAACAAACTTTCATCTGCAGATAGGTGGACAGTCAAAGAGGACCATTCAAGTGCTGGAAGATATGTTGAGAGCTTGTGTTATTGACTTTGGGGGACATTGTGATAAATTCTTGCCCTTGTGTGAGTTCTCCTACAACAATAGTTACCACTCTAGTATTGAGATGGTATCATTTGAAGCCCTTGATGGGAGGGGATGCAGGTCTCCCATAGGGTGGTTTAAGGCTAAAGAAGTGGAGCCTTTGGGGGTTAACTTAGTAAGGGATGCTCAAGACAAGGTAAGGAGCATCCAAGCTAAGCTTCTCGCAGCTCAAAGTCATCAAAAAAGTATGTTTACCATAAGGTAAGGGACATGACATTTTAGGACAGTGAGAAAGTGCTTCTAAAGGTGTCATCAATTAAGGGGTAATGAGATTTGGTGAAAAGGGCAAGCTCAACACTCACTATATCGATACTTTTAAGATTCTTAATCATGTAGGTTTACAGATTAGCCTTACCACCTATCTTGTATGGAGTACATCCAGTGTTTCGTGTGTCCATACTGAAGAAGTACCGTAGAGATGGAGATTAGATCATTAAATGAGACTCAGTTTTGTTAGACAAGGATCTTCAGTACGAGGAAGAGCTATTGGAAATCCTAGATCATGATGTCCAAAAGTTGAGGACCAAAGAAATTAAATCTGTGAAGGTTCAATAGAAGCATCATCCAGTAGAAAAAGTTACTTGGGGAACTGAGAAGGACATGCAAGATAAGTAGCCCCACCTGTTCTCCAAATTAGGTATTACTCTACCTTCGTCTTAGCCCCATTTTTATAGTTGATCACTTGGGGATGAGTGATGGATAAATTGGTATCTATTGTTACTACCTGTCCCCTTTGTTACAGATAAGCCAATGGGAAGGAATCCGTGCTAGAAAATTTTGAGTAGTGACTTGGGAAATTTTGAGCCTAGGCTAAACTTGAATGAATTATAAGTCAGGTGAGGTCTAGGGTGATCCGAAAATGGATAGGGGATTGAATCTATAGTTTGATTGATTTAGGTGAAAGCCACGAAGAAATGGATCTTGTACGTCTTTACAGAATCGTATTCGGCCGAGTAAAACTCCCAAAATTAAACTTGGCGTGAAGGGTATATGTTAAGATGGCTTGGGATGAGGGCATGTTATGATATGGGAGACTTGGAGAATCTTTATGAGCTTTCTGTCTTCACATATTCAGTCAAAGCAGTAATAATCTCGCCAGGGTGGGGCCGCCAGAGCGGGATGGTCTCGCTGTGGCAGGACAGACGTGAATAAAGTCAGGGAAAAGTCCTAAAATGGTTTTTAGTCATCCCACTTAGTTCTTAAGAGACCAGAAGCGACCTGGGGAGAATTCTTGCAGATTTCCACCATAATTTATGCTAAAGGTAAGTAAATCACTCTCTTAACTTGTAATTTGATTCCTAGAACCTCTAAACTATGATTGGTGATCATTGGGGGAGGTTTTGGTCTGAAACTAGTGGTGAGAAATATCTCTAGATGGGGGTTAGGATTATGGATTTGACCTAAGAGGGTAATTATGTTATAATTAATGTATTTTAGGCCATGTTATTTATTCTTTGTATGTATTTACTGATTTTAGACCAAGAACAAGTTGAACGAACCTGAAAAAGGAAGCTCCTGCACTTTAGAGTTGTCAAACCTTGATTTCGAGGTAGGTAATTGTTTTTCTTCCAATATGTGAGTCATGTACTTGTTGATTTACTCCGCTGTATGCATGTGTGAATATGAATAGGGAAGAATGAAATGAACTATGTGAAATGACTAATTACTGTCCATGACTTGTGATGAACTTGTTCTTGTTAGATATGATAGTTTGACTATTCATTGTGATTGTGGCTCATTTGTATGCTTGGATTGAGTGTCACATTTCAACACATATTTGGATTTGGTGTTACGTTTCGATACACATTTGAACCGAGTGTCATATTCTGACACAAACCTTGGATCGGGTGTCACGTTCCGATACATAAATAAGTATTTGTTAGTCCCATGAGAGGACCTTTATGTGAAATTGCATGATAATTGGGACTGTTGAACTGTGATCATGTTGAGTACTGGTTATGAGATGTTTATGGTTAAGTCTATTATATATGTATGTATTTATTGTGCTGTAGTTACTTGTTCATATTTTGCTTGCTGGCTAGCCGCGTGATCCTACCAGTACACTATTATCTTTGTGTACTGATACTACACTTGCTTTGTCTTTTTTGAGTACAATACATATTCAGACGGCTATTGAGCAACCTAGAATAGAAGATCATTAGCTGCCAGAGTTCAAGGGTGAGCCAATTCTTTCAGGCTACCATGAGGTCTCCCTATCTTAGTCCTTCTTTCAGGACTTAGACTTCAGACATTGTTATTATTTTTATTAATTTTGGAGTTGCATCCCCTTTCCTAGGCTTGCTGCTTGTTTACATTTCTGGTACATCAAATTTTAGTTCCTAGGTGTTATTTCCGCATGTTGGGTTGTTGACTAGATTATCCTGAGTTTGTGGGAACTTAGCCTTATTTTAAGTTACTAAACCTGCTTCCGCATCTTTAAATTGCTTATCTCTTGCGAATGTGGTTAGCTTGGGCTGTAATAGTGGTTCTCCCATCGGAGGGTTAGTGTGGGTGCCAATCACGGCGGATCAGGATCGTGACACTAGAGCTAAAACATATTGATTATATCACAACATCAACTTTTAATTATGTCGTTATATAGATAAAAACAAGTCTAAAACAACTCCTACATTCATGCCAAAAAATATAGGTCTTCAAGATAACTTATATTTAAGTTAAAACATTTGTATCTGGCAAGGATATGACAATATTAACTACCATATAATATTTAACTTGTAGATTTACAGCGAAAAGGGAAGAAATAATTTTTTTTTATAGTTGGTAAGTAAATATTTTTTACCCTTCCCTAGGAGCTCCCACCTTTTTTATCCCTTAGTAACTCGAACTCACAACCTTTAGATTGAAAGTGAGGGGTGATTACATCCAAGCAACTCTCTCTTGTTGATAAGTAAAATATAGGTATAGCATTACACCCTATAAATTAGCTAAAAAGAGCTTTTTCCTATAAATAAAAAAAACATCATTTTATAATATTAAAAGGAGAAACAAATGCAATTAAATAGAACAACAAAAGAATTATGAACAAATTAGATCACATGATTGTTATTTTGGAGGACTTCACACTAGCTAGAATGAAAATATAGGAAATAAAAATAAATTACAAAGAAGAATCAAGAAAAGTTACAAGTAGTAGTTATAATAATAGGGCGAAATGGTCTGAAGGACCCTTGTACTATTTTGAACCCTTTTACTTAATCATTTGTCATCTAAACTTTTTAATTTAATTAAAATGATATTATGAAACCCCTTATCATTGATCGAGCTTATGTGACATTTATTTTACTGATTCAATAATAATGCCTGTTATCACACGTAAAGAAGAGAGTGAAATGCCTCTTTCATGTGATCCTCTTTAGAAAAAAAATAAATTAAAAAAAAGCAAAAAACAATAGTTCTCAAACCCCTTCCTTTTCTTCTGCTACATCTCCGCCCTATTTTATCCATTGAACCTCCGTCAATTAGGTATTTTGGTGAGTTTTAGCGGTGTTAATGAAGATTTTAGATCGATATTGAAATTGTTTTGATGGTGAATGGTAATTTTGCTTCGGTAGAATTTTACTTTGGTGGCTATGAGTCTTCCATGGTGGTCATGTGGTGGTTCAGACGATGGACGATGAAGAGAAATTGAGAGCAGAGAAAATAGATATTTTTTATTTTTGCATTGAGCTCTCTATGCTCTTCATCTTCTTCGAGAAATTGGTGGATTGAATGACGCTTTCTCTTCATCTTCTTCGAAAAAGACCTCAAAAATCTGCCACAAGATCCAAAACATTCAGAAAGCTTAATCAGTTCATATTAGTTAGTTAAAGCTAACTATCAAGATGTCATTAGATACAAAGACCAACAGCAATAAGAAAAACCTCACCTTGTGAATTTATGAGCTTCATAGTCATTCGTAGATGCATAAAGGAATTAGGGGAATGAAGATGGTGGTTGTGGGTTGAGGGAGCCGGAGGAAAGGCGATAGAAATGACTGTTTTATTTTATATTTAAAAAATCAAAATTTATTACTTTTGTCTTTTATGGAGTAATATTTTTGATTAATAATTAAAAAATAATTATGAGATAATTATAACATGGCATTAATATATGTGATGTGGATGTGACATGTCATTTATGTAAGGAAAAGTGAGTTACACACATAGTTGAAGGGGCTTAAAAATTTCATTTTAATTAAGTTGAAGGGTTCGAATGACAAATAATTAAATATAAAGATATAAAATAAAAATTCACACAAGTACAAGAGTCCTTCAGACCATTTCACCTAATAATAGAGACTCCCCAACTTTTTCATGTATTAATCATCAAAAAAGAATAAAAAAGTAGTAATTGAGATATTTAAGCTTTTCTAAATAAAGAATGTGAAAGATTAAGCAGTACATGAAAAATATGTGAAAACATTCATGGAAAGAGCCACCACAAGTTTTTACATTATATTCCTTATAAAGCGAGAATGTGCATCCAAACAAAGTTTTCGAAGCACAACAACGAAAAAATGGTGCTCATCATGCATCATTTAAACTGGTCATTCTCCATGACAAATACAATGCTATTTCTTGTTAATTGTAACATTTAAAGCTCTAATTAATCAACAACGCAAAAGTAATTCAATACAAATACATCAAAGATAAAATATATAGATCATTAAATCGATAAAACAACAACGTAAGCTGTGCACAAAGTGATGATAGAAGGGAAAAAAATCCATAAATATAAACAACTGACTTAGAAATTCAGAACAAAACATTGAACTGATAAATAGCGAATCAAAAATTATCATGGTGTTGATCAGTTGTTCAGAAAAAGAAGTTGATATAGTTTTTCATTTGATATGATGAATTGAGGAAAAAATTATGTTCGGAATAAGAAAATTGTAATGTAATTTCTGTATTTTTTTTCTGAAGATCCAAATAGTACTTTCAAGGTATTCAGGAAGTCCTACCAAAATTAGGGATAAAAATAATTTTATCAAAAAGAAGAAGAGACAATAGCGACTTTGGTTTGCAGAAGGTACGCAAGTGTTTGAAAAAGGGATGCAAGATTTTAAAGCGACGCAAGAGTTGAAGCAACCAACTTAAAGGTAAAGGTAAACTAGGAAGAATACCTAATAGTACGGTAAAATACATAAAATGAATTACTGAATTCTAAGGAGTTCGACGTAATGTAATGACCCTCTAGGTCATTTTTGAATTAAATTATTCATTTCATCATTTATAGAGTTTCTGTAGTGACCCCAAGTCATTTATGACTTGTTGGCACGAACCGTTCAGTCGTTTGGTCGTTCGTTTGAGTTTTAGGCCCATTTTTCCATTTTGAAGCATTTATAACTTGAAAAGGTGATTTCGGCCATTATTTCAGGTAAACGACCTCAGAACAGGACTCTGAGGGTTGGCCAAATTAGGCTAGTAGCGTGGTCTGTACGAGCATCGAGGCGATCTGTGCGAGTTTGAGGCTATTTGGCACTTTACCTTTTGAAATTTGGCCTATGGTTGACTTTGGTCAACATTCTTAGAAAATGCACTTGCATGAAAAATTTCGTCAGCGCGTTTAGTTCGAAAATATCGAGTTTTTTCTAGAATGATCCTTCGTTCTCTTTCCGAGGCTTCCACTCTAATCTTGAGGCCTGTTGTGGAATTTGACTTAAAATGACACTTGGATGTAGGATCCACTTTGCATTAAAATAACATTGTATGGGAATTTCAAAAGAGTCATTGTGTTCGGAACGTCAAATTTGGTAGGGTAGTATGTCCTATTTGCGCGCACGGAATTTTGAACGAATTCTGAGCATCCCGTTTGAGATTTGGGAATTTGCAAAATCAGATGTTGCAGATGATGCTGGTGCAAGCCACCCTTGGCCTTTGCATTCGTGAAGCTTCATGGTCGCGATCACGACCTCAGCCTAGTCAAGCCTTCGTGATCGCAAGGTCCCTTCTGCGATGGCAAAGGGTATCCTGCCAGTGTTTCGCGATCACGAGCCTTGAGCTCCGCAATCGCGATGAGCAATTCTCTTGTCTTTTAAAAGATGGAGTCAACTCACTTGTGAATTTTAGAAACTCAATTTCTCTCTTGTTTCTCCACCAAAATTGGTGTTTTAAAGGTCAAAACGTTTGAAATTATCATGGCTACGTCGGTTAGTGTTCGAAAATAGTTTGAGACTTAACATGTGAGGTAAAATTCCGTTTAAAGCTGCTGTCTTTAGTGAATTCCTTAACTTAAATTGTATTTTTTCGCATATTGGTTGTTGGGATTGATTCGAGCCCCGAATGATGTTCCTTTTTGGAACATAAGTTCGGGGTAGCGTTTAGGATCTTTTTACTGAGTAAATTTCTTAAATTACAGAGCGGCTCCACATTCCCATTTTTGACTTTGAAATTAGTCAGTCTCCGAATTTAGTAATTTTGGTGTTTAAACGATCGTGTTAACATTGTGATTGTATTTATGATAGTGTGATAGCCTTCTAAGGACGTTCAGAAGAGAAACACTTCAGTTACTTGAGTTGGAGCGCGTGAGATCGACCTATAGGTAGGCTATGACTTTTCCCTTTTTAGACTAAGCATATTTGAGTAATTGTGTATTGAATTGTGTGAGACTAGCGTGTTTGGTTGTCAATCATGCTAAATTTCTAGAATTCATGTCTTAGGCTTTATGTTTCGCAAAATTCGGGCTATTAAAGCACGTCTCCTGTTAGTGTTGATCACCCATACCTTGTGGTGTGTACTGTGAATTTATTTTATGTCTTTGAAAGCATGTTTGGCCTTAGTCTAGTCTTAGACTAGTGTTTGTCTTAGACTTGCATGATTTTGGTGCCATTAGGCCTTGGAACTTCTCCGATGTTGCTTCAGACGACTTAGCTCCTTGTAGATTGATATAGCAAACTTGAGTCTGATAGTCTGGCCCCTAAGCTAGGTAGTAGCATAGCTTTGGGACCTTATATCCATAATTTCCTACTTTTACCAGTTCCATATCACTTGATTCTTTATTCTGGAAATTTATTCGTCGATTCTGGTTAGATGTGAATTGGGTTGGAGTGATTTATTGATGGCACTCGGATTGTGGGTACTCCCCATGATGCTCGATTGGTCGTTGATCCTAATTCTAATCGATTTACCTCTATTCATGGTTCAAGTCCCTAAATCACTCTACCGGCGCGATTTAAGTCCTTGCCTTGGCATTATTGCCTTGATTCAAGTCCCTAGGCTTACTTAGCCGTGGTTCATGTCCACAGCCGCTATCAGCCTTGGTTCAGGTCCATAGCTACTTATTAGTCTTGGTTCATGTCCATAGCTACTATTACCTTAGTTCAAGTCCTTGGTCTCTTTTGCACATTGTTCAAGTCTATGATTATCCAAGCCATGGTTCAAGTCCTTGGTTGCTTTCAAATCCTGATTGAAGTCTGTGATCCTCTTATATTTCTACGGTTCAAGTCCTAAACTCTTTCATGATATTGGTTCAAACCTCAGGCTTTTGGAATAGTATGGTTCAAGTCTGCAGGATGCTGTGACACTATTGGTACTACATCAAATTTCTTCATCTCGTTTCAACTATCTTTGTTCTTGTCGCACTTATAGGAATCCGTTCGTGTTATTTCTTTTAGACTTATGCACGAGTGTACCCATCATGGGAGCCTGAAGGATTTAGCTAGTTTCTCTTTGTGTGTTGCGTACACTCATGTTTATACCTAGTTTGATTTCTTGTTTTTGTCTCTGGTTGTGTTTAGTTTCTCGCATTTCAGTTTACTTTTGCTTTCCTTGCTCAGTCAGCCTAGATGCCTATTGGTACCTCTTGTTTTGGTACTCATGCTACACTCTGCATCTATTTTTGTGATGCAAGTTTGACTACTAGCTATCAGTGTTGACCTTGAGCCAGCTACATTCTTTATTTGATGCGAGGGTGAGTACACAATGTTTTGGATTTACCCGTCTCCTTTTATATATATTTTGTTTGTCTTTTGCTTGTTGAGATAGTCTTATTTTTGTGGTCTACTTTTGGGACTTGTAATCATTTTGTAGTAGCTCTAGACATGTGACTTTTAGGTTCTAGGAGGGATCTTTTGTTTGTAAATATTATGATTTGCTTCCACCCATTTTTTTGTGTTCCTATTATCTTATTCTTGTATTTAGTTTAAATAGTTGGTATTTTACCCATACATTCCATTACTCGCAATTCCGAGATATGGGTCGGCTTGCCTACAAGAGGGTCATAGTAGGCGCTATCATGACTCGAGAATTTAGGTCGTGACAAGTTGGTATTAGATCCTAAAGTTCACCGATCTCAATTGTACAAAGCACACGTCTAGTAGAGTCATGTGGATCTGTGCGGAGACGTCCATGACTTATCTTCGAGAGGCTACAATATGTCTTTAGGAACTAGATCTCTTTTGTATCACTCTCGTGCAGTGTGTCTTATTAGCTTATGGGAACTCACTTGTTCCACTCTTTTACAAGGATGAGCGCACGCATGATAGGGCCCCAACTATGGGTAGAGGCTAACCCCGAGGTCGTTCTAGAGCTGCGCTCCAGCCCGGGAAAGAGAGAAGACTCCAGAGCTAGAGATGGAGCCATCGATAGTTCTAGTACAACATCAATCAGTGGGCCCAGGACCAACCCAGCCACTGCCTGAGCCAGTTGCAGCTTTGGATCTTTAGGCAATGTTCTCTTAGATACTAGCGGCTATTAGGGGTATGCAGCAGACCCCAACTCTAACACCGCAGGGTTAGCCTGCACTAGAGGCACCACTAGTTTAGCAACCACCGACACCTACTGCTCAACTTGATGATTTAGAGGGCATCATGCCACTTCAGGAGCAGAAGATACTCAGGGTGTTCCTTAGACTATTACCACTGAGGCTTTCTAGGGCTGTGGGTGAGGATGCCCATGAGTTTCTACTTATTTTTCATGAACAACTGCAAACTTTGGGTTTAGTGGAGTTGAGAGGAGCCGACTTCACTACTTATCATCTAGATAGTTTTGCCCAGCAATGGTGGTGTTCATATCTAGAGACCAGGCCAACTGGGTCTCCACTGATGTCGTGGAATGGGTTTTTAGAGGCCTTCTTGGCTTGGTTTATCTCAAGAGCATCAAAGATCAACTTCGAGATCAGTTTTCATAGTTGGAGCAGGGCTTTATGATAATATTAGAGTATGAGGCATAATTTCACGAGCTCTCCAAACATGCTACTATGATCTTACCTACTAAGGAGGAGAGAGTTTGGTGCTTCTTCAGAGGTTTGAGACTCCTGTTATGGATTAAGACCTAGCCCTTAGTCTTAGCGGGCCGCCTCTTTTTGGATGTGGTAGACTATTCTCGAACACTTAAGCAACTTTGTTGCGATCCCAAAGGGGCAGCGGTAAGAGAGCCAGGCAGGATGATAGCTAGGGTGGGCCCTGCTTTAGGTCCAGGGAGTCATATGATAGATCCTGCCAGAGGTTCTAGCAGGGTCAATCCAGTTGCCCATTTCAGGCTTCACTTTACACTTCAGAGGGTGATCAGCATCGTCAGGGTGGCTCTAATGCTGGTATAAGTCAGGGTCAATGTGGTATTTAGATGGGTTTTTCTAGCCGAGGTGGCCGATCACTAGCTGCGAACCTATAGCCATAGAGGTTCTATGATTTCGGGGAGCTATATCATTAGTCCCACGAGTGACCACTCGGTAGGTCAGCCGCATCAGCTCTGCAGGCAGCTAGACCTGCACTAACAACAGCTCCTCTAGTTAGAGGTGGAGACTATGGCCAGGATCACAGGAGAGGTCATCAGAATGCATGGGGAGGTCCCCAAGGAGGCAGGATAGGTGGCCGTGTAGATATATGGGTTGGAGGATCCCAGTCCCACTTTTATGCAGCTCCATCTAGAGTAGAGGCTGAGGCCTCGGACGATGTGATCATATGTATGGTTCTCTTAAGACATTAGCCTGCATCCGCTTTTATTTGATATAGGATCCACCTATTCATATATATCTGTATATTGTGCCACTCGATTGAGTATGAGTCTAGAGCCTTTAGCTGAGCCATTACGTATATTGACCCCAGTAGGTGATTTTTTAGTAGTAGATCAGGGCTTCAGATCTTGCGGGGTGACTACTCAGGGCGGGACACTAGGGTAGATTTTATTTTGCTTGATATGTTGGATTTTGATTTGATTCTGGGCATGGACTTGTTATCCTCTCACCGTGCGGTCTTGGATTACTATGCAAGGACTGTTACCTTAACCATGCCTGGTATTCCACCGGTGGTATAGCAGGGCTCTTGTAGTCTCACGTCGATTAGGGTGATCTTTTTTATTCGGTCTTAGATATTGGTGGCTAGCGGATGTTTGGCATATTTGTCTTATATTAGAGATGTTAGTAGGGAGGGCCCTACGGTTGATTCAGTGTCTATTGTCCTATAAGGCCCCATAAGTCAAAAAGTTAAAACAAAGAAAAAATTTCAAGAAAGTGGACTATATCAGCTTCTACACCTCAACTTGTGAGTCGTAGGTACTTCTATGAGTCATAGGACTAACTCATAGAAGTGAAGTCGAGGTTGGGAATTGGACCAAGTTAGGAACAAGTCTATGAGTTAGGGTTATGACTTATAGATGTTGTTACAACTCATAGAAATAAGTCATAGTTGCAGGGCCTGAGGTCTGCACTGGACAAGCCTCAGTATCCAATCTATGACTTGACAAGATGAATCATAGAAGAGACGACGACTTGTAGAAACGAGTCGTAGGAAAGGTTCAGAGACTTAGTTCTCAGGGTTCTTAGACCTTACCGAATGAGTCCTTTTTACGAATAGTAGAAAGGTCTATGATTTGTAAGGACCATTAGTAGGGTCTTTCTTGCCAATTTTAAAGAGAGGTATTTTAGTCTTTACCTATGTTTTATCTATAAATGTGGTCATTTTGGGACTAAATCCTTCCTGTTTACTCACCTTAGGTATTTTCCCAAAACCCTCATTCTCACATTAACTTCAATTTTCAAAACCCTTCCCTTCCCGAGGCTTTTCTCATTACCAAGCAGATTCTAGGGTTCCTCGAGATTAAGTTCCTCTTCAAATCTCAAAGTCAAAATCTGTCAAGGTATGTGGGAGGATTTGGACGAATTAGTGAGAGGCATACCACCTACTGAGAAGCTTTTCATAGAAGGGGATTTCAATGGGCACATAGGGTCTATTTCGGAAGGGTATGATGATATGCATAGAGGCTTTGGCTTCGGGGACAGAAATGGAGGTGGAGTCTCACTTTTGGATTTTGAAAGAGCTTTTGGGCTGGTGATAGCCAATTTGAGTTTCCCAAAGAAGGAGGACCATATGGTAACCTTCCGTAGTTTGGTGACTAAAACCCAGATAGATTTTTTACTCTTTAGGAAGGATGATAAAGGTCTGTGCAAAGACTCTAAGGTCATTCTGATTGACAACCTAACAACCCGATATAAGCTCTTGGTGATGGATTTAGGGATAAAGATGATGAGGAAGAAGAGGGTCAGGGATGACCGATCCAAGATCAGATGGGGGAGTTTGACCATGGCTAGTGCCCTAGAGATGGGAGAGAAATTGAAGGATATGGGGGCCTGGTATAGTAGTGGGGATACGACCAGTATGTGGGTTAGGACGGATAGTTTTATTAGGGCTGTATCAAGGGAAGTGTAGGGAGTCTTGATAGGTAGTCATAGTCGGTATCGAGGGGACTGGTGGTGGAATGGAGAAGTTCAAGGGAAGGTAAAAGCAAAGAAGATGGCATATGCGAAGTTGATAGAAAGCAAGGATGAGGTGGAGAAGTGGACTAATGGGGAACTTTATAAGATAGCAAGGAAGGAGGCGAAGTCGGCGATTGTGACGGCAAAACCGCAGCTTTTGAACGCCTTTACGCTGAACTAGAAGAGAAAGGCAGGGATATGAAATTGTTAAGGCTAGCCAGGGCGTAGGAGAGAAGGGCACGTGGTGTGGATCAAGTGAAGTATATTAAGGACGAGCACGGAAAAGTATTGGTAGATGAGACCCTCATTAAACAAAGATGGTAGTCCTACTTCCATAAACTCTTGAATGAAGAAGGGGATATAGAGATTGTGTTGGGAGATTTGGAACATATAGGGCGGTGTCATGATTTTGGGTGTTGTAGGAGTATTACGGCCGAGGAGGTTAAGGGTGCTATTCGTAGGATGCGCTGGGGAAGAGCGATTGGACCTGATGAGGTTTTTGTGGAATTTTGGAAGAGCGCGAGCTTGGTAGGTTTGGAGTGGCTGACTAGTCTATTTAATGTCATCCTTAAGATGGAAATGATGCCCGAAGAATGGAGGTCGAGCGTCATGATCCCCCTGTACAAGAACAAGGGGGATACCTAGAGCTGCGACAACTATAAAGGTATCAAGCTTCTAAGCCATACTATGAAAGTATGGGAAAGAGTGGTAGAGATGAGGGTGAGGGGAGGAGTGTCTATTTCAGAGAACCATTTCGGATTTATATTAGGACGCTCAACTACAGAAGCCATCCATCTTATAAGAAGACTGGTGGAGCAGTATAGAGAGAGGAAGAGGGACTTGCATATGGTATTCATTGACCTAGAAAAGGCTTATGATAAAGTTCCATGAGAAATACTATGGAGATGTCTGGAGGCTAAAGATGTACCGATGGCGTACATTAGGGTGATCAAGGAAATGTATGAGGGTGCCAAAACCAAGGTAAGGATAGTAGGAGGGGACTCATAGCACTTCTCAGTTGTGATGGGGTTGCATCAAGAATCAGCTCTTAGTCTATTTTTATTTGCCTTGGTGATGGATGGATTGACGCAAAATATTTAAGGTGAGGTGCCATGGTGTATGATTTTCGCAGATGATATAGTCCTGATTAATGATACTCATAGTGGATTTAATGCTAAGCTAGAGGATTGGAGACATACCATGGAGTCTAAAGGGTTTAAGCTGAGTAATACTACAATAGAGTACTTAGAGTGCAAGTTTAGTGAGACACCTCAGAAGGTTGGCACGGAAGTTAGGCTTGGAGACCAGGCCATCCAAAAGAAAATCAGTTTCAAGTATCTTGGGTCTATCATACAAGGCAACGGGGAGATTGACGAGGATGTCACACACCGTATTGGGGCAGGGTGGATGAAATGGAGGGTCACTTTTGGTGTGCTATGTAACAAGAGGGTGCCACCACAACTTAAGGGCAAGTTCTACAAAGTAGTGGTTAGACCAGCTATGTTATATGAGGTGGAGTGTTGGCCAGTTAAGGTCTCCCACATTTAAAAGATGAAAGTTCCTGAGATGAGTATGTTGAGATGGATATGTGGGCATACCAGGAGTGACAGAATTAGGAACGAGGCTATTCGGGACAAGGTAGGAGTGACCTCGGTGGAAGACAAGATGCGGGAAATACGACTGAGATGGTTTGGATATGTGAAGAGGAGAGATCCAGATGTCCAGTGCGGAGGTGTGAGAGGTTGGACGTGGATGGTTTTAGAAGAGGTAGGGGTAGGTCGAAGAAATATTGGGGAGAGGTAATTAGATAGAACATGGCACGACTATAGCTGATTGAGGATATGACCTTAGATAGGAGGGTGTGGAGGACCCACATTAGGATAGAAGGCTAGTACATAGCCAGAATATTCTATCATATTAGTAAACATTTTAGCAAACTATAATTTCTTATTTTTTGATGTCTGCTATTATCTATTACTTTCAGTACTTTCCGTAGTTTCCGTACTTTGATTACTCTATTTTATTTGTAGCGCCCCTGTTATTTGCCTTATCATATCACTTTGAACTTATTAACCTCTTAACTTCTTAGCCTTATCTAACGTCTTTTTATGCTTTATTGAGCCAAGGGTCTCTCGGAAACAGCCGTCCTACCTAGGTAGGAGTAAGGTCTGCGTATAATTTACCCTTCCCAGACCCCATATATGGGATTCCACTGGGTTGTTTTTGTTGTTGTTGTTGTAGCATGAATCATGATTAAACCATTGATTATTGGTCTATTTTGATGCAATATGATTTCAAATGCATGGATTGAAGGTTGATGAGTATTTTCGCTACTTAGTTCCTTAAAAGTTCTTGAGATTCATGGTGAACTGTTTAAAGCATGATTTAAATTGATGAATTTCATATTTTTTATGCATGATTTCAATTACATACATGTTGGAAAGTTGAATTGACTTGAACCCACCGAATTTTACTCTATTTTCATTAAAGCATGATTTGAGGGTTATGTACTCCAATTAAATGTTTATGAAAACTAATGATTATGATTATGGGAGTCTTTGAATGAAAGAATGAATGTTGGTGGGAGGCTTTCTCACCTAAGCTAATAGATTCTTAATGCAATAACCAATTCTTGCATACTTGAATCACTAAAGGTTTTGAGGCGCTATTATACCAAATGATTATTTGATGTCTCAAATTATAAGTTTGTTTATGTTACTATGATATATTATTCTGTGGGATTTGAATTAGCATCGAATGAGGCTTGAGGTGGGGTTTGGTAAGGGAATCCTAGTAACGACCTCTTGTATCATTAACTATGTGCGAATATAGGAGCCCTTGTAGTCTAGGCTAGTGGATCCACAAATGCCCATGTAGTCTCCCCTTCTAATAGGGGGTTACGATGGATTCCTTATTATAGCTCATATTGTCTTAATATCAGTTATAGTTATCTTCCCATAAATAAATATTTCAACGGCTATATACTTGATTACTCATTCATGCACTCACTTATGTACTTACTTTATAGGTGTCCTAATGTTTGTTTTCATTAAGTTACATGCCTACATACTTAGTACATTCAAAGTACTAAGGCATACTCTTTTGAATACATGATTTCACCATGTAGGGACTGATGTTCCTCCTCATTCTCCTCCATGTGGCTAGTTGTGATCGTTTGAAGGCTACTATTTGGTGAATTACCATATTTCAGGAACAATATTCCTTTTCTTTCTAGCTTATGTTATGTTGAGACCTTTAGACATCTATCTTGGTACTTTATCTCTATTTTTGGTTGATGGTGAGGTAGGGACATGTCTTATCTCTCGCCGAGTCTAAGACTAGAGGTATTGTTGGACATATGTAAGACAAATCTTGACTATTGATGTTTGTTATGATGTTTTCACATAGTCCTACTTTCCCCTTTTATTTTCGCTTGTCACTACTTATGAAAGGCTAAATGAATGCTAAGAGAATTGGGTGACATATTTTTAGGTTCCTCATACGCCGTGTCACATCTAGGCCCTAGGCTTGGGTCACGAAAAACTTAGCATCAGAGCTAGATTTTGAATGGTACTCGGAGTCCGACATACCGCATCGAATAGGTTCTTATTCATGGTTGTGAAGTGCGCCACAATTTTGAATAGGAGACTATGAGGCATTTAGGAAAATTTCTATTCTTTCATGATTCATGTCGTGCCCTAGGGTTGTTCTAAGACTTCCTCTAACTAATGAATAATTTCGTTTTCTCTAGATAATGCCTCGAGGAAGAGATCCTACACTTAGAGCAATAAATTCTAATGAGGCCCCAGTTCCTCCGGTTCGTAAAGCTCCACATGAGGATGGCGTTTCACTTGCAGAGTGCCAGAATATCATCACTTTGTTAGACCAAGCTGTAGCCAACCTAGCTAATCAATGAGTTTCTCCTCCTCCGCCTCAAGTGCCTACCCCAACTACTAGGATTCGAGACTTCAAGAGGATGAATACACCTGAATTTGATGGTTCCAAGGTAGATGAGGACCCAATAGAGTTCATCAAGAAGTCTATTGGATTGTGGTTATTATGGGAGTACCTCCAAATAAAAAGGGCTAAGCTAGTGGCCTATCAACTAAATGGCGTAGCGAGGGTTTTGTATGAGCAATGGGTTGTTGAGAGAGGTGAAGATATGGGACCTATAGAATGGGAAAATTTCAAGGGTGTATTCCTAGATCACTTCTTTCCCTTGGAGCTAAGAGAGGAAAAGATTCAAGAGTTAATCAATCTTCACTAAGGGAGAATAAGTGTGAGGGAGTAACCCCTCAAATTCACCAAATTGTCTAAGTATGCTCCTTTCATGGTCTCTGACCTAAGAGCAAGGATGAGCAAATTCATCTTCGGTGTTTCTAGCTTGGTGTCCAAAGAATGTAAGATGGCCATGTTGGTAAAAAAGATGGACATCTTCCGACTTTTGACATATGTGGAAAAATTGAGGATGAGAAATTGAGGGAGAGATCGAAAGGGTTTAAGAAGGCTAAAGTTGATGGTGGAGGGTTCACTCACCAAAAGTCTGGTTATAGTAGTGGTAGAAACTACCAAGGTGGGAAAAGATTCACGGGCAAGGTCCCATCAATACTCCTCCTCCAAGGTTCAACAAGGACAAAGGTGCCAATCCTATGGTTTCAAGGGAGAGTGTGGGTGCTCAAGCTTTTCTCGCTTGTAAGAAGTGTGGGAAGACTCATAAAGGAAATTGCTTATCTAGCTCCAATGCATGCTTCAAGTGTGGTAAACTAGGTCATTAAGATAGAGATTGTAGAAGTGGTGGCGGTAGGCCTCAAGGCCAAGTTTCTCATTGTGGAAAAGATCAAAGGAGTAGCTAACGCATCAACCAATTTTATGCTTTGTGTAGAAGGCAAGAAGTTAAGAAAATGCCTGATGTCATCACCAATATGTTAAAGGTTTTTGATTTTGATGTGTATGCATTATTAGATTCGGGTGCCAATTTATCGTTTGTTACCCCATTCCTTGATAATAGGTTTGAGGTGTTGCTTGAAATGTTATTAGAACCCTATTTCATGTCTACCCCCATTGGTAAGTCAGTTGTTGCTAGAAAGGTCTATAAGAATTATCCCGTATCTATCTTGCACAAAATTATTCCTTGTGATCTTATTGTGCTTGATGTGGTAGATTTTGATGTTATTCTTGGGATGGATAGGTTGCATGTGTCTTATGATTCTATAGATTGTAGAGCTAGTTGAGTTAAGATTCAATTCCCAAGTGAGCCTATTCTCGAATAGAAGGGTCATGATTTGGTAGTTAGGGGTAGGTTTATTTCTTGTCTTAAGGCCCATGAATTGATTTCTAAGGGTTGTATTTATCATATTGTGAGGGTTAGAGATGTCAATTTTGAAAGTCCTCCTCTTGAGTCCATCCCCGTGGTTAATGAGTTTTTCGATGTCTTTCTCGACAAGCTCCCCGGTGTCCCTCCCGAAAGAAAAATTGAATTCGGTATCAATATTCTCCCCGATACCCAACCTATCTCTATCTCTCCCTACCGAATAATCCTGATAGAATTAAAGGACTTGTTGGAAAAGGGATTCATAAGGCCGAGTATTTCACCATGGGGTGCTCCCATGTTGTTTGTGAGAAAGAAGGATGGGTCGCTTCGAATGTGCATAGATTACCATCAATTAACAACGTGACCATTAAGAACAAATATCCAATCCTTAGGATATATGATATATTTGACCAATTGCAAAGGGGAAGTCATTTCTCAAGGATGGATCTCTGATCCGGCTATCACTAATTAAGGGTAAGAGTGTGATAATCCCAAGACGGAATTTCAAATAAGGTATGGCCACTTTGAGTTTTTAGTGATGTCATTTGGATTGATGAATGCACCAGAGGTGTTTTTGGATCTAATGCAGAGGGTGTTCAACCTCCTTGACACGTTTGTGGTGGTCTTCATTGATTATATCTTGATTTACTCTCGAGATAAGGAAGAACATAAGTGTCATTTGAGAATTGTGCTTCAAACCTTGAGGGATAGGCAATTGTTTGCCAAGTTTAGTAAGTGCGAATTTTGGTTGAAAGAGGTGGCGTTTCTTGGTCACATAGTGTCCAGAGAGGGAATTGAGGTTGACCTTAAGAATACGGAGGTGGTAAGAAATTGACCTATACCATTGTCTTCTTCAGACATTAGAAATTTTTTAGGTCAAGTCGGGTATTATAGAAAGTTCGTCTATTTCATCTCCTTTGACGAAATTGACCCAAAAGAAGGCAAGATTCTTATAGACAGATGAGTGTGAAAAGAGTTTCCAAACTTTTAAAGATCGACTTACCTCGACTCCTATTTTGACTCTATCGGAAGTACTAGAAGGGTTCTTTATATATTGCAATGCTTCAAGGGTCGGTTTGGGTTGTGTCAAGGTTATAGCCTATGCTTCTATGCAACTGAACATACAAGAGTGTAACTACCTTACCCATGATCTTGAGTTAGCGATCGTTGTGTTTGCTCTAAATATTTGGAGGCATCACCTCTATGGGGTATATATCAATGTATTTACCGATCACAAAAGTCTCCAATATGTGTTCACTCTTAAGGACCTCAACCTAAGGCAAAGGAGGTGGCTTGAACTCCTAAAAGATTATGATATGAGTGTGCCTTATCATCCAGGTAAGGCAGTGTTGTTGGGATGCGCTTAATAGGGTGTCTATGGGGAGTGTGACTCATGCTGATGAAGAGAAAAGGGAGTTGGTAAGGGATGTTCACCGGTTGGCTAGATTGGGAGTGAAGTTGAGTAGTTCTGATGATGGTGTGATAGTGCAAAATTGGTCCAAATCATGTTCAGTAGTGGATGTTAATCCAAAACAAGACCTTGATCCGTTATTTGTGGAGTTGAAGAAATTGGTGAAAGAGAAGAAAGTAAAAGTCTTTTCTCAAGGGGGAGATGTGGTACTATGTTACCAAGGCCGATTATGTGTTCCGAATGTGGATGGACTAAGGGGTTTGATCTTGAAGGAGGCTCATAATTCCTCATATTCTATTCATCACGGTTCTACCAAAATGTACCGAGATCTAAAAAACATGTATAGGTGGGGTGGCATGAAAAAAGATATAGCAAGGTTCGTGGCCGAGTGCCCAAATTGTCAACAAGTCAAGACCGAACACCAAAGGCCAAGTGGCCTTGCACAAGACATTGAAATCCCCACTTGAAAGTGGAAAGATATGAACATGGACTTTTTAGTAAGATTGCGTCATACTAGGAAACATCATGACTCAGTTTGGGTAGTTGTTGATAGGATGATGAAGTCGGCTCATTTTCGCTGATCAATACTTCTTATAGTGCCGAGGATTATGCTAAGTTGTACATTTGGGAATTGGTAAGGTCGCGTGGCACCCAATTCACTTTTCATTTTTGAAAATCATTTCAAAGGGGGCTTGGTACTAAAGTAAAGCTAAGTACCATATTCCATCCTCAAACTGACAGGGAAGCTGAACGGATAATTTAAACACTAGAGGATATGTTAAGGGCTTGTGTGTTAGAGTTCAAAGGGAGTTGGGATGACCATCTACTACTTATTGAGTTTTCTTACAACAATAACTACCACTCAAGTATCGAGATGGCACCATTTGAGGATTTGTATGGGAGACAATATAGGTCTACGGTAGGTTGGTTCAAAGTGGGTAAAATGACTTTATTATGTCTCGACTTGGTACTTGATTCTTTGGAGAAGGTGAGGGTCATTAGAGAAAGGTTAAAATGGCTCAAAGTTTCCAAAAGTCCTATTCCGATACTAGAAGGAGGGACCTTGAGTTTAGTGTAGATGATTGGGTATATTTGAAGGTTTCACCTATGAAAAGTGTAGTTTGGTTTCATAAAAAGGGAAAGTGGAGCCCTAGGTATGTGGGGCTTTATAGAATCTTGATATATTGGCAAGGTTTCTTATGAGTTAGAGTTTCCATTGAAAATAACTATGGTTAATCCGGTATTCCATGTATCTATGTTAAGAAAATGTGTAGGTGATCCAAGTTTAATTGTGCCTTTAGAAGTAGTGAATGTTTAATAGAACTTGACCTATCAAGATGTCCGGTTGAAATTTTGGAATGACAAGTAACAATATTGAGGAACAAGGAAGTTGCATCAGTCAAAGTCCTTTGGAGGAATCAACAAGTCGAAAGTGCTACATGGGAATCAAAAGCGGATATGATGAAGCAACACCCTCATCTCTTTCAGTCTACTCAAGCCTAAGTTATTAAGTTGTTCATGCTTTAGTCATTTAAACCTCCTACATTGCAACTTTCCAAAGTCTTTCACATGCATGCATGTTCATAAAGTTGGTTTTAAAGTCATTTTTTATGCTAAGTTTGAAAATCTCTTGGTTTATGCATTCTATGTTTCATTGCATTCATGTTGGGTTGATAGTCCTTGTTCCATATCCTTTCTATGCTAGTTGAATCTCATTCGAGGATGATGTTCCCAAGAGGGAGATATTGTAAGACCCTATAAGTCAAAAAGTCAAAACAAAGGAATAATTTCAGTAAAGTGGATTGTATCAACTTCTACGACTTAACCTACGAGTCAAAGGTACTTTTATGAGTTATAGGACTGACTCGTAGAAGTGATGTTGAGGTTGGGAATAGGACCAAGCGAGGAACGAGTCTATGAGTTAGGGTTATGACTCGTAGAGGTTGTTACAACTCATAGAAATGAGTCGTAGTTGAAGGTGCCTAAGCTCTACAAAGGATAACCCTCACTATCCAATCTACAACTCGACAGGACGAATAGTAGAAGAGATGATGACTTGTAGAAATGAGTCATAGGAAATGTATAGAGATTGAGTTCTCAGGGTTTCTTAGACCTTGCCGAATGAGTCCTTTCTATGAATAGTAGAAAGGGCTATGATTCGTAAGGACCATTCGTAGGGTCTGTCTGTCCAGTTTTAAAGAGGGGTATTTTGGTCTTTCCTTATATTTTATATGTAAATGTGGTCATTTTGGGACTAAATCCTTCCTATTTACCGACCCTAGGTATTTTCCTAAACCCCTCATTCTCATATTAACTTCAATTCAAAAAACCCTTCCCTCCCCAAGGCTCTTCTCAAGGCTTTCCCCATCACCAAGCAGATTCAAGGGTTCCTCACGATCAAGTTCCTCTTCCAAACTCAAAATCAAAATCTATCATGGTATGTGGGTCTTTATCCATGGGTTCTTCCTCACACGGAGCCCCAAACCCTTTTCGAGTAAATATTTGATATCAAGTAAGAATTACTCATGGGTCTTTCTAAATTCTACTTAGTAGCATGAATCATGATTAATCCATTGATTATTGGTCTATTTTGATGCAATATGATTTCAAATGCATGTATTGAAGGATGAAAAGTATTTTCTCTACTTAGTTCCTTTAAAGTTCTTGACATTAATGGTGGGTTATTTAAAGAATGATTTCAATTGATAAATTTCATAATGTTTATGCATGATTTCAATTACATACATGTTAAAAAGTTGAATTGACTTGAACCCACCTAGTTTTATTCTATTTTCATTAAAGCATGATTTGAAGGTTATGGACTCCAATTAAATGTTTATGAAAGCTAATGATTATGATTATGAGAGTCTTTGAATGAAAGAATGAATGTTGGTGAGAGGTTTTATCAGCTAAGCTAATGGATTCTTTATGCAATAAGGACAATTGTTGAATCCTTGAATCACTAAAGGTTTGAAGGAGCTATTCTACCGAATGATGATTTTATGTCTCAAATTATAAGTATGTTTATGTTACTATGATATATTATTCTGTGTCATTTGACTTAGCACCAAATGAGACTTGAGGTGGGGTTTAGTAAGAGAATCTTAGTAGCAACCTCTTGTGTCATTAACTTTGTGAAAACATAGCATCCTTTATAGGGTAGGCTAATGGATCCACAAATGGCCATTAAATGATAAAAAAATTAATGTTGATGGAGTTCTACCTTGGTAAGTAGTCTCCCCTTCCAATGTAAGGAGTTATGTTAGATTCCATGTTATAGCTCACATGGTCTCAATTTCGATTATAGTCATCTTCCCACAAATGAATGTTTCAAATGCTATTTACTTGATTACTCATGGATGCACTCACTTATGTAATTTATAGATTCCTAATATTTTTTTCCATTAAGTTACATGCCTACATACTTATTACATTCAAAGTACTAATACATACTCTTTTGCCTACATGATATCACCATGTAGAGACCGACGTTCCTCCTCGTTATCCTCCATGTGGCTAGTTGGGATCATTTGAAGACTACTATTTGGTGAGTTCCCATGTTTTGGGAACAATATTCCTTTTTTTTCTAGCTTATGTTATATTGATGTTAGTTCAATTCTATTTTTGTTAGTTCATGTTAGTTCAATTCTATTTTTGTTTGAAGGTGAGCTAGGAATATGTATTAGCTCTCATCATATCTAAGACTTGAGGTATTATTGGACAAATATAAGACAAATCTTGATTATTGATGTTTGTTATGATTTTTTCCCATAGACCCACTTTCTCCTTTTATTTCCGCTTGTCGCTAACTATAAAATGCTAAATGAATGCTAAGAGGCTTGGGTGAGGTATCTTCGGGTTCCTTATTTGCCATGTCATATCTAGGCCCTAGGCTTGGGTCGTGACAAGTCCGAGCATTTACAGATGTGTTTCATGTAGACCTGCTTGGTCTTTCTCTGGATCGTGATATTGACTTCGCAAGTGATTTAGATCTGGGTACTTGTCCTATTTCAATCCATCATACTGTATGGCCCCCGTAGATCTCAAGGAGCTTTCAGCTTCAGGATCTCTTAGTAAGGAAATCATTTTGCCTAGCATATTACCTAGGGGTTCCCCAGTCTCATTTATTAAGAAGAAGGACGATACTATGCAGATGTGTGTTGATTACATGCAACTGAACAAGGTGATGGTGCCCATGCCAAGGATTAATGATCTATTTCACTAGCTTTAAGGTGCTATGGTATTTTATAAGATTGATTTGAGATTCGGCTATGACTAGTTGAGGATTCAGGCAGCAGATATCCCTAAGACCATATTTAGGACTCGTTATGACCATTATGAGCTCTTGGTGATGTCTTTTGGGCTGACTTATGCGCATTCCGCATTCATGGCCTTAATGAATCATGTATTCAGGCTGTACATAGACTCATTTGTCATAATATTCATCAATGAAATTTTGGTATACCCATGGAGCAGAGTTGAGCATGAGCAGCATTTGAGGATAATGCTCCATACTTTAAGAAATCAGTAAGTATATGCCCAGTTCTCAAAGTATGAGTTTTGTCTTGAGTCTGTAGCATTTTTGGGGCACGTGGTATCCAAGTATGGCATTATGATAGATCCAAAGAAGATTGAGGCTATTCGTGATTGGGCCAGGTCTACCTCTATGATTGAGATTCATAGCTTTTTCAGATTGGTAGGACTCTACTGGCACTTTGTTGAGGGATTTTCTACTATAGCAGCACCTCCGACTCGATTGACTTGCCAGGATGTTCCATTTGTATGGTCGGAGGAGTGTGAGAGGATCTTTCTAAAGTTCCAGGTGTTTCTTAACACTGCTCTGATATTGACTCTTCCATTTGAGGGCGAGGGCTTCACAGTCTATTGTGATGCACCTACATTGGTTTGGGTTGTGTACTGATGCAGCGGGGCTGGGTTAATACTTATTCGTCAAGGCATCTTAAGCTACATGAGTGCAACTAACATTCTCACAACTTGGAATTAGCAGCGGTAGTTTTTGCGCTTAAGATATGGAGGCACTACCTGTATGGAGTTCGATGCGAGATCTACCCTGATCATAGGAGCCTTTGGTATATTATGAGCCAAAGGGATCTTAATTGGAGGCAGCGCCGTTGTATTGAGCTCTTGAAGGACTATGACCTCTCTATTCTCTACCATTCCGGCAAGACTAATGTTGTAGCAAATGCCTTGAGTCAGAAAAAAGTAAGTACGGGTAGTCTAGCCTTCCTTTCTACTGTGGAACGACCTTTGGCATTGGACATCCATTCCTTATCTAACTGCATGATTCAACTTGATATTTCTAATTCTCGATGTGTGCTCGCTTATATGGGAGCTCAGTCATCTCTATTGGATTGGATTCACAATCGTCAGTTTGAGGATGAGGATTTAGTTATACTTTGAAATTGGGTTTTAGGAGATGACGCTGGCCAAGCTACTTTAGATCCAGATGGGATATTGATATATGGTGGTCGTATCTATGTTCTAAGAGTTAGTGGTTTGATCCAGTTGATCTTTAGTGAGGCCTATGATTCTAGATATTCTATCCATCCAGGCACCGCTAATATGTATTGTGACTTGAGACACCATTAGTGGTGGAGTAGTATGAGGAAAGATATTGCAGACTATGTGTCGCATTGTTTGAGTTGTCAGTAGGTTAAGGCCGAGCATTTGAGGCATAGTGGCGAGCTTCAGAGATAACCCATTCCTGAGTGAAAGTGGGAGCGTATCACCATGGACTTCATTGTAGGGTTGCCTCACACTTCCTGTGGTATTGATAGTATTTGGGTCATTGTGGATCGATTGACTAAGTCAGCATACTTTCTCCCTGTTCATACTTTCTATAGTGCTGAGAGGTTGGACCATATCTATATCCAGGAGGTGGTTTGTCTTCATGGTGTACCGATTTCTACTATTTCAGATCTAGGCTCATAATTCACATCCAGCTTTTGGAGAACTTTTCAAGAGGATTTGGGTACCCATGTCAACCTTAGCACAACTTTTCACCTGCAAATTGATGGCCAATCAAAGAGTACTATCCAAGTTCTTAAGGATATGTTGCGGGCTTGTGTTTTAGATTTTGGGGGTCAATGGGACCAAATTTTTCCCTTGACGAAATTCATATACAACAATAGCTACCACTCCATTATTTAGATGGCCCCATTCGAGGCCTCATATGGTAGACATTGTCGCTCTCTAGTTGATTGGTTTGAGTCTACGGAGCCCAGGCGGCACAGTACAGACTTGATGCAGAAGGCCTTAGATCATGTGAGGGTGATTCAGTATAGGCTCAGGATAGATCAGAGTAGACATCAGAGTTATGCAGATCGTAGACATCAACCATTAAGATTTGCCGTTGGTGGCAGAGTATTCATCCGTGTGTCACCATGAAGGGCGTGATGAGATTTGGGAGGTGGGGGAAGCTTATCCCCATATATATATGTAATGACCCTCCATGTTATTTTTAAATTTACGCATTCATTTTTTCATTTAGAGTATTCTTGTAAAGACTCCAAGTTATTTATGACTTGCTGGCACTGACTGTTCAGTCGCTAGGTTGTTCATTTGGGTTGTAAGCCCATTTCCCTATTTTGAAGATTTTATAACCTGAAAAGTTGACTTTGATCATAACTTTAGGAAAATAACCTCAAATGGAATTCTGACGGTCCCATCATCTCCGAAAGGGCTAAATTAGGATAATGACATGGTCAGCATGAGTACCGAGGCAATCGGTATGAGTTTAGTAGTACCCTTTGGCGCTTTTGCCTTAAAAATTTGGCCTATAGTTGTGTTTTGTCAACATTCTTGAAAAACACACTCAGATGAAAATTCTGATAGTGCGGTTAGCTTTGGAATGCCGAGTTTAGTCGAAATTGACCCTTTGTTCGCTTCTCGAGGCTTTTGGTCTAATCTCGAGGCCCATTATAGAAATGGACTCAAAATAGCACTTAGGTGTGGGACCCACTTTTTATTAAAATGACCTCATATGAAAATTTCAAATATGCAATGGAGTCCGGAACATCAAATTTAGTGGGGTAGAATATCTCATTTGCATGCTCAGGTTTCTAAATGAATCTCGAGCATCCCATCGGAGGGTTTATTATGCTAAGCTCATTCTTGCACCAGCTATGTCTGGTGCCATGACTTAAGCGACCCCTGGTCGCTAACGCGAGTGCCTCTAAATGGCAAGGAGCTTGCTAAAGTGACCAAACCTTTTGGGCGGGTGTCGCTTAAGCGACTGGTTGCTTAAGCGACCAGATGTCGCTAAAGCGATTCCCTCCTTTTAGATGGATGTTGCTTAAGGGATCATCGAGTGGTCGCTAAAGATACATCAGAGGGTCGTTCTGAAGAACCGATTTCCAGATTTTATATCAAACTTCAAACCTTGTTTTCTCCTTCAATTCTTGGCGATTTGGGAAATTCGGAAGGCTAACTTCCTTACACATTTTAGGGGAACTAGTGGTGTGTTTAGAATTAGTAGTTGAGGCTTCCTTTGTGGTAATATTCCCTTTCTTTCTTGCGTTTCTAAGTTCTTAGGCCACGAAATTAATCATTTATGCATGTTGGGTTTGGGTTGGTTTTGATGTGTGAATTGTGTTCCCTTGTGGAACTTGAGATAGGGGTAGTATTTGGAGCCTATTCTCAGAGTCAATTTTGTGAATTACGGAGTGGCTCCTATAATTCCCAATTTTTGACTCCAAAATTAGCCTATCTTCAAATTCAATAATCTTAGTGTCATAACGATTGTACTAACGTTGTCATTCTATTATTAAGATCGTGGCAACATTTGGAGGCCACTCAGAAGGGAAATGCTCTGATTTTGTGAGTTAGAACATGCACGATTGGCCTACAAGTAGCGTACGGTTTTCCCCTCGTGAGATTGGACATGTTTAGGTAATTGTATATTAAATTGTATAAGTTGGAGGTGTTGGGGTGCCGAGCAAGCTAAATTCCTAGAATTCATGTCCTAGGCACTATTTTGGGAAATTATTAGATTGTTTAAGCATGATTCCTATTATTATCATTCATCCATGCCTTGTGCAGTATGCTTTGCCTGTGGTTATATGTTTGGAAGCATGTTGGGCCTTAGTCTAGTCTTAGGATTGTGATTGCCTTAGGCTTGCGCAATTTTGTTGCCGTTGGGCCTTAGAACCTCTTCGATGTCATTTTAGATGGTTAGCTCCCTGTAGACTGATATAGAAGACTTGAGGCTAATAGTCTGAGCTTTATCTAGGTAGTAACTCAGCTTGCAACCTTACCTCTATATTGCCCTATTCTGCTATTGGTCCAGTATCGATTGGTTCTTGATTGTGGGAGACTTTGTGATGATTCGGTTTGTATATGGTTTAGGCGGGAATGATCTATTGATGGAATTCGTTTTGGAGGAAATACCGGTGATGCTCAGTTGGTCTCTGAATATAATTCAGTTTGATCCCTTAGCTACAGGTACCCAGTTGAAGTACGTGGTCTAGCTTACTCGTGTTCAGGCTCCTTAGCTATAGTTACCCGATTGAATTCCAAGGTCTATCTTACCCATGTTTGGCCCCTTGGCTACAGTTACCCGATTGAAGTCCGAGGTCTAGCTTACCCGAGTTTGACCCCTTAGCTACAGTTACCCGAATGAAGTCCGTGGTATAGCTTACTTATGTCGACTCATTAGCTATAGTACCCGGTTGAAGTCCGTGGTCTAACTTACATGTGGTTCAATTCCTGATTCCCTGATGAATCTTTGGTTTAAGTCTTTATCTTCCCTCAGCTTTGGATTAAGGTATTAGAGTTTGGGAATGGTTTGCGTGGTCTAGCTTATTCGTGTTGATTAAGTAGCTATAGTTACCCGGTTGAAGTCCATGGTCCAGCTTACACGTGACTTAATTCCTGATTCCGTAATGAATCTTTAGTTCAAGTCTTTATCTGCCCTCAGCTTTGGATTAAGGTATTAGAGTTTTGGAATGGTTCAGTTAAAGTCCACGAAATGGTGATATTAGTGGAATCCTTTTTCTCTATTCATTTACTTTAGCTTTTCTTACGCCCATCAGGCTTATAGGAGTCCGTGCAGGTGGTTACCTTATACCTGTGCACGAGCAAACCCATCAAATTTATGGGCACCCAACAGATTTAGTTAGATTCTGCCTTTTTGTTTGTTAAGTATGCTCATGTACATACCAAGATTTACTTTTTCCCTGCCTTTGGTTGTGATCATTTACTCGCACTACAGTTTACTTTTACTTATCTTGCTCAATTAGCCTATGATACCTACTGGGTACCTATTATTTTGGTACTCATACTACACTCTACATCTATTTTTGTGATGCAGGTCCGAGTACTAGTTGCCACTGTTGATTCGAGCAAGCTGCAGTCTTGATCGGAGGTGAGGGTGAGCACATTGCATCCTGGATTTACCCATCTCCCTCTATATATATATTTTGTCTGTCTTTTGCTTTTGAGATAGATTTGTTTCCATGGTCCACTTTGAGGATTTATACTCTTTTTACTTGTAGCTCTGTACATGTGACTTCTAGATTCTAGCACAGATCTTTTTATTTTGTATATATTTAGTTGCTTCCACGTGTTCATGTATACTCCTATTATTTCTTTATGGTTTTAGGTTGAATTACTGATCTTGTACCCTGATATCCCATTACTCACAATTTCGAGATATGGGTTGGCTTGGATACCGGTGGGTCATAGTAGGTGCCATTATGACCAAAGGAATCAGATCGTGAAAAGTTGGTATCGGAGACCCAGGTTTACCGATCTCACTTGTTAGAGCTAACATCTAGTAGAGTCATATGGATCGGCATGAAGATGTCCGTGACTTATCTTTGGGTTGCTACGATATATCGTTAGGAACATGTCTCTTTTGTAACTATGTCATGTAGTGTGTGTCTTCTTGGTTTCTAGAAATCACACCTATTCCACTCTTTTACAAGATGGCTCGCATGTGTGCTGGATGTAGAGGCCGACCTCGAGGTTATGCCAGGGATGAAGCACTAGCCCAGGGTAAGGATAAGACTCCGGAGCTAGAGCTAGAGCCATCAGTAGATCTAGCACCTCAGTAGCCAGTGGGCTCGGGACCGGCCCAACCACCACCCAAGCCAGTTGTAGCTCTAAACTTACAGGCGATGTTCGCCCAGATTTTTGCTGCTTTTAGGGGTATGTAGCAAGACCCAGCTCCATCTATTCCAGTGCTGCAAGACCAGCCTACACTAGAGGCAAAAGTTGTTCAACATCCACCGGCACCACCCGCTTAGTCGAATAATTTTAAGAGCATCATCCTTTGGGAGAAGAAGATGCTTAGGGTGTTTCTTAGACTATCACCATCAAAGTTTTCTAGGGCTATAGGTAAGGATACCTTGGGACTAGTAGAGTCGAGAAGAGCCGACTTCACTTCTTACTAGCTAGATGGTCCCGCCCGATAGTAGTGGCGTACATACTTAGAGACCAGGCCAGTTGGGTCCCCAACAGTGGTGTAGGCTGAGTTTTTGGTGGCCTTCTTGGCCCGGTTTATTCCCAGGATCATTCGAGATCAGCTTTGAGATCCATTTTCATGGTTGGAGTAGGGCTCCATGATTGTATCGGAGTACGAGACCCGATTCCATGAGATCTGTAGACATGCCACCATGATCTTTCCTATAGAGGAGGAGAGGATTCGGTGCTTCATCAGAGTATTGAGGCTCTAGTTGTGTATCGATAACTAGTCTTTAGTCTTAGCGGGCCGCTCATTTCTTGAGGTGGTAGACCATGCCCATACATTAGAGCAACTTCGTCGTGAATCCCAAGGGGGCAGCAAAAAGAGAGTTAGGTAGGAAGATGGCCATGTTAGGCGCCACTTTAGACTTAAGGAGTCCTATTTTAACCAGGTTAGGCCAACCGCCCCTTTCAGGCCTCTCTTCGGACTTCAGAAGGTGATCTACACTATCTTGGCTCTAGTACCATTCTGAGTTGGTTTGCAGATGGGTTCTTCAGGATGAGGTGTCCAACCTCCTGTGTTTACCTAATATTTACATGGGTGCTATGAGTGTGGGGAGATAAATCATTAGTCCTGCGATTTCCCTCACCGTCGACTAGCTTTACCAACTCTACAAGCAGATAGAGTTGTGCTAGTACCACCACCTTCAATTAGAGGCGAAGGCATGGGCCAGGACTGGAGGAGTGGTCATCAGGGTGTATAGGAAGGTCCCTGGGGAGGCAGGCCAGGAGACAAATTTGATGCGCAAGGTAGAGGAGCCCTGACCCATTTCTATGCAACTCCAACTAGAGTAGAGGCTGAGGCCTTGGATAATGTGATCATAGGTACAATTTTATTATGCCATCAATCCGCATCCTCTTTATTTAATCCCGTATCGACATATTCTTATATATCTATATATTATGGCCATCGACTGAGTATGAGTTCAGAGTCATTAGTTGAGACATTGCCTGTTTTGACCTTGGTAGGTGACTCTGTAGTAGTGGATAAGGTCTTTAGATCTTGTGTGGTGACTATTTAGGAGCGTGACACTAAGGTTGATCTCATTTTGCTCAATATCGTGGATTTTGATCTCATTCTAGGCATGGATTGGTTATCTCCTCACCGTGTAGTCTTGGATTGCTATGCCAAGACTGTTACCTTAGCCATGCCTGGTATTCCGCCGGTGGTGTGACAAGGCTTTTATAGTCGCATGCCAGTTGGGGTGATCTTTTTTGTCTGGGCTCAGAGGTTAGTAACTAGCGGATGTTTGGTATACTTGGGTTGTGTTAGAGATGTGAGTAAGGAGGGCCCTACAGTTGATTCAGTACCTATAGTTTGAGAGTTTGCAGATGTGTTTTCTATCGATCAGCCTGACCTCCTTCCTGACTGCTATATTGACTTCGCCATTAATGTAAAGCCAGGTACTCGTCCTATTTCCAATACCACCATATAGTATGGCCCTCGTAGAGCTCAAGGGTCTTAGTGTTCAGCTTCAGAGTATTCCTCCATGTATTACCTATTAAGGGCGTGATGCGATTTAGATGGAGGGGCAGGCTTGGCCGTAGGTATATTAGCCCTTTTGAGATATTGAGGATGGTTGGTATGGTTTCATATGAGTTAGCTTTGAACTTGTCCTTTTTAGCTATTCATCCAATTTTTCATGTTTTGATGCTGCGCGGTGTGTTCCAGACAAGTCCCATGTGCTTTAGTATGACGCGACTGACTTTGATGATCTCTAGAGCTATATTGAGGAGCCAGTTGCTATTTTGGCTAGAGATGTCAAATAGTTATATTCTAGAGACATTCTTATAGTCAAGGTCCATTGGAGGCATCATCGAATCGATAAGGCTACCAGGGAGACAGAGCATGAGATGCGGGCACAGTTCCCCAGCTTATTTGAGCTTTCAGGTACTTCTTGACTCTTATTTTTGTGGCAATACTTGTTTTAGTAGTGGATGTTATAATGATCCTCTAGGTCATTTTTGAATTTCAGCATTCATTCCATTATATGGAGTGTTCCTGTAGCGACCTCAAGTCATTTATGACTTGCTAACACTGACTGTTCGATCGCCTGGTCGTTCATTTGGATTTTAGGCCTGTTTCCCTATTATAAAGCTTTTATAACCTAAAAAGTTTACTTTGGTCATAACTTCAGGAAAACAACCTCAAAACGGAATTCTAATGGTTTCATTATCTTAGGAAGGGCCAAATTAGGCTAGTGGAATGGTCGACATGAGTACCGAGGCAATTGGTAAGAGTTTAGGACCCTTTGGTGCTTTTGCCTTTGAAATTTGGCCTATAGTTGACTTAGGTCAACATTCTTGAAAATTGCGCTCAAATGAAAATTTTGACAGCATGGTTAGCTTCGGAATGTCTATTTTGGTCTGGAATGACCCTTCGTTCACTTCTTGAGGCTTTTGGTCTAATCTTGAGGCCTGTTGTTGAAATGGGCTCAAAATGACACTTGGGACTGGGACCCACTTTTTATTAAAATTACCTTGTATGGGAATTTTGACTGCTCCATTGAGTTTGGAACATAGAATTTAGTTGGGCAACATATATTATTTGCGTGCTCGGGGTTCTAAATAAATCTCGAGCACCCCATTGGAGGATTTAGCATGCTAAGCTCATTCTTTCACCGTCTGTTTTTGGTACCATCGATTAAGAGACCCCTAGTTTCTAAAGCGAGTGCCCCTAAAGCGGCTAGGAACTAAAAGCGACCAGCCCTCTTGGGCGAGTATTTCTTAAGCGGCCCCTTTGCTAAAGTTACTCGATTGAAGTCCGAGGTCTAGCTTACTCATGTTCGACCTCTTAGATACAGTTACTCGGTTGAAATTCATGGTCTATGTTACTTATGTCGACTTATTAGCTATAATTAATCAGTTAAAGTCCGTGGTTCAGCTTACACATGGTTTAATTTTTGATTCCCTGATGAATCTTCGGTTCAGGTCTTCATCTCCCCTCAACTTTGGGTTAAGGTATTAGAGTTTGGAAATGGTTCAATTCATGTTTGGGAAATGGTGATATTATTTGAATCTTTTTGGCTCCATTCATTTTACTTCAGCTTTTCTTGTGTCTGTCAGGCTTATGGGAGTCCGTGAAGGTGGTTACCTTATACTTGTCTCGGAGCATACCCATCAGATATATGGGAGCTTAACGGATTTAGT
The DNA here is from genome assembly GCF_947179165.1 of Solanum dulcamara. Taxonomy (NCBI): domain Eukaryota; kingdom Viridiplantae; phylum Streptophyta; class Magnoliopsida; order Solanales; family Solanaceae; genus Solanum; species Solanum dulcamara. The sequence continues at coordinate 10,667,589 of NC_077244.1, read as the reverse complement.
TAGATTCTGCCTTTTTGTTTGTTAAGTATACTCATGTACGTAACTACATTTACTTTTGCCTGCCTTTGGTTGTGATCATTTACTCGCAGTTCTGTTTACTTTTGCTTATCTTGCTTAGTAGGCGTATGATGCCTACTAGGCACCTATTGTTTTGGTACTCATACTATACTCTACATCTATTTTCCTGATGCAGGTCTAAGTACTAGTTACCGGCGTTGATTCGGGCCAATTGCGGTCGTGATCGAAGGTGAGGGTGAGCACATTGTGTCCTAGATTTACCCATCTCCCTCTATATATACATTTTTCCTGTCTTTTGCTTTTGAGACAACTCTGTTTCCGTGCTCTATTTTTGGGACTTGTACTCTTTTTATTAGTAGCTCTATACATGTGATTTCCAGGTTTTGGAAGAGATCTTTTTGGTTTGTATATATTTAGTTGCTTCTTCCCGTTCATGCATACTCCTATTATTTCTTTCTATTTTTAGATTGAATTGCTGGTTTTCTACCCTGACATCCCATTACTTGTAATTCTGAGATATGGGTTGGCTTGCTTATTGATGGTTCATAGTAGGCGCCATCATGACCTGAGTAATCGGGTCATGACAATATTGGCCATATTGAGATTTTGAGGACAATTGGTGAGGTTGCATACGAGTTAGCTTTTCCCCCTAGCCTTTTCAACTATTCATCCAATTTTCCATGTTTTGATGCTGGGCCAGTATGTTCCAGATGAGTTTCGTGTGCTCTAGTATGATGTGGTTGAGTTTGATGATCGTCTGAGTTATATTTAAGAGCCAGTTGCTATTTTGGCCAAAGATGCTGGGTAGTTGCGATCCAGAGCCATTCTTGTGGTTAAGTTCCGTTAGAGGCATTGTCCAATCGAGGAGACTACCTCAGAGACCAAGAAGCAGATGTGGGAGTAGTTCCCCGGCTTATTTGAGCCTTCAGGTACTTCTTGACTCTTACTTCCGCCAATGAATGTTATTTTAGTAGTGGGTGATGTAACAACCCTCTAGGTCATTTTTGAATTAAAGCATTTATTTCATCATTTAGAGTATTAATTAGTGACCCTAAGTCATTTATGAGTTGATGGCACTAATCGTTCGGTCTCCTGGTCATTCGTTTGGGTTTTAGGCCCATTTCCCTATTTTAGAGCTTTTTATAACTTGAAAAGGTAATTTCGGTCAATATTTTCAGTAACAACCTCAGAATGAGATTCTGACAATTCCATCAGCTCCAAAATAGACAAATTAGGCTAGTTGCATGATCGGAATGAGCATCGAGGCGATCAATGTGAGTTTGAGGCCATTTGGCTCTTTAGCCTTTGAAATTTGACCTGTGGTTGACATTGGTCAACATTCTTGGAAAACTGTAACACCCTAAAATATTTTTAAGCTAAGACCGAGCTATCCTTCATATGTGTGTGGGGTTGTACCGGATAATTCATAATTATGTGCATGTGTGGAGGTTAATTCTTTAGTGTGAGAATATATTTGGAGAGAAATTAAGGTCATAAGGATCTTGTAGCACTAAGTCGAATTGAAGTTTCCTTACCGATTGAGTTTTGGTAAAAGATTTTACTTAGGTCAACTTCAAACAACTATATCTCCTAGAATATAAAGAATTAGACGGCCCATGACCTATCAAATGAAAGGTGTTTGAGTCCTCTTTCCAATGCTACCAAGGTTGTTTCATTTTGAGGTTAGAGTAAAAACATTATGACTATTTTACTAGAGGCTGCCAGATCATAAATAGTTACGACTCAACTCTACGACTCGTAGAATTTTGTACAAGTTGTAGAAGTCAAATTCTTAGAAAACTCCTTCACGTCATCTAGGGTTATTTTTGTCTTTTTGCAATCCTTTTAACCCTATTCTAAGTCGTGTTTGAGTGTTTTAACTAAGTATATCATCCAACTAACTAGTTTTCCTCTCATAATCATCAATCCAAACAATCTAGTCTCAAAAAAACTCCCTCAAAACTAACCTAGGGTTCCTCTTCTTCACCAAGAACCCTAAGGCTTTCAAGTTAAAAATTCTAGAATCAAAGAGAAGCCCTTCACCCAAGGTTTTCCAAAGTCCTTCCACTCTGAAAACTTCATAAAAGAGTTTCTTTTCTTGAGATCAAGCATCGAGGTTCATAGATCAAAGGTTTCCTCCAAGAAAGCTATTATTTTTCGAGTTTCTATTAAAATATTAGTCTTCCAGGTATGTAAGGCGAATCATAGCATTGGATTGAGTTCATCTACGCGCCCTACATCTAGATTCTATTGTTAAACAATTGAGTTGAGTCTAACCTAGTTTCTTGAATTTTGAATGAGTTAATTCTTCTTCTATAGAGTTTCGTATAGTTATGCATTGAAATTATCATTGTTTTCTATCTCTCAATTGATTGGAATTGTTGTTTATGGCAACTTTCCCATGAACCCCAATTGATTTGATGATCATGACTTTTACATTTATATTCTTGAGTAAAGATGATGACTTTTATGCATTGATGAAGAGAGCGAATTGAACTAATATTATATATATTTATTTATTTATTTATTTATTTATTTGAGTCTAAATAAGTATGAGGGTCTAGCATAATTTGTTGAAATTGAGAAAGAGTTTTGAAGAGAAGTGAAGGGTTTTGAAAGCATATTTTACTGAAAGAACTTGATGATTGGAGCATCAACATTGATTTTAAACGACTTTGAGTTTTCATATGAATTGAGTTTTGGCATTTACATACTATAGCATTGCTTGAGTCTTAAAGCATGATTTGTGAATGTCTTGAATGAGAATGAGTTGAGTTAGAGGAGTCTTTAAAAGTATTATTATTTAAACCTAAGTATTTTGAGTGTCAATGATCTTTTTAAGATAGAATTTTGATGGGATACTGAGTTTAAAAGCATGTTTTAAATGAAAGAATTGATGATTGAGATGGAATTAAGTTGATTAGAGTCCAATGTGACTAGATAATATGACTTGCATAAATTGATTGATTTGACTTATGAGGATATTGAGTCTTGGGAGAAGTAGTGAGCTTCAAATTGGGTAAGAGTAAATAAAAACTAAATCGCTAAACTATGTAGCCAGTGTAGGATGGAGGTTAAACTTTTATGTCTCAAAAGAGGACTTGATTGATTGTAGATCCAATGATAGTGATGCATCCCTTACCTTGACAAAGTATTGGATGGATGTGGCAACGATATTGCTTCATTGTACATCACTGGCTCATAGGTGATGGTTGCCGGTTAGAGAAACTCCCAAATAGGATATGACCGTGCATGATATGATTGGTTTGATTGAGATTCTAGATGATTGAGTCGATTTGAAAAAAAATTATTGTTAAATGTTAATTTGCTTACATATTGAGTTGAGTCCTTTGAGTTTATTGTGAAGTTGAGTTGAGTATTGTTGACCGCTTCTCCTTTCAGCTATATTGCATACTGGTACATTCTATTTACTGACGCTATTTGGCCCACATCATTTAATGATGCAGATATAGGTGTTAGAGATCATCAATATGCGCTTCGTTGAGGATCTTTCCCTTCTTGATAGTGGTGAGACCTCCTTGCTTTTGGAGGAATCACATTTATTTCAATCATTACTTATGAGTAGTTTCTTTTAAGGTAGCCATGGGGTTATCTCGGTACCTTCTTGACAGTTGATAGAGGCTTCATAGACTTATATTACGTAGATTAGTGTTGATGTCTCATTTGAGTATGTTTTGAAATTATATTTTTATGAGATGAGATATACTTATATAAGATTGTTATTTAAAATACTCTTTCTTTTAAGATATATTAAGTCTTCCACTGATGTGACTGAACTAGTGATTGAACCAAGTGGTTTTCTTGGGGCCAACAATGGTCTCCAAGTGATGGTCACGCCTAGAGTACCCTCTTGAGGCCTGAAAAACTTTATATCTGAGCACAGAGTTCAACAGTTCTAGGGTTTTTATGAAGTCATGTCTAGTAGAGTCTTACTTATAAGTGTGTTGGGCACCACACTTATAATCAGGAGGGTATAGGACATTAGGAATGGTTTCACTTCTTTCATATTCTAAGTTCGTGCGATAGAGTTTAACTTTATAAAATTTCCCTTCTAATTCGTGCATTGCTCAAATCCATTCGAATACCCCTTATACTCTAGGTGGTTGGATTAATAAAGATCAGATTCTTATTGATGAGTTAATTTCAGATAAACTATTCAGAGAGTAAAAAGATGACACCAGGCTCGAGAGAAACTGATTAGTGTGCTTAATTCTTTTGATTTGAAAGAATGAACTCTTATTCACTTGAGAGAATGTGATTTGAGTGATTGTATGCTATAATTGGTAGAGTTATCCTAGAGTTAGAAAGATGGAGTTAGAGAAGTGGAAACCAAATAGTGAGAAGGGTGGTTGGTTGAGCCATGTGACTAGAGTTATGTGTCTATAAGGTAGGTGATGGGGTCATGAGTGAAGTCCCTTTTGGTATTGACTAAAGAGTAGTAAGTATCGTCTAACTTTCATGATAGAAGGTAGAGGAAGAGTTTCTAGTTAGGATGAGTTAAAGTATATTCGAACTAAGAGAGGAGTTTTATGTTTAGGTGTCTTTGTGTTGGTAAAGACATAGTATAGGTATTGAACGGAAGGAAGGAGTAGTCATGAGATGATAGATCTGATAGGCTTATGATTTTGAAGAGAGAGCCTCATGTTATTTAGACGGATATGAATATAACTAGGCAATGAGGTGTAATGAATGGGTAAATAGTACTTAGGTTATTAAAGGAGATGAGCTGATAAATTGTAATTAGATAGATAGTGAGTCAAGGATCGATCACTTGTCATGAGGTCTTAGTAGGAGAGTGTTTCTTATTTTCACCTAGTAATTATAAGTTGGTATAGTATGCGAGCAATATATGATATGCATGTTAGTACTAGACCCTAAGCTTGAATTTGAGATGAGTGGTATGAAAAAAGAGGGGATAGCATTATGACCGTGATAGTTCTAATTTTAAGATTTGATTTAGTAGGCTTGACATGATGTATGCGAGAGATTAAGTTATTAACTTGCAAGGAGTGTGATGTCCCAAATATGGTATGGGTGACCCTTAGATGAAAATAGTGTATTGTGGCTAAGTCATTGGGTAAGAAGAGGCTTAACATGTGTATCTGAGATAGTGTAAAATTGTATAAGGCTCTAATTTGATGAGTTGCTATGGGTGACTAGTTAGTATCCTTTAGTTGCTAATGTGAAAAAGGATGAATGTGAGTTTTTCTTCTATTTAGTATCTATAAGAATAGGGTCAAAGGGAGTTGTATATAAATAATGATGAGTCTCCTATTATAGTTAAAGTTTCCTTCAACTAAGTTAGGAATATGTGAACCTAGAAGATGAGTGTTAGTAGGCTAAAGAGAAAATGTTAGATCATAAGAGTTAGAGAAAGTGGATGTGTACACCAATAAGAGTAGAAAGTATAGAAAGATGCCTAAAAGATACAAGAAAGTTAAGAGAAGTATCTCAGAATGAGGCCTTTATAGCGGTTTGGTATCTTAGGGTATAGTATAACCAGAGAGTTTAAGTGTTCTTATAAAAAGTGATACCCTGCCGTGTGGATCAGTGTGCTTAGAGCTAAGTGTACAGAATTAGTCCGTAGGCCTAGGGTAGTGACCTTCGAGCTAAGGGGGATATGATGAGGTAATGAACCAAAGTGGATCTTCAGTTTTTAGAAGTGATGAGTTGACCAGGATAAGACATGTCACGCCCCGAGAATATACCTTAGGTGTGGCCGACACTCGTAGACTATTTCTGGTCCCTAAGCAAACCATGTTGTCCAATCATACATCCATTCATTCATTCAAGTGCTCAGCGAAAGACTCAATACGAATTTAAAAGACATTCGGATGGGCTAACTAGCTCAACAATTCCAAGAAGTATAAAGAAACTTGAATCCAATTTTAACATAACTTCAACTCAAAGAAATAGTTTGAAAACTAGGACAAAGAGTCAATATCATCACTATCCGCCTATGAAGCCTCTATCACTATACAGAAGGTGCCAATGACAAGTTCAAGGCAACCCAAAAGAAATTACTAAAAATAAAGATGAAATAAATATGATCCCTCCAAAAGCAAGGAGGTCTTACCACTCTCAAGAAAGAAGTCGATCTTCAATAGAGTGCCTATTGATGATCTCTAGAACCTGTATCTTCATCATGAAATGATGCAGGCCAAAATGCATCAGTAAATGGAATGTACGATTATGTAAAATGGCAGGAGGGAGAAGTAATCAAAAACACTTACCTCAATCTCATAAATCAACTCAAAGGACTTAACTCAAAAGATATGTAGATCTATAATTTAGCGATGCTTTTAAAAATGGACTCAATCACCCACAATCTAAATCAAACAATCCTATCATACAAGATCATATCCCAATTGGGAGTGTCTTTAACTGACAACCATTACCTATGAGGCGGTCATGTACAACAAAGTGGTTTCGTTGCCATACTCGTCCAATACTTTGTCAGGGTAAGCGACGAATCACTATCATTAGATCCATAAATATATTAAAGTTCATCATTTTGGGAATTAAGAGGTTTAACCCTTAATCCTACGCTGGCTATGTGGTTCATGGGATTTGAGTTGTCTATACTCTTACCAATTCAGTACTCAATAAGCCTCCCAAGACTCAATATGCTCATAGGACAATCAATCCCAATCAAACCAATCAATAAGTCTCATATGGACTCTTATCAGTTCATCAGTTCTATCCAATCAATCCTTTCAACTAATCAATTATCCAATCATTTATTTATGATTCGTTTGGACAATAAATTATGAAAACATTCAATTGAGACCATTAATTTGGGTTCAATTATGAAGATATAAAGGACTATCAAGTTTCATCAAGACTATCATTATGCTCACATCCCAATCATAACCATGCATTCACAAGTTCAAATCTCTAGACTAAATCCTTAGGCATAAACATCGAATATTAGTCAAAATACTATTAGGATTTATTAAATAAGTAGTTTAAATCATTTGTTCAAGAAAAAAGTTCGTGGAAAACATCAATATCACAATATTATGTAAAATATACCAAATTCAAGGAATTTCTCCAGAAACACAACTATGGGGACACAATTCATTCATAAATCGATCTATCACAATCATGGAACACATGGAAGAAGAAGGTTCATGCTTTAGTTTAACCTTACATACCTGGGATGAAGATAGGATAATCAAACTGTGAAGGTTTGGCTTGAATCCTTTGAACCCTAGGCTTCTCCTTTCTCTTCAACCCTAGTTCTCAAAGTTTAAGAGTGTAAATCATAGGAAAATTATGCTTAGAAACTAATATGGGGTCAGAAAGCCCCTCTTTAAGATAACATCGGGCAGGAAAAATTAGCCTGTGGGAGAGCAGGTCCATGATGTGGACTGGTTCCCTTACAGTACAATTTTTTCCAAAAATCTTTGATAGTAAAACTTAAACTGAAATTGACAAAGTCTGTGATGCAGACTTGTCGCATACTCCTTTGGAGTTTTAGGTTTTTCCCTAAAAATTATCCTTCGATCCGATTGGCATAAAATTCAATCGAGGCCCCTTTTGCTTATAATGTTTTACCCCGATCGATATTCCAACTTCAAATTAACCAAAAAAAATTAAGGATGATGTGTTGGGCGAGCATTCTTTCATCTAGGGGTATTTTGATAAATTTACCAGGTATAACAAGACCTCAGTGTGTTTCTATTTCATACATTCCTTATACTATAATCGTGGTGATACCCTAAACCTATCTTATGGATGAGATCCATACCCGTGGCCCAGACCGAGTACTTCATGTTGATTCATGTTCATGCTCAGCTCCTAGAGTAAGAAGTGGTAGCTTCCTTCAGGGATTCCGATCTTATTCCTTGAATTTACGAATTTCTAGCCATATGTTATACGGGACATGATATATGCTTTTATGTTTCAGAGTATTCTCAGTTTCATAAACCCATGATAGGATTTAAAATGCTAGTGAGATCATGTTACGTTATGAATATTCTCATATTAGATTTCTTGAATGAATTATGCTTATGATCTGTCTCTCTAAGCCCTTCCCGTGATCCTTTCTTTTCAATCTTGATAGCAATGTTAATGATAGTAGATAAGTTATGGAAAATGGGAGAGAGAGGGTGTTCCTTTTTGTGATAGTTATGGTGTGCTTATTCCATTTAATGTTATAGACATGGAGGAAGAGAGAGATAGAATCTAGTTATGTGAAATAGATAGGTAAGAGCATTTTGGTATAACTCTTGGTAGAAGTTAATGCAATTGATAATGTAGAGATGCTAAGATTGGCATGAGAATTCTTAAGAGATGTTGACCTCTAAGAATCCATAAAGTAGTTAGAATGATAGGCTTGCATGTGTGCTTATCATTATGTGAGTGATTCCAGTAAGCTATTGATGATTTCTTATTGAGGGTTTCAAGTAAGTGTATCAGAATGGTTATAGAACTAGGCTTGAATATGGTATTGAAGGCATGTGGATGAATGCACAATGCATTAGGTTCTTCTTGATTTGGACTCGAGGTCCGTTGAATGTAATGGAAAAGAGTAGTACTCTTGAGATGAAGTTTTCTATAGAGGTATAAAACATGAAGCTTGTGGTCTAGATTAACATAATTATATTATATGTAGTACCCTGTGACTTAGCATTAGTCTTGAACATTATAAGAGCATGTAGTTAGACTTGGAGTCCTAGGACTTGGTGAAGGTAGTCATATTTATCCTTGTGGGAGTTATGAGTTGCTGTTGAAAAAGAGTTGTATGTAGAAAGAACAGTATTTAAGCTCGAAACCTATCAGTCATGTCACTTAATTCATAGTGGAAATACTCTTATATTAGGCTCATAAGCCTCATTCCCGAAGTTGAGAAATTTTGATGAAAGCATTAGAGATTATAGCCTTCCTCTCATTTTTGCTTCAGTGTCGATGTTGAAGGTAATGTTCCTATTCCTATCTCTGAGATAGTACCTTCTTGAGTTTGAGTAATTGAGTGATTTATTCACTAGCTTGAGTCCTCAAGTTCTTGCATTGAATTCGTGCTTTCCAATGATGATATTGATGGTAATATTCCTTTTTCCTATCTTAGAGTTGATGTTCATTTCTAATTTAAGTATATGATGAGTATTCTTGAGTCTGAGTATTGACAGATTGATTGTTTTAGTATATGTGTTGTTGATTTGTGCTCATGCCTTGTATAATTTCTTATCTTGGTCATCATTCGAGGATGAATGATCCAAAGGGGGAGATATTATAACAAACTATTTTTTTTTAAGCTGAGACCGAGCCATCCTTCATATGTGTATGGGGTTGTACCGGATTATTCATAATTGTGTGCATGTGTAGAGGTTAATTATTTAGTGTGATAATATATTTGGAGATGAATTAAGGTCATAAGGATCCTCAAGCACAAAGTCGAGTTGAAAGCTTCCTTACAAATTGAGTTTTGGTAAAAGATTTTAATTGGGCCAACTTCAAACAATTGTATCTCCTAGAATATAAAGAATTAGGCTAGCCAATTACTATTAAATTAAAGGTATTTGAGTCCTCCTTACAACTCCATAAAGTTTGGCTCATTTCAAGTTCAGAATAAAAAGTTATAACCGTTTTACTAGAGGCTGCCAGATTATAAATAGTTATAACTCAACTCTACAACCAGTAGAGTTTCTACGAGTCGTAGAAGTCAACTTCTCAGAAAAATCCAGCACATTATCGAAGACTATTTTGTTCCTTTTCCAAGCTTTTTAGCTCTATTCTAAGTCATATTTCAATTTTTAACTGAGTATATCATCAGACTAAGTAGTTTTCCTCTCATAATCATGAATCCAAACAATCTAGTCTCAAAACAATCTCTTAAAACTAAATTATGGTTCTTCTTCTTCATCAAGAACCCTAAGGCTTTCAAGTCAAAAATTCAAGAATCAAAGAGAATCCCTTCACCCAAGGTGTTCCCAAGTCCTTCCACTTTGAAAACTTCAAAGAGTTTCTTTTCTCGAGATCAAGCATCGAGGTTCCAAGATCAAAGGTTTCCTCTAAGAAAGCTATTATTTTTCGAGTTTTGATTGTAATATCAAATTTTCAAATATGTAAGTCTAATCATAGTATTGGATTGAGTTCATCCATGCGCCCTACATCTAGATTTTATCATTAAATAATTGAGTTGAATATAACCTAGTTTCTTGAATTCCGAATGAGTTAATTCTTCTTCTATTGAGTTTCATAGTTATACATTGGGAAGTTTTCTTTCTCTCAATTGATTAGAATTGTTGTTTATGGATACTTTCCCATGAACCCTAATTGATTTGATGATCATGACTTTTACATGCATATTCTTGAGTAAAGATGATTGACTTTTGTGCATTGATGAAGAGAGCGATTTGAACTAATATTATATATATATATATATATTTGAGTCTAAATAAGTATGAGGGTCCAAAATGATTGATTGAAATTGAGAAAGAGTTTTGAAGAGAAGTGAAGAATTTTGAAAGCATATTTTACTGAAAGAACTTAATGATTTGAGCATGAACATTGATTTTAAATGACTTTGAGTTTTTATATGAATTGAGTTTTGGCATTTAAATACTATATGCATTGATTTAGTCTTAAAGTATGATTTGTGAATGTCTTGAATGAGAATGAGTTGAGTCTGAGAAGTATTTAAAAGTATTATTATTTAATCTAAGTATTTTAAATATAAATGATTGTTTAGAGATAAAATTTTGATGGGATACGAATGTGTTTAAAAGCATGTTTTAAATGAAAGAATTGATGATTTAGAAGGGATTGAGTTGATTAGAGTTCAATATGACTAGATGTTATGACTTGCATAAATTGATTGATTTGACTTATGAGCATATTGAGTCTTTGGAGAAGTATTGAGCGTCTAATTGGGTAAGAGTAAGTAACTACTAGAATCCCATAAACTACATAGCCAGCGTAGGATGAAGGTTAAACCTCTTATATACCAAAAGAGGACTTGATTGATTGCGGATCCAATAATAGTGATGTGTCCCTTACCTTGGCAAAATATTGGATGGATGTGGCAATGACATCGCTTTGTTATACATCAAAGGCTCATAGGTGATGGTTATCATTTAGATAAACACCCAAATAGGATATGATCATGCATGATATGATTGGTTTGATTGAGATTGTAGATGATTGAGTCGATTTGAAAAAAAATATTGTTAAATTCTAATTTGCTTACCTATTGAGTTGAGTCCTTTGAGTTTATTATTGAGTTTCGTTGAGTATTGTTGACCGCTTCTCCTTTTAGCTATATTACATACTTGTATATTCCATATACTGATGCCATTTCCTACATCATTTCATGATGCAGATATAGGTGCTAGAGATCAGCAACAGGCGCTTGGTTGAGGATCTTTCTCTGCTTGAGAGTGGTGAGACCTCCTTGCTTTCGAAGGAATCACATTTATTTCAGTCATTACTTATGAGTAGTTTCTTTTGAGATAGCCGTGGGCTTGTCTCGGCACACAGCTAATAGGGGCTTCATACTTAGATTGCCTAGATTGGAGTTGATGTCCCATTTGAGTCTATTTTGAAAACTATATTTTTATGAGATGAGATTTACTTATATAAGATTGTTATTTAAAATACTATTTCTTTTGAGTTATATTAAATATTCCATTGATGTGACTGAATGAGTGATTAGACCAAGTTATTCATTTGGTGCCAGCAATAGTCTCCGAGTATCGGCCACAATTCATTTGGGGCAAGCAATGGTCTCCCAATGCCGGCCACAGTTTGGTTTCCCTCTCGAGGCATGAAATAAATGCACTCAGATGAAAATTTTATCAGCGTAGTTAGTTCTGAAATGTCAAGTATGATCTACAAAGATCCTTCGTTCACTTCTCGAGGTTTCCAGTCTAGTCTCAAGGTCCATTGTGGAATTTAGCTTAAAATAACACTTGGGTGTGGGACCCACTTTTATTAAAATGACCTTGTGTGGACATTTTGATTGCTCTATTGAGTTCAAAACATCAAACTTGGTGGAGTACCATATTCCGTTTGCGTGCATGGGATTATGAACAAATTTCGAGCACCCCGTCTGAGATTTAGGAGTTTGTAGAATCAACTGTTACAGTTGATGCTGGTGTATGCTACCCTTGGCCTTCGCATTCATGATGATTCATGGTCGCAATTGCAACCTCAGCCCAGTCAAGCTTTTGTGATTGCAAAGGGTATCGTGCCAGGTTCTCACGATCGCGAGCCATAAGCTTTGAAATTGTGATAAGAAATTCTCTAGTCTTTTTAATTAAGACCAGAGATGGGATCAACTCAGTTGTGAATTTTAGAAAATCAATTTCTCTCTTGTTTCTCCACTAAAATTGAGGATTCAAAGCTCAAAAAATATGAAATTATTGTGGCTACGTGGATTAAAGTTCGGAAATAGTTGGAGACTCATCGTGTGAGGTAAATTTCCATTTAAAGGTGCTGTCCTTAGTGAATTCTTAACTTATATTGTGTTTTTTCCCATGTTGGTTGTTGGGGCTGATTCGAGCCCCAAATTATATTCCTTTTTGGAACATAAGTTTGAGGTAGCGTTTAGAACCTTTTTATGGAGTCAATTTTGTAAATTACAGAGCGGGTCCCACATTCCCATTTTTAACTCCAAATTTGGTCTGTGTTCTTCTCTGAATTTAGTAATTTTGGTGTTAAAGCAGCCGTGTTAATGTTGTGATACTATTTTTGATAGCGTTGCAAATTTTTGAGGCCATTTGGAATGGAAAACCTCCGATTACTTGAGTTGTAGCATGCACAGTCGGTATACAGGTAGGCTACAACTTTCCCCTTATGTTTGAGCAATTGTGTATTGAATTATGTGAGACTGGGTGTTTGGGTGTCCAAACTGCTAAATCCTTAGAATTCATGTCTTAGGTCTATTTTCAGGAAATTTCGGGCTATTAAAGCATGTCTCCTAGTATTGTTGATCACCCATACCTTGTGGTGTGTACTGTGCATTTGGTTTATGGATTTGAAAGCATGTTTGGCCATAGTCTAAGCTTAGACTAGTGTTTGCCTTAGACTTGCATAATATCTGCTGCCGTTAGGCCTTGGAACTTTTCCGAAGTGGTTTTAGATAGCTTAGCTCCTTGTTGACTAATATAGCAGAATTTAGTATGATAGTCTGGGCCTTAGCTAGGAAAGCTGTAACACAGCTTGGGACCTTATATCCATAATTTCCTACTTTCACCGATTTTGCATCAATTGATTCTTAGTTCTGGAAATCTATTCATCGATTCTCTTTTGATGTGGTTCAGGCTAGTGATTTATTGATGGAACTAAGACTAGGGGTACTCCTGTGATGCTCGATTGGAAGCTGCTCCTAATTCTAACCGATTTGCTTCTATTCGTAGTTTAAGTCCCCAAATCACTCCACTGGGCGTGGTTCAAGTTCTTGCCTTGGTATTATTGCCTCGGTTCAAGTCTCTAGTGTTACTTAGCTGTGGTACAAGTCTAGCACCATTATTAGCCTTGGTTCAATTCCATAGCTGTTATTACCATGGATCAAGTACTTGATCTCTTTTGCATGTGGTTCAAGTCCACAATTATCTAAACCTTGGTTTAAGTTCTTGGTATCTTTCAAATATCGGTTCAAGTCCCTAATCCTCTTATATTTCTATGGTTCAAGTCCTAAACTCTTTCATGCTTCAATTTCAAGCCTCAGGCTTACGGAATGCACCGATTTAAGTCTGTGGGATACTGTGACATGATTGGTACTGCATCAAATTTCTTCATCTCATTTCAACTATCCTTGCTTATGTCGGGCTTATGAGAGTCTGTTTGGGTTATTTCTTTTAGACTTGTGCACGAGCATTCTCATCGTGGTTATGGGATCCTGGTGGATTTAGTTAGTTTCTCTCTTTCTCTTTGTGTGTTGTGTATGCTCGTGTATGTACCTAGTTTGAGTTCTTATTTCTGTCTCTCTGGTTGTGTGTAGTTTCTTACATTTCAGTTTACATTTGCTTTCCTTGCTCAGTTGTCCTATTATGCCTATTGGGTACTTCTTGTTTTGGTTCTCATATTATACTTTGCATCTATTTTCGTGATGCAAATCTGAGTACTAGCTATCAATGTTTACCTCGAGCCAACTGAGTTCTTGATCGGAGGTGAGGGTGAGTACACATCGTTCTAGATTTTTTCATCTCCCTCTCTTTATATATTTTTTCTCTCTTTTACTTTTTGATACAGTCTTGTTTCTTTGGTCCACTTTTGGTACTTGTAGTCATTTTGTAGTAGCTCTGCACATGTGACTTCCACATTCTGTGTAATAGCTTGAGGAAGTTTTTGAAAATTCTTAATAAATTACCATTTTACCCCTTTTGTTAGTCTCCCCGGGTGTTAATTGATCGGTTTGTGTGGTTGGTTTTGGTAAATTCTTAAAAGGTGTTGATCTGAGTGATTTTTTGAGTTTTAGAAGTTTAAGTGACTCAAAAGTGGTTTTTGGTACCAAGTAAAGCTACGGGTAGCGGAATGGGAGTTCGTTAGTTCCATCAGCTTCGGAATGTTGAAATAGGTTTAGGAGAGTTGTCAGAATCAGACTTGGAGTTTGATACTGGGATTTGGGGTTCTAAGCTGGAAAGTTTGGTTTTAAATGAGCTAAGTTTGACTTTGGTAAATACTTTGAGTTCGGAAACTCGGATTGGATTTCTAGTAATTCCATTGGTCTATGTGGGTAATTTTAGGCCTAAAAGAGGCATTGAATTTTTTTTCGAAAGTTCTGAGGGCATTTTGATCTTTTTGAGTTTTAGACTAGTTTAATTACAATGTATCGAGTTCTGGGTCAAGGAGACCTCGAATTTAAATTTCTATAGTGCCATTGAGTCCGTAACATCAAATTTAGTAGGAGTGCATATATGGTTTGTAGGTGTGGGATTTCGAACAAACCTATGGGGTATTTCGAAGACTTTGAGACTGGGTAAAAATTGTTGTGTACTTTGATCTGGTGCACTCGCAATCGCGAGTGGCCATCGCTTTCGCGAACCTTTGGTTTAGTGAGGGCCTTCACTTTCATGAAGTTGGAAATTTTGTGGGGGTCGCTTTTGCCATGGTCTCTATAGCGGCCTAGGGTTTGTGATTGCAACACCTGAGAAACCCAAAATTGGATTTTGGGTCATTTCTTTAATTTTTGAATTCCAAGAGTTAGAAAGGGCGATTTTTGAAATAGATTTTCGAGGGATTTCATTTGGGTAAGTATTGTTCAACTAAAATCTTTGATTTTCTTCTATTATTTCACTATTTTGACTTCTAGACTCCAAATTTCAACCCCACATTCAATGTTTTCTTCCCTAACCCGAATTTAAGAAAATTGGTGATTTCTAACTCGATTCCTAATCTATTTTTATTGGTTTTTCAACCACAAGGTCCTTATTACTAGTAGAATATGATTTTACTACAAAATTTTATATTTACCCTTTTTCAAAACTAATTGATTTTTTGACTATTTTACCTCTGATTCTAAAACCTTTAACTCAGCTGGTGTGCAAAATTCTCAGCACTCCCATTAGCTATATTCCAAATATGCAGGATCAAGCCATCTGGAAGCCTAACTCTCATGGTAATTTCACTTGTTCATCAGCATGGGAGTTGGTAAGGAAGAAAAAGACAAGATCACTCACTAACAACAACATATGGCACAATAGTATTCCTTTCAAGGCCTCTTTTCTGCTTTGGAGAGCTTTCAGACTTAAACTCCCCACAAATGACAGAATAGTAGCCTTTGGACATGATCCTGTTGCATGCTCTTGTTGTTATAGAGCAGGTCTTGATGATATAGACCATATCTTTGTATCATGTTACTTTGCACAACACATATGGAAGCACTTCTCAGGATCATGGGGACTTCAACATGTGGAATGGCCTATGGTTATTTCTCTGAGCAGAGTATAAGAACAACAACAATTGGAGCGGTTTCTTCCAACAATCCATGGAGTCACAACCTGAAACAGAGGCTATAGCAGATGGTTTCATACTTGTCTTTTGGTGCAACTGAATGTATTTGGAGCAGCAACAGTCCAACAGCAGCAACAACTAAACACCCACAGGTGTTTGTTACTTTGGTTACTTGTCTATGCAGACCCACACAACTTGAAAAGAAGGGAGACAACCGTCTGGCATGTAGGAAGCTCATCAACACTCCATCCATGCCAATTACCGTGCTGCAACAACATGCAGCAGCAATCACAACATCAAGCTACACAACCTACCAACAACAACAGCTTCAGAAAGCCTTTTGGTGCAGCTGGATGTTTAGCTCAATAGCAACTATTGGGCCTTCTCAATTGTTTAAGTCGTGCAGGTTGTATGCAGATCTTCAAATGCCTGATGCAATCAACAAAAATCCAGACCAGCAACACAACACCCAATACTTGGAGCCGCACTCAACGGCTATCAAAAATGAAACTAGTTTTCAATTTTGGTCACCATTGTGTGTCTCCTGGTTTAGTTATACTGACCTTGAGCCTTGTGTTGGAGCTGTGAGGCTGATTCTGGAATTAGGGAAAATCGATCCTCCCTCAGTTATGTTTTCTCTTCTTAGTCGCATTGTACCGAGAGGAGTCCTCTCATAGATTTAACGCTTTTCTAGTACATAGATAGCACCTTTGTACCAGGGATAAGTATGCCGACCTTAAAGCCGGCTTCTCATCCATCTTATTTTTGGAGGTAAGGCTTTTCATGTCCCCCTTCTTGTACTTGTTCTTTTGTTCTGCTTTATATAATGAGGAAAATTTCGATTAAAAAAAAAACCTTTAACTATAGATGTCATTGAACTCCTTGGGATGTGTATGTTTCTTTCTTGATAGTGGATTGTCAATTTTGACATTGAATTCAAGGGTTGTTCATATGGTAGAAACGTTCGAGTGCGGTTTTGGCAATTAAGGTAGGTTTAACTATCCTTCTTGAGACCGAAATTGGGTAATTATTCAACATTATGTTATGGACTTTGGAATATGGTTATGGTATAGATTGGGACTGATAAATTATTTGCTAAGCCTGTGTGGGGGCTTATCTGTGCTGTGTAGCTCGTTTGAGGGCCTTATTTTCTATCTTATATTTTTTGGGAGTGTGTCATTCATGACTTAACTATGATAAAGATGTGAGGATATTATTTGGCATGAAATGCCTTCCTGAGGGGTGGAGTTGGTTTTTTTTAGTATAATTGAGTACGGGGTTGTATCCAAAAGAGGGTGAACATTTATTTTAATAACATTCCTTCCCATTGCTATCTATTGAATGTGACTACCATATGTATCTTGAGTTTAGAGAACTTAAACCTTGTGTATACATGTTGAGTAGAATATTTCTTCCATGCCATACGTATTGTAATACATTCATCCTTATTCATTACGATATTGATCTTGGGAAGTTGAGAATTGTGAAAGTCTTTTCTAGAAAGAAAATGGGGCACCTTTTTGATCATTGATCGCGCGCTGGGTGTCAAGTTGATGCGATTTCGCAATGTGATACAATATATGGACTATGAGTCCCCCATGGGTACTTTTTTAGGAGCCTTAGCTCGACAGGTGTATAAAATAGGCTGTGCGACAACCTTGATTCCACTGTACCACCACATTATTGCATTATCATATTGCATTAGATTGTATTGACATCTGTGACACTTGACTTAGCTGTTTAATTGTGATATGAACTGTATTTATGTGTTTACTTTAATTGCACCGTTCTAAATAAATTGGCGGCACCATAGTTAAAATGAGACTTTTCTGTATGCAGTTGAAAGGGTTCCCTAGTTTATTTCATAGGTTTGAATAATTCCTTATACTTAGTTGGCTTAACCTACTGAGTATATGTGTATTGTACTCACCCCTACTTATGTGTCCCTTTAGATGCAGATTCTAGCCAGGACATTCCGTGCAGCAGCTGATCTTCTAGCGGATTCTATACTTCCAGATTAGTAGTAAGATTCCAGGATCTAGATCATCACTAGTCTATCTTTATTTCTCAGTATTTAGTACCATTCAGAGACTTATGTTGTATTTTTAGATTCAGACTTTGTATTAGATGCTTTATGTACTTATGACATCAGATTTTAGGATTCTTTTTTTGTTATCTCCCTTTTTGTTTTAATTGTGGCCTCATTTCCTCTTGGAAGCCTCGTATGAGTTTTAGTTTTATGCTTACACAGCTATCATCTCAGTTTTTTGGTCATGAAAAATTGGTATCAGAGCGCTAGGTTGCCGGTCTCATAGGTTAAAAAGTAGGGTGTCTAGTTGAGTCTTATAGATTAGTATGTAGACGATCGTACTTATCTTCTAGAGGCTAGGGGATACTTATTAGGAGAACTTCTTTATTTTGATTCCTTTCATGGTAGTTATTTATATCAAGTGTTTTATACCTCTAATCTATCTCTTATGCGCAAATGGTGAGGACTAGAGCCTAAATCACTAGGGTTGAGGCTGCACTTGCTGCACGAGCCCAGTTCGCAGGTGAGGTAGAGGATACGGCGGAGTCATGGGATGAGGCCGAGCATGGGGAGAAACACTTGATGGTGGACGATCTAGAGAGCCATCACCTGAGACCGTGAGAATGAAGATGATTATGAGTAGAAGACTGAGAAGCATAGGCCATCCCAGCCTCCTACGGTTCCTAATAGTGCTCCGATGCTTCAGGAGTTACTTGTAAGACTATTGGCTAGGTTGGATGGTGCTCCAATTCTTGGTGTTCTTCTAGTTACTTCAGTCTCTCCTATCATAATTGGTACTACATCACTATTCAGGGGCCTAGTGTTGGATTTCAGACTCCGACCTCTTCTTTCGTTCCTTCTATCATACCTCCGAGATTTGTAGCTCCACCAATTTCTACTAGTGTTGCCATGTCGATAGCTGAGTAGAAGAGCTTTGAGAGGTTTGTTAGGTTGGCATCTCCCAGATTTGATTGTACAACCACGGAGAAAGCCTATGACTTTTTGACTGAGTGCTAGGACAGGTTGTTCAACTTGGGTATTCTAGAGGCACATAGTGCATCTTATACCTCTTATCAGTAGCAAAAGAGTGGTGGAGATCAACCACTGCTTATAGGCCTGCTTGTTCCCCTATGATGAGTTGGGAACAATTTACGGAGGTGTTTCTTGAGAGGTTTGTGCCCAATAACCTTTGTGATTAGTGTAGGGATGAGTTCGACAAATTGGAATAGGGCTCCTTATCAATATCTGAGTACGAGGCTTGGCTTCCATGAGTTATCTCATTATTACATATCGAGTATTCCCACCGAGTTTGAGCAGATTCGCAAGCCGATGAAGGGATTTGCTAGTTATCTTCAAAAGGGTACAACCTCTCTCGTGCTATTTGGGGGTACCTTTTAGAGTATTATTGATCACGCCAGAATGGTAGAGAGTATCATACATACTAGACATGGAGGGGCCAAGAGGTTCCGTCGGCAGGGTCAGTTCAGCTGCCATTCCTCCGGGGGTAGAGAGTATTTAGGTCCAAGAACCAATGGTTATCAGGGTAGACTGGTCCAAGCAGCTATTCAGGGCACATATGGTATAAGTGGATCTAGATTGGGTCAGACTGGTTATAGTTATTCTTCGGGCTTTAGAGGATATGCTGACACTTCTGCTTATCCTTCGTAGGATTCAAGTCCTTGAGGCTGTTATGTGTGTGATGAGTTTGGGCATAAGGCGTAAAATTTCCCAAGATAGCTCCTTCTACTGGATAGCCCAGAATGCTGGCTGTTAGTTCTACTCCCACTCTAATTGTTCGATGTACTTCACAGGGTACTAGAAGTTGCACTAAGGGTGCCAAGGGTGGAGCTAGATGTCATAACCCAAGACTAGGTCCTAGATGCGACACGACAAATGAGATACCCTGAGGTACCTCACCCAAGCCTCTTTGCATGTATTTAGATTTTCATAGGTAATGACACTAAAAAGATAAGAAGAAATTAAAGGGATAATGGGCTTAAGGGAAACAACATCGGATAAGAGTCAATATGAAACTTAAAATATCACACATTCATGTCCAAGTATACCTCTACTAAAAGACTTGGTGAGGGTTAAGACATGTTTCTAGGTCACCCTCAAAATAAGTGTCAAAAGTACCAAAAAGGTAACCAAAAGTCTATACATATAATAAGCTAGGAAAGATAGGGATATTGTTCCCGAAACATGGGAACTCACCAACAATAGTAGCCTTCAACGAATCAAACTAGCAACGTAGAGGTGAATGTGGAGCAACACTGGTCCTTACATGGTGATATCATGTAGGCAAAAGAGTATGCGTTAGTAATTTGAAAGTACTAAGTATGTGAGAAATGTATTAATGAAAAGAATTAAGACATTTATAAGAAAGTACATACGTGAATGCATGCATGAATAATCAAGTAATGAGCATTTGAAACATTCATTTATGGGAAGATGACCATAATCGACATTTAAGATCATGCGAGCAATTATATAGAATCCAACATAACCCCCTATGTTGGCAGGAGGAGACTACTTGTCGGGTAGAACTCCATCAACTTCATTCATTTCTTTAATATTTAGGTCTATTTGTGGATCCACTAGGCTAAGCCTACAAGGGCTCCTATGCTGGCGCATAGTTAATAAGATAAGGGGTCGCTACTGGGATACCCTTAACAAATCCCATGTGAATTCTCCATTCGGTGCTAAGTTAATCCCACAGAATAGTTTAATAACATAAGAACATAATCATTTACATAACTTTAGATCATCAAGACATCATTCGATAGAATAGCTCATAAAACCTTTCATTTGACTCACACAAGTAAGAATTGGCCTTTCATATGTAGAATCCATCATTTTATCATTCTTTCATTTCATAAGAGTCCCTTTGATCATAAATATTTACTTTCATAAACTTTCATTTTGGAGTCAAAGCTTTCAATTCAACTTCATTGTAATATAATGAAACTAGGTAGGTTCTATTAAATCAACTTTTAAATAATTCAAATCAATGATAGCATGCATGAGAGTAATGTAATGAATCAATTAAAACATCTTTAAAGCAACCCACCAATACACTTTACAACGCCTTTTCATGCCTTCATATAAGGACCTTTGATAAATCGACCATTTCATAAAATTAAGTGTCAATATAGGCTAGTATAGGTAAATAAGCTTCAAATAGACAATAATCAATGCAATTGAATCATGAAAAGAAAACCCATAAGAATCATACTTGAAATTGAATTTCTAAGTTTGGAAAATACTTGGGATCCATGGGTGGAAGAACCCATGAATGAAACCCACATACCTTGGGGAAATAATATCTAATGCAAGTTTTGAAAATAGTTGAGTCTTGATCTTGAAATGAAACCCTAGACTTTGCTTGAAACCATTGGGAGAACCTTGGAAGGAAAGAAATTTGGTGTAGGAAAGTTAATGTGAGAAATGAGGGCTTTGTAAGGTTTAGGGTATTTATATAGGGTCAATTCAGTCTTGACAATGACCTCACTTGAATATTAAAACACAGGAAAAGAACACAATATCCCTTTTAAAACTGGATGGACTAGGCTTTACGGAGGACCCATCACGGTCCGTGGTGGTGTCCCGTGGTAAATGACTTGGAGGAAAGATTTTGGGGTTTGCAGGGAAAGTATCAGGACTTCCTCTATGGAGATCGTTACGGTCTGTGGAGGGAATCACGACCTATGAACCATGGTCGTGGTGTAGGTCCTACAGGAAGGCCTACGGGAGTGACCACAATGGAGAACACCACAGTCCATTAGGAGTGATACAGCCCATGGTGGTCGTAGTCCTTGCCTTGAAATGTTTTCTGAGGGCCTTACGGGGAGGGGTCACCATGGTGGGCACTATGGTCCGTGGTGCTCACCATGGTCCGTGGTCCCCCATAGTGGTCCCTTCCCTGTTAGATTAGGTTTCTAATTTGCCACCATAGGGGCTCATTATGAGATATGGTGAGGACCACAGCCCTAATGGACTTCTGTGGTCATCACTTGGTGCCAGTTTTCTGCATTTTTCTGGGATTTCATCCTTTATTCCTTGTTTTAGGACTTTCCAACTTCTGAAGTCTTACAATATCTTCCCCTTGGGATCATTCATCCTCGAATTAGAATCATTAGCATAGAAAAGGCCATGGCACGAGGACTAGAAACCCAACATAAATACAATGACATTTGAAATGCATAGAACATGGGGTTTTTAAACTTAGCATAAAATAGGACATTAAAATTCAACTTTATGAACCTTTATACATATGAAGACTTGGGAAAATTAAAAATGTAGGACTCTTAAAAATTTGAGCATGAATAACTTAGTACCTTAGGCTTGAGTAGAAGGAAAGAGATGAGGGTATCGCTTCATCATATCCGCTTCCACTTCCCATGTAGCGCTTTCAACTTGTTGATTTCTCCAAAGGACTTTGATGTATGCAATTTCTTTGTTCCACAATCTCTTGACTTGCCGGTCAGAACCTCTTTATAGGTCAAGTTTTCTTCAACATTCACTATTTTCAAAGGAACAATGGAACTAGGATCACCCATACATTTCCTCAACATAGACAAATGGAACACCGGATGAACAATGGCCATTTCCAATGGCAACTCCAACTCATAAGCAATCTTGCCAATACATCTAAAGACTCTATAAGGCCCTCCATACCTAAGGATCAATTTCCATTTGTTACCAAACCGCTCTACACACTTCATGGGTGAAACCTTCAAGTATACCTAATTATCCATATTAAACTCAAGATCCTTTCTCCTAGTATCAGAATAGGACTTTTGATGAATTTGAGTCATCTTCAACCTTTTTCTAATGACTCTTACTTTTTCCAAAGCATCAAGCACCAAATTAGGACCCAACTACATACTCTAACCCACTTCAAACCAACCAAACGGAGACCTACATACAAAGCATCAAACAGTGCCATCTCAATACTTGAGTAGTAGCTTTTATTATAGGAAAACTCAATAAGTGGTAGATGATCATCCCAACTTCCCTTAAACTCCAACACATAAGCCCTTAACATATCCTCTAGTGTTTGAATTGCCCATTCATATTGCCCATTGATTTGAGGATGGAATGCGGTTCTTAGCTTCACACTGGTGCCAACATCCCTTTGAAACAACCTCAAAAAATGAGTAGCGAATTGGGTACCACGATCCAAAATAATTGAAAATAGTACACCATGCAACCTTACCAATTCCTGAATATACAACTTAGCATAATCCTCGACACCATAAGAAGTCTTGACCGGTAAAAAGTGAGATGACTTTGTAATTCTATCAACAAGCACCTAAATCGAGTCATGACATTTTCGAGTATGAGGCAAACCCACTACAAAGTCCATGTTCAGATCTTCCCACTTCCAAGTGGGGATTTCAATGTCCTTTGATGTTTTTCCTTAATTTGTTGGTAATTTGGGCATTCAGACACAAACTTTGCTATGTCCTTTTTCATACCACCCCATCAATAAAGCTCTTTAAGTCTCGATATGTTTTAGTCGAACCGAGATAAATAGATTATGAAGAATTATGAGCCTCCTTCAAGATCAAACACCTTAGGCCATCCACATCCAGAACACATAACCGACCTTGATAGTGTAGTACCCCATCTCCCCCTTATAAAAAGACCTCTACTTTCTTTTCCTTCACCAACTTCTTTAATTCCATAAATGTTGGGCCAAGGTCTTGTTTTGACTTAATATCCACCACCAAAGATGATTCAGACCCGTTATGAACAAACATACCACTATTATCGAAACCACTCAACTTCACCTCTAATCTAGCCAATCGGTGAACATCCTTCACTAATTCCATCTTTCCTTCATCAACATGAGCCACACTCCCCATAGAGACTCTATTAAGTGCATCGAATACAACATTGTCTTTACCAGGATGATAATGCACACTCATGTTATAGTCCTTGAGGAGTTCAAACCACATCTTTTGCTTTAGATTGAGTTCCTTTTTAGTGTACATATATTGGAGACTTGTGAGATCGGTGAACATATCCACATATATCCCATAGAGATAATGCCGCCAAATCTTTAGATCAAGTACCGCCAACTGGAAACTCAAGATCATGGGTAGGGTAGTTATGTTCATGCACTTTCAATTGCCTAGAAGCATAGGATATAAAATTTCCATTTTGCATCAAGACACAATGCAAAACAATCTTTGAAGCATCACAATACACCACAAACCCTTCTAAGACTTCCGGTAGAGAAAAGATAGGAGCAGAGGTAATTTGATCTTTCAAAGTTTGGATACTTTTTTCACACTCATCCGTCCATAGGAAATTTGCCTTATTTTGAGTTAATTTCATCATAGGAGATAAAATAAAAAAGAACCCTTCAACAAACCTTTTATAATACCCGACTAGACCCAAAAAGCTCCTAATGTCCGAAGGAGATAATGGTCTAGGACAATTCTTCACAATTTTCATTTTCTTATGATCAATCTTAATTCCATCACTTGACACTGTGTGACCAAGAAACGCTACCTTTTTCAACCAAAACTCATATTTACTAAATTTGGTAAATAATTTCCTATTCCTCTGGTTTAAAGCACAACCCTCAAATGATTCTTATGTTCTTCCTCACCCCGAGCGTAAATCAAAATGTCATCAATAAAGACCACCACAAAGGTATAAAGGTAGGGTTTAAACACCCTATTCATTAATTCCATGAATATCTCTAGTGTATTCGTCAACCCAAATGATGTTACTACAAACTCAAACTGACCATACCTTGTTTGAAATATTATCATGGGAATGTCACACTCCCTCACTCTTAATTGATGATAGTCTGACCGAAGATCGATCTTGGAGAAATGACTTTCCCCTTGCAATTGATCAAATGAATTATCTATCCTAGGGATTGGGTACTTTTTCTTAATGGTCACCTTATTCAATTTATAGTAGTCGATGCACATCTGAACCAGCCTATCCTTTTTCCTTACAACCAACACAGGAGCACCCCATGGTTAAATACTAGGCCTTATGAATCCTTTCTCCAATAAATTATTTAGTTGTTCCGTTAACTCCTTTAATTCCATCGGGTCCATTCGGTATGGAGGAATAGAAATAGGTTGGATATCGGGGAGAAGATCATTACCAAAATTAACTTCCCTTTCAAGAGGGACACTAGGAAGATTATTGGGAAAAACATCGGGAAACTCATTAACCACATGAAGTGACTCAAGAGGAGGACTTTTGCAGTCGACATCCATAACCCTCACAATGTGGTAGATGCAACCCTTTGCAATCAACTTTTGATCCTTAAGACAAGAAATGAACCTACCCTTCATTACCAAATCACGACCCTTCCATTCAAGAATAAACTCATTTGGGAATTGAAACTTGACTCTATGAGTTTTACAATTTATAGAAGCATAAGATGCATGCAACCAATTCATCCCAAGTACAACATCAAAATCTACCATGTCAAGCTCAATGAGATACCAAGGAACAACATTATATAAGACTGACATGGGGCAACTCTTATAGACTTTTCTAACAATAACCAACTCACCAATGGGGGTAGATACCAAATAGGGCTCTATTAATATTTTGGGTAACATATCAAACCTATTAACAAGGAATGGAGTTACAAATGACAAGTTGACACCCAGATCTAATAATCCATACAAATCAAAAGCTAACACCTTTAACATATCGGTAATAACATTGGGTGCTTCCTCAACCTCTTGTCTCCTATGCACAACATAAAAGTAGTTGGTGCGTTGGACACTCTCTTGAGATTTTAACTATGAGGAATTTGGCCTTGAGACCTTCCACCATGACCTCTACAATCCCTAGTATTATGACCCAGTTTACCACACTTGAAGCATGTATTAGATTCGGCTAAGCATTTCCCTTTGTGAGTCCTTCTATACTTCTTGCAAGCGGGGAAAACTTGAGCACCAACATTCTCTCTTGGAACCTTTAGGTTATCACCCTTGTCCTTGTTGAACCTTGGAGGAGGAGCATTGGTGGAATATTGCCACATGAATTGTTGCCCACCTTAGCGCTTTCCACTACCACTATAACCGAATCTTTGAGGATTGAACCCTCCATCATCAACTCTAGCCTTCTTGAACCCTCTTGATCTATCCCCCAACTTTTCTTCCGCAATTTGCTCAACATATGTCATAAGTTGGGAGATGTCCATCTCCTTGACCAATATGTCATCTTGCACTCTTTGGATACAAATCTAGAAATACTGAAGATAAACTTGCTAATCCTTTCCATTGTGTTTGAGGGCATACTCCCTCACACTCATACTCCCTTGGCGAAGATTGATGAACTCTTGAATCTTTGCCTCCCTTAGCTCCAAAGGAAAGAAGTGGTCTAGGAAGACACCTTTGAACTCTTCCCATCCTATAGGCTCCATATCTTTATCCCTCTCTACAACCCATTGCTCATACCAAACTTTTTCCACGCCTTTGAGTTGTTACGCCACTAGCTCGACCATCTTATTTTGAGGCACACCCATGATAGCCATAATCCGATACACCTCCTTAATGAACTCCATAGGATATATATCTACTTTGGAACCATCAAACTTGGGAAGATTCATCCTTTTGATGTCTCAAATTCTAGAAGCTGGAGTAGGCACCTAAAGAGGAGGAGGAACAACGCCTTGGTTAGTTTTGTTGGACACGGCTTGAGCCATCAAAGTGAAGGCAATTTTCATCATTATTTTATTCCATATGACTCACTTTGATCATAAACATTTTCTTTCATAAACTTTCATTTTGGAGTCAAAGTTTTCAATTCAACTTCATTGTAACATAATGAAACTAGGTGGGTTCTATTCAATCATTTTTTAAATCGTTCAAATCCATTATAGCATGCATGAGAGTAATGTAATGTATCAATTAAAACATCTTTAAAGCGACCCACCAATACAATTTAAAACTCTTTTTCATGCCTTCATATAAGGACCTTTGATAAATCAATTATTTCATGAAATTAAGAGTCAATATAAGCCAATATAGGTAAATAAGCTTCAAATAGAAAATAATATATGCAATTGGTATTATGACATGAAAACCCATAAGAGATACTTAAAATTGAATTTCTAAGTTTGGAAAATACTTGGGCTCCATGGGTGGAAGAACCCGTGAGTGAAACCCACATACCTTGGGGAAATAATCCCTAATGCAAGATTTGAAAATAATGGAGACTTGATCTTGAAATGAAACCCTAGACTTTGCTTAAAACCCTTGGGAGAACCTTGAGAGGAAAGAAATTTGGTGTAGGGGAGTTAATGTGAGGAATGCGGGCTTTGAGAGTTTTAGGGTCTTTAAATAGGGTCAATTTAGTCCTCAAAACAACCTTACTTCAATATTAAAATATAGGAAAAGACCAAAATACCCCTTTTAAAACTAACCATACTGTGCTTTAGCGAAGACCCATCACGGTCCATCGTGCTCACCATATCCCATCATCTATGGTATGATATACCAAGTAGGTCTGAAGTAGAGGCCTCTAATTAAGTTATTTCAAGTATTGTTCTGGTTTGCCATCATTTTGCTTTAGTATTATTTGATCCAGGTCTACATATTCTTTTGTGGCGACCTATTTTGATATGGGTAGTGATTATGTGTATGAGCCTCTTGCTGTGCCTATTACTGTTTCAACCCCTGTAGGTGAGTCTTTAGTGGTGAATTGGGTATATCGGGAGTGCTTGGTGATACTTTCGGGTAGAGAAACTCGTGGAGATTTGATTTTAGTAGGCACACTTGATTTTGATGTGATATTAGGTATGAACTGGTTAGCTCCCTATCATGCTATTTTAAATTGTTATGCAAAGATGGTAACCTTAGCCTATCCCAGTTTGCCTAACTTGGTGTGGAAGGGTAATTCGAGTTCGTATCCTAAGGGGGTGATATCTTATATTCTTGCTCGCCATATGTTGGATAAGGCTTGCTTATCTTATTTGGGTCATGTGCGTGGTCTCACTAAGGAGTCGTCTCCTTTAGAGACCACGAGGGTGGTGAGAGAGTTTATGGATATTTTCCTACTGACTTTCCGAATGTTCCTCCCAGTTGTGATATTGATTTTGTGATTGATTTGGAGCCAGGCACCAAGACTATCTACATTTATCCTTATTGGATGGCTCTGGTGGAATTGAAGGAATTGAAGGAACAATTGGAAGATTTGTTGAAGAAGGGGTTTATTCAACCTAGTGTATCACCGTGGGGTGCACCAGTCTTACTTTTAAAAAAGAAGGATAGTACTATGAGGATGTGTATTAACTACCGATAGTTGAACAAAGTCACCATCAAGAATAAGTATCATATTTTTCACATTGATGACTTATTTGTCGACTTCATGGTGCATCAGTTTTATCTAAGATAGATTTGAGGTCGGGTTACTAACATTTGAGAGTTTGGGAATCTGATATCTCAAAGACTGCATTTAAGACTCGTTAAATGCTCCATATTTTCTTGGCTATCAGCTACCTAATGCAGATTATCGATTTGATCCACCACCTATCACAAGGTTACTCTAGACCTGACTTGACTCAGAATTCATCCAAGTCCGGCCTAGGCTAAATTTTTCTGAAGTTACTTCCCAAAGTTTTCTAGCAAAATTCCTTTCCCATTGGCTTATCCATAACGACGGAGATATGTCATTGCAATTGATATCAATTTATCCCTCACTCGTCCTTAAGTGACCAATTAAGGAAAATAGGACTAGAATAGAGATATAGTAGTACCTATTTCGATGAACAGCTGACGAAACTTGTACCACATATATTTCTTGGTCTCCCAAGTAGCTTCCTCCACCGAATGATTCTTCCATTACACCTTTCCATATTGATCTACTTAGTCCTCAACATTCAAACATCACGATCAAGAATTGCAAGTGGCTCTTCCTCATACTGTAGATCCTTGTTTAACAAAACTAAGTCCCATTTAATAATATAATCCCCATATCCATGGTACTTCTTCAGCAATTATACATGGAACAACCGATGTATTCAAAAAAAGCAAGGTGGTAAGGAAAACTTGTACGCCACTGGCCCTACATAGTCAAGAATCTCAAAAAGGCCAATATAGGGAGGAATGAGCTTACCCTTTTTACCAAACCTCATTACCCCTTTAATGGGTGACACCTTATGAATCACTTTTTTACTATCCTCGAATGTCATATCCCTTACTTTATGGTCAACATACTCTTTTTGATGACTTTGAGCTACTAGAAGCTTAGCTTGAATGCTCCTTACCTTATCCTAAGCATCCCTCACTAAGTATACCCCTAATGGTTACACTTCTCAAGCTTTAAACCACCCTATGAGAGACTTGCATCCCCTCCCATAAAGATCTTTTAATGGTTCCATCTCAATGCTGGAGTGGTAACTATTATTGTAGGAGAACTCACACAAGGGTAAGAACTAGTCCCAATGTCCCCCAAAGCCGATCACACATTTGTCAGTAGATTGAATTTCGTGTTGAAAGTGAGTTGAGTGCCCAGCTCTTCATGCAACTTTCCCAAAAATTTAGAAGTAAACTACATACCGCGGTCTGGAATGATGGAAAGGGGCACCCCGTGCAGCCTTACTATTTGTTTCACATAAATCTTCGCCAACTATTGTGCTGTTACACTCCGCACTTTTGAACCTTGAAATGTGTTACTAGTCTTCTTGAAGGTATCCATGACCCACTGTACATACACATCACACAACCCTAAGGAAAGAAGAATGCGATAGCCCGTGAGAGGGAAGGTTGGTAATAGAGTCGTGAGAATCCGAAATGAGTTGGAGGCCAAGAAATGAATCATAGGAATTGATTTACCTACATAAGCTACTAATGTAGAAGTATTTTACACTTGAGTTAATTAAAGACATACCAAGCTTAACGGATTGCATAGGCTCTTAAAATAAGACGAGATTACGAATCCATGAGGAGGAGAAGAGAAGAACATGCGGCAGACTAGGAAGGTAACACGTGGAAGCACCTCAAGCAAGAAGGTGACCCACCTACTTGGGGTCAAGTAGGTGACCCACCTACTTGGGGGTGGGCCCCACCAAGGACACGTGGCAGCATGTGATTGGGTGCATGAAATAACTTGACTGCCTAAGGGCGTGACATGTGTCACTCTCCCAAAAGGCTTATATATATGTGTATGGTGACTAAAAAGTTCATTCCATATCCAAAATTTCAGTCAAGAGCTGAACAAAGGAAAAAAAAAGAAACCTAAGCCTAAGAGAGAGTACTATGGCGGTAATAAGGAAACGAAGGTAAGTTTCCAAGTTTCTCTCCGCGAATTACTTACCTGTGGTGTTCCTTAATCACGGGGAGATGTATATATGTATCTTACGATATCTACAAAATTAGTTCTTCATATTTATGCCTAGAAAAGTAAGAAAGGAAAGGAGAAAAACGCTAGGGGCACAAGGAGAGGGAGCTACAGGTTTGCTTCAAGAAAAAGGTAAGGCTCAATTTTGTTCTGCGAATTGATTATTTAAGGTATCCCACGGTGATATAATGATATTTGATAACATAAAATTCTAATTTGGGGAAGCATAAAAGGGACACAAATAGTCCACCCCATTTTAACACATCAAGAAGTTTCTAAGATGTAGTTTTGGCGAGTTTTGGCCAATTTCTGGTAAGGTAAGGTTTCTCATTTAAATTTGGAATTGGTGTTGTTATGGAGTGTTTTACACGCCCTATAAGTTTCTGGAAATGTGAAAATGTCATAGAAATGCTTGACGTTGAAGACAATCTAAATTGGAGTCATTATAGTTGAATTGTCATCGAAGTAAAGTGTTGTTCTTGTGGTGTGGTGCTGAAGGTGTGTGGGGGTGTGTTGCAGGGACTAAAAGTGTTATAAAATAGGTGTGGGTGTTTATGGTTGCATCCACCCGACCCCTCATTTTGTATAATTAAAGGGGTTGCGAAATAAAATCTAGAAACCCTATTTTGGTATCATAGTTTCGAATGAGTTGTTTGGAGTTTATGTTGTATATTGTTGGTGTGAATTGCTTAAAAATATGCTGAAGGTTATTTTTGTTGGTTGGATTTAGGTATTAGGGGTGTAATTGGAAATTCGGATAGGGCACATTATAGGGGAGATGTTGCCCGATTTTCATTAATGTCTTAACTAGTTAAAGAACTAGTCGAGGAGATGAACAAGGAAATAAATTCCATGAATACTAAGGTGCAAATTAAGATGCTGGAAAGTCAAGAGTGGTTGATATTCATATTAATTCTGTGTTGAATAGGTTTAAAGGACGACGAGGCGAACGGCATAAAGAGTAACTCATAAGAGGTATGTGAAGCTTCCTCTTGGCATGTTTTGGAATAAGTATGTAAAGCTATTTTTCATTCCTTTTGGCATGTATTAGACTTAAGTAAATTTTATGTGAAATGAGGGGATAATTTCATTCCCAGAACTCCAAGTAAACCTCATAATCCCTGTCCACTGCTTAGTATTGGAACTCCTGCAAGAATTGAGTATTGCCTGTTAGGGCTTCTACGTGTTATGAAGTAGTGTGTGGAAAGCTATCTCTCCCTTATGTTGATATGTACTTGGTATGAAAATGAGATTATGATGCCATAGTTTTTCATCGAGCCCCAGGATGGGCCGTATATGAAATATGTATATGATGACCACACGAAGGAAAGTACAGACTATATAGAGCTTATTCTCTTTCTTTTTCTGGCATGTCTTAGTTGTAAGTTAACTATGATATGAGCTCCTTTGTAACTCTATTCTTAGCATCTCCTATTTAATTTTGAATATCGAACTCTTGTAATAGTTTCACTAGTTCCCTGGAAACTTCTATGTATTAAGTAGATAATGAATGTACGGGCTCCAAGCCTTAAAAGAATATATGATACTAAGTGTTTCTGATTCCATAAACGATTTGGACCTATGTTAATACACGTCTAGGGTCCCCGAGATTACAATTGTTATAGCCCATAATGGTATTTAGAGGACACTTGAGATGACTACACTACTACTCGGGTCCTCAGGCAAAAGCTTAATTTTCTTATTCTGTCGAGTCTCTGATAATGATTTAAATTGCATATAGTTACCCACTACTCTATTCGTGTATACTGTAACCCTTCTTCTCCAAGTCCCAGGCCGGTTATCATATTCGTGCTTAATTTCACTGCATTATCCACTGAGTCCCTCACTAGAGGGCTAGGGCATGCATGTATATTTATGATGATGTATTGTAATAAGGTGGTGATGGCAGTGGTTTTTTGATTGTTTTATAGATGTATCCATCGGATCCCTGATAAAGCCGGCTATATGGTATAATTTGAGCATGCATACTTTTATAAATCAGAGAGTACATGTATAGGTTCTTTATATGATATGTTATCCCCTGCTTCTCTATTTTGATATGCTTCCAGTTGTATTATATTATGTTTTACATACTCAGTACATATGTCGTACTGACCCCCTTTCTTCGGGGGGATGCGTTTCATGCCTGAAGGTACAAATACTAGTTTTGGGAGTTCATCAGCTAGGGATTCTGTCAGCTCAGCTGGAGGAGGCTCCATTGTATCGGAGCTTAGTTTTTGGTACTGACCACTGATGTATAAAACTGTTTTGTCTATTCAGGGGTACGGCGGGGGCCCTGTCCCACCATATATTGTCGTTAATATTTTTAGAGGTCTGCAGACATGTATATGTGGGTTGTGTATGTCAGTTTGATTCAGCTGGGTCTACATAATGTATGGTATATGTTATCATGTTATGATAGCCTTGTCGGCTTGCATTCCCTTTCATGAGGCGATATAAATGAAAGAGGCTATAGGCTTATGGAAATATTATCACCCAATAAGGTTCTGATGCATGGCATTGTGTTGGTTGTAGTCCAGTTTGACTACACTAGATTTATATGCATTGTATATTCATAATTTAACATGGCCACAACTGATACATATATATATACGGGGGTCCAGGTCGGACCCTAGTCATGGCCTGTGGGGTTGAGTCATGACTGAAGTGGTATTAGAGAAGTTCGTCCTTAGATTGTCTGCAGACCATGTCTAGTAGAGTCTTCATTATCGATGTGTTGCGTGCCACATCTATAACTAGGAACCTACAGAATATTTAGGATGTTACTTTTCTTTTACATCTAAGATCGTGCTATAGATCCGAGTCATAGGACAATTCCTTATACTAACCTTGGATTCTAACAGAAGGACGACATCAACAAAAGGAAGTAATTGACGACATGGGAAGCTACGGAGCACGCCGGTAAGTAAAGTAAGGGCATGAAAGATATCTGTTGGGTAAGGTATAGAAGTAAAATTGAAACGTAAAAGTTGAAACCTAAAGGAAAAAAAAATAGTCAGGGAAGCGCAACAGATGCAGTTTGAAGTTGGACATACGAGGTAAGTCTATTATTTCTATATTATTATTGATATTGAAAGCACTATGTGGCTGTGATATGAGATGATATTGAAAGCCCTGTGTGGCTGTGATATGATATGAATATATATATGTGTTGGACCTGTGAGGCATTGTTGGTATTTTTTGCGTGCAGGTTTGGGATAAGTAAGAAATATAGAGGAAACTCTGTCGAAATTTTCCCAGAACAAAGAAAAGGGAATGAAACATAGATTCTTAAGGTGTCTTAGAAATTGATACCAAGTACCCCTATTATGTTTAACTAAAGCTGTAAGAGGTACCCTTCATGTCATCAATAAAGGGCACCCTTTTTACTTGGAGAATTTTATGTCGGAGAAACAAAAAGCCTATTTAAGTAGTAAAGTTTAGACTACGGTATCTCTAGCCGTATTTGTGCTGTAGGAAGATAAAAAGAGAAGCTCAGGTTGAAGGGTAAGATGTCCAGTAATTAAGCCTTACTCTTCTTGAAAAGTACCGAGCCCCAACTTTTAGTTGAAAATTTGATAAGTTGTTCATAATTCGAGGATAAACCTAGGGGGAGACCATATGGGTCCTGTGATGTTTAAGAGACTCTAGTTTCTTCCAACGCCGGTTGGAAAATGGTTTATGATAACAGTCTATAGTTTTCCACCAACTCACTAGAGGAATAAATGCTAACAGAAGCACCCTAGAGAGATGTTATGAATTGAATATGAGTATGAACTAAAAGGGAGATACACAAGTATGAGTTTGAAGGTATAGAACAACAATGTGGGGATAAAGTAAGACCGCTGGTAAGGTGTACTCAATAGGTGGATTAAGTTAAAAGCCTATGTTGGATACACAGTTAGGACAAGAGGCACCAGGTATAAAGGAATGATGTGTGTACACAACATCGCCCCAAAAGTAAGGAACCCTTAAAAGACAAAGACGACAAACTTAAGGAATAAATGGCGCAACTTCCATTCACCCCAAGAAACAAAAGATATAGGTTGGGATAAAGTTACTACTTCAAGAAAACCTTGAATAGTTATTGTCAAAATACTAGCACTGCCTTATTGGAATTGGAACGACTATAGGTGCTAAGTAATTCTCGAATGAAGATAAGTAGAAGGTAGCCTTGGACAAGTTGTTCCATGAGTCCCATTACTCAAGTACATATTAATAGATGAAGTGTCACACTAGGTATGGAAAGGTTTTCGTCGCCTTGTGATTTAGCTGAGGCTCTATACGTGGATAACCAGGTTGGAAAAATATGCAGAAAAACGGGGACATGATACAGTACCAAGTAGATTGGGGAAGGATATTGGATGAAATTGAGACTAGACATAGAGACATAGAGCAAGGCATAAGCAGATAAAGGAGTAAGTACCCTCTAAAGGCGCGAACCAAGTGAGAAAACTGCAAGGGTAAGATGGAGGCAATTGATATGGAAACATATTTGAGAGGTATGCTTAAACTTATATAAGATCCTTTACTGAACCAAGTTAAGAAGATCTGGAAGTCGTCAATAGTTGGATAGAAGTTAGAATGCTATATAAGGTAGTGTTAAGGAGTTTTTAACAAGACCTTGAATGACATAATGCTAGAAGGTGAATGCGTATGAAAGAAAAGAGTATAGAAATAAAAGGATATCGAATAACTCAAGAGATGCTATGAAGAATAATGACATCATGTTGGGTCAAAAACCAAGATGTTGGCTATAGGGTTGGTCACAAATAATGTTGCGATAGATAAATAATCAAGGAAAAAGGAAAACGAAACCTCCTATGATAGGGGATAAGAAGAGCAAAGAGTGAATAAAGGGAAAAAAAAGAAATATAATAAGATGGGACAAGCAAGTTTCAGTGTGAATAAGATGTGTACAGTAGAACAAACCAGGAGATGAAAAGACTACGTTTACCTCCTATAAGTTGCATCAGAATGATTGTGCAACCCATGGGTATGTATATATAAGCATCATTGTAAGTAAGTAAGTACATGATAAAAGGAATAGGGGCTCAATAATGGCAATACAGTTATAATATTTTGAATACCTACCGAGAGATGCGAAGATAGGTTAGGACAAACAACCGAGACAGAATTAGTACTACAGGCAAAGTAAGACCTAGCCATGGCTGGACCAAAGATCTACCATGAAATCAATTGTGGGATAAGGGAGGAAACGACAAGGTAACATCTGAGACCTAGCGAGACGGCGCTAAGATATTTCTCAAGTTAAGTTGAGCACCTTCTCGCAGTCTCATAAAGGTAAAGGATGGCACGAGATAACGTATTTAAAGTGTTACAAGCTAGGAAAGAAAATTGTGACATGATTTAACCAAGAAGAATAAAACTAACGGTTTACTAAAAGATGGCAGACTTATATGTCAATTTCCTTCGGAGTTATGTCAGGTAATGATAGATGGAGCACAAAATGACTATGAAAGCCAACTCTAAGGGTTGAAAAACAAAACCCAAAAGGGTGAGTGCCAGTTAAAGTTTTGAAAGGAGTCGAGAAGGACTATACGAGGCTAAGGATTCCCAAATTACCAACGTCATTACAAACCTATTTTATACTCTGCGAGAGTACGGTGCTATACAGGTTATTATGAGTAGTCTAATGAATCAACCCATTTGCTTTCAATCAAGACCACCTATACGGCTGAAGCTAGGTGAAGTTATAAGTCAATGAGGTAGTAAGACTCTATGAGGTTTCCCCAGCTATTATATCAGATAGAGGGACTTCAATTATAATTAACGTCTGGAAGATCAGTCCAAGAAGAGATCGAGAACACAGGTAGGTCTTAGTACCGTATTTTTCCCTCGAGCTGTTGGACAGACTAAACATACTATCAAACGCTAGAAGATATATTGTGAGCCTATGTAGCTGACTTTAAAAGTAACTGAGGCGATCTTCTACCACTTACTGAGATCGCCTATAAGCATGGCTATCATTATAGTATCTAGATAGCCCCGTACAAGACATTGTATAGTAGAATATGTAATCCCCCTATTGGAGGCAGAGACTAAAAGGACCGACATAATTGAGCAAGCTGTTGACTAGCATCCTAGAGTCGGTAGAAGTGATATTCAATTAATTTACATCGACATTCAGAGTTCAAACTAATGATTAGGCATTCGTAATAGAGTCACCCAGGAAGGGAGTAATAAGATTCGTAAAGAAAGGGAAACTTAGCCCAAAATATATTGGATCTTGTCAAGTTGCTCGTAAGGTGGACAAAGTTGCTGGTAAGTTGAGCTTACCACCTGATTGGAAAACTATACGCCTAGTCTATTAGATAGGGATATTTCGTAAGGGTACTGGTGAGCCACCCAGAGCGTGTCCCATAGATGATGTTCAGGAAATGGAATCCTGCGAGGAACAATCTATAGTCATCTTAGATCGGCAAGTTAGAAGATTGCATACTAGGATGTGACTTCCATCAAGGTATTGTGACAAAGCAAAAACCAGAAAGGGGATAACCTGGGAAGTCAAAAAAAAGAGAAGAGGAATCGAGAAGATATCCATACTTATTCCCTATATACAAAGGTAGTCTAAACCCCTAAATGGAGGAAGAAATGATGGTTATACAGAACCCCCAAAATCCTCATAAAACCCTATAAGCCGAGTTAACATTTGAGGATGAATATTCTAAAGGGGGGAAGGATGTTACACTCCACACTTTTGAACCTTGAAATGTGTTTATAGTCTTCTTGAAGGTGGCCATGAGACCCCCACTTTCCACACATATCACACAACTCTAAGGAAACAAGAATGTGATAGCCCGTGAGAGAGAAGGTTGGAAATAGAGTCGTGAGAATCCAGAATGAGTTGGAGGCCAAGAAATGAATTGTAGGAATTGATTTACCTACGTAAGCTACTAATGTAGAACTATTATACACTTGAGTTACTTAAATACATACCAAGATTACGTAGCTTGGATTACATAGGCTCTTAAAATAAGACGAGATTACGAATCCATGAGGAAGAGAAGAGAAGGACATGTGGCAGCCTAGGAAGGCGACATGTGGTAGTACCTCAAGCAAGCAGGTGACCCACCTGCTTGGGGTCAAGTAGGTGACCCACCTACTTGGGGGTGGGACCCACCAGGGACACGTGGCAACATGTGATTGGGCGCATGAAATGATGCGTCTGCTTAAAAGCGTGACACGTATCACCTTTAGGGGATTCCATGTGTCACTCTCCTAAAAGGATTATATATATATGTGTATGATGACTAAAAATTTCATTCCATATCCAAAATTTCATCCAAGAGTTGAACAAAGGAAAAAAAAAGAAACCTAAGCCTAAGAGAGAGTACTATGGCGGCAACAAGGAAACTAAGGTAAGTTTCCAAGTTTCTCTCCGTGAATTACTTACCTACGGTGTTCCTTAATTATGGGGAGATGTATATATGTATCCTACGATATATATGGAATCATTTCTTCAGATATATACCTAGAAAAGTGAGAAAGGAAAGGAAAAAATGCTAGGGGAACAAGGAGAGGAAGCTACACGTTTGCTTCAAGAAAAAGGTAAGGCCTAATTTTGTTCCGCGAATTTATTATTTAAGGTATCCCTTGGTGATATAATGATGTTTGATAACATAAAATTCCAATTTGGGGCAGCATAAAAGGGACACAAACCGTCCTCCCCATTTTAGCACATCAAGAAGTTTCCGAGATGTAGTTTTGGCGAGTTTTGGCCAATTTTTGGTAAGGTAAGGTTTCTCATTTAAATTTGGAATTTATGGTGTTGTTATGGAGTGTTTTAAATTCCCTACAAGTTTCTGGAAATGTGAAAATGTCATACAAATACTTGACGTTGAAGACAATCTAAATTGGAGTCGTTATAGTTGAATTATCGTCGAAGTAAAGTGTTGTTCTTGTGGTGTGGTGCTGAAGGTGTGTGGGGGTGTGTTGAAGGGACTAAAAGTGTTCTAAAATAGGTATGGGTTCTTCTGTTTGCAGCCACCCGACCCCTCATTTCGTATAATTAAAGGGGTTGCGAAATAAAGTCTAGAAACCCTATTTTGGTATCATAATTTTGAGAGAGTCGTTTGGAGTTTATGTTGTATATTATTGGTGTGAATTGCTTAAACATATTCTGAATTTTATTGTTGTTGGTTGTCTGTAGGTATTATGGGTGTAATTGGAAATTCAGATAGGGTACAATATAGGGGAGATGCTGCCCGATTTTCGTTAACGTCTTAACTAGTTAAAGAACTAGTCGAGGAGACGAACAAGGAAATAGATTCCATGAATACTAAGGTGTAACTTAAGATGCTGGAAAGTCAAGAGTGATTGATATTCGTATTACTTCCGTGCTGAATAGGTTCAAAGGATGACGAGGCGAATAGGATAATGAGTAACTCATAAGAGGTATGTGAAGCTTTCTCTTGGCATGTTTTGGAATAAGTATGTAAAGCTATTTTTCATTCCTTTTGGCATGTATTAGGCTTAAGTAAATTGTATGTGAAATGAGGGGATAATTTCATTCCCAGAACTCCAAGTACGCCTCATAATCCCTATCCACTGCTTAGTATAGGAACTCCTGCAAGAATTGAGTATTGCATATTAGGGCTTCTACGTGTTAAAAAGTAGTATGTGGAAAGCTATCTATCCCTTATCTTGATATGTACTTGGTATGAAAATGAGATTATGATGCCATAGTTGTTCACCGATCCCCAGGATGGGCTGGATATGAAATATGTATATGACGACCACACGAAGGAAAGTACAAACTATATAGAGCTTATTATCTTTCTTTTTCTTGCATGTCTTAATTGTAAGTTAACTATGATATGAGTTCCTTTGTAACTCTATTCTTAGCATCTCCTATTTAATTTTGAATATCGAACTCTTGTAATAGTTGCACTAGTTCCCTGGAAACTTCTATGTATTAAGGAGATAATGAATGTACGGGCTCCAAGCCTTAAAGACTATATGATACTAAGTGTTTCTGATTCCATAAACGATTTGGCCCTATGTTAATACACGTCTAGGGTCCCCAAGATTACAATTTTTATAGACCATAATGGTATTTAGAGGACACTTGAGATGACTACACTACTACTCGGGTCCTCAGGCAAAAGCTTAACTTTCTTATTCTATCGAGTCTCTGATAATGATTTAAATTACATATAGTTACCCACTACTCTATTCGTGTATACTGTAACCCTTCTTCTCCATGTCCCAGGCTAGTTATCAGATTCATGCTCAATTTCACTGCATTATCCACTAAGTCCCTCACTAGAGGGCCAGGGAATATATGTATATATATGATGATGTGTTGTAATAATGTGGTGATGGCACTGGGTCTATGATGGTTTTGTAGATGTATCCATCGGATCCCTGATAGGGCCGGCTATATGGTATAATTTGAGCATGCATGCTTTTATAAATCACAGAGTACAGGTACAGGTTCCTTATATGACATGTTATCCCCTGCTTCTCTATTTCAGATATGCTTCCAGTTGTATTATGTTATGTTTTACATACTCAGTACATATGTCGTACTGACCCCCATTCTTTGGGGGGCTGCGTTTCATGCCCAAAGGTACAAATACTAGTTTTGGGAGTCCATAGTTAGGGATTCTGTCAGCTTAGCTGGAGGAGGCTGCATTGTATCGGAGCCTAGTTTTTGGTACTGACCACTGATGTATAAAACTGTTTTGTCTATTAAAGGGTACGGCGGGGGCCCTGTCCCGCCATATGTTATCATTAATATTTTTAGAGGTCTGCAGACATGCATATATGGGTTGTGTATGTCAGTTTGATTCAGCTGGGTCTACATGATGTATGGTATATGTTATCATGTTATAGAAGCCTTATCGGCTTGCGTGCCTTTTTATGAGGCGATATAAATGAAATAGGCTCATGTTTATGGAAATATTATCGCCCAATAGGGTTCTGATGCATGGTATTGTGTTGGTTGTAGTCCAGTTTGACTACACTTGATTTATATGCATTGCATGTTCATAATTTGATGTGACCACAACTGATAAATATGTATACGAGGGTCCAGGTCAGACCCCAGTCGCGGCCTACTGGGTTAGGTCATGACATGTGCATTACAGTCCACGCTAACTAAAATGAAGTGTCCTGAATTTGTCAACGTGTCAACCACCACCCAAATGGAGTCATACTTTCCTAAAGTCTTGGGAAGTACCACCACGAAGTCCATGGCTATTCTCTTCCACTTCTATTCTCAAATATGCATTCTTTTAAGTAAACCTGCAGGTCTTTGTGTTCATATTTTACCTATTAGCAGTTTTGGCACATGGCTACATATTCAACTATGTCTTTCTTCATACCCGGCCACCAATATAGGTGTTTCAAATATTGATACATCCTAGTTACTTTAGGGTGAATAGAGTATCATGAGCCACAAGGTTCAAACAGAATTTTATGAATTATGCCATCCACCTAGGGAACACAAATCCTTCCCCTAAAGTGGAGCACTCCACCTGCATCAAATGCTGAATCTTGGGCCTTGGCCATCACCAACTTTTCTCTAATTTCATACAAATTTAAATCTTCAAACTTCTTGTCCTTAATCTCCTCTATAAAAGTGGGTCTTAGATCAACACCGACCATTACCCTACCCTTCTCTGAGATGCCTAGTCTCATGAACTTTGCCTCCAAGGTCTGAATTTCTCTAGCCAGGGGCCACGATCAGGCCCTCAAACAGGCTAGACTACCCACGCTAAACCAGTTTCCAGCTTAATGTGTCTGCTACCACATTAGCCTTACGGGGATGATACTAGATGGTGACATCATAGACCTTAAGCAACTCTATCCACCTTCGCTGTCTCAAATTTAAGTCTTTCTAGGTGAACACATGCTGCAAGATACACTGATCAGTATACACCTCACACTTGATTCCATACAGATAATGCCTCTAGATTTTCAGTACAAACACTACCGCTCCCAACTCCAAGTTATGAGTCAAGTAGTTTTTCTCATGTACCTTCAACTATCGCTAAACATAGGCTACGACGTTCTTATCCAGCATCATTAAAGCACCAAAACCTGAATGTGAAGCATCACGATAAAAAATAAAGTCTTTACCTTGCACCAAAACCTGAATGTGAAGCATCAACATAAAACTTTTATTTTTCCAAAACACCTAAGATAATTCAGAGATAGTCTGCTTGTTCTTGTTCACTATTCGAATACACCAAACTATCATCCATAAACACAATCACAAATGAATCCAGGAATGGCTTGAACACTCCATTCATCAAACTCATGAAAGCTGCAGGTTCATTAGTCAGCCCAAAACACATCAAAAAAAATTCTTAGTGCCCATACCTGATTCTAAAAGCTGTTTTGGGCACATCCTCAGTCCTAATCTTAAATTTCTGGTACCCAGACCTGAGATCAATCTTTGAGAAGACTGATGCACCTTGAACCTAACTAAAAAGGTCATCAATACATAGCAAGAGATATTTATTACCGAAGGTAACCTTATTCAGTTGTTGGTAGTCAATGAACATTCTCATACTACCATCCTTTTTCTTCACAAACAACACTAGAGCACCCCACATAGAAGCACTGAGATGGATGAATCTCTTATCAAGGAATTCATGAATTTGAGCCTTAAGCTCTCTCAACTCTTCCAGAGCCTTATGGTAGGGAGGAATAAAAATTGGACGAGTGCCTGAATCTAAGTCAATGCAGAAGTCTGTGTCTTTGTCAAAAGGCATACCATGCAACTCTAAAGGAAACACTTCTGGAAATTCACCCACTACCAGAATAGACTCGATGGAAGGAGAATCTACATCAACATTCCGAAGATAGGCTAGATAGGCAAAACAACCCTGCCCCACTATTTTTCTAGGCTGGCAAGAAGATACGACCTTAGCTCGCTTAGACTTGTACACCCTTTCCACTCTAACCATTCCCTCCCCGGGATGTCTAGAGCCATAATTTTTGCATTATAATTAACCATAGCAAAATAAGGGGACAACCAAGTCATGCCTAAGATTACATCAAAATCAGTCATGTCTAAAATCAATAAGTTAAACCAAGTCTGGAATCCCATAAACATCACAGAACAAGCATGATAAAGATGGATGACTATTACTGACTTTCCAACAAGGGTAGAAACAGGGATAGGGGCATCAAATTTATCACATAATTCATGAAAACCCAAGGCATTTTCACAGACATATAGAATAAGTAGACCTCGAATCAAATAAAATAATAGCTATCTGGTCATAGATAATAATAGTACATGTGATCACTACGTTAGATGCTTCTGCATCGGTCATGCCCAAAAATGCATAAAACTAATCCCGAACATGCTAACGGGACACCTCCCTTCTTGCTTATGATTTTCCTCGACCTACACAACCATTACCTCAGCACCCAAGGCCTCTCTGGTTTCTGCCTCTCCCACCCTGTGGACGTCCTCTACCATTGCCTTCCTCGATCGCGGGGACTACTACTCTAGCTTGTTGAAACTATTCTACTAGGGTGAGGACATTCTCTCTATATATTCCCCAGTTCTTCATAACTTAAAAAGCCGCAATAAAAAAATAGCCTGCTACCTGGGAATGATTCTTCTTGACCCTCATGGGTCGAATGCTGCTATGGAGTACCTGAAAATTACCAGTAAAAGCAGAAAGATTTGACTGAATTGGTTAGGCTATAATTATCGGCCTGCCTAACCCTCTAGAATAGGATCCTTGGATATTACCTGTGCTCTTGGGCTTCTTAGCCAAAGCCTTGGCCTACCCATGTCTCCTCACTCCCTCTACCTTCTTTATAAAATCATTGACTTCATTGAAACTTTGGTCTAACAAAGTCATATGAACTGACAACACCTACAATTCAGGGTTCAACCTCTTCATAAAAAACATAATTCTTTCCGCCTCTATAGTTACCTGCTGGGTAGCATACCTAGACAGCTCATGAAATTTGGCCTCATAAGTAGCCACTGACATACCTCCTTGCTCCAGTTCTATGAACACATCCTTCTTGCAGTACCTTAAGATATAAGGAACATATTTTTTGAGGAACAAAGCATGAAACTAAACCCATGTAAGTGAGGGCATCACTGGCGAGCGACACTCCACTTACGCCCTCCACCATTGCTTGGTCTCACCTTGCAACTAAAAAAACACAAACTCCACCCCATGCTGATGTACTATGCCCATCTTATGCAACCTCTTGTAGCAGTCAAGGATGATCTTATAAGTGTCCTTATTATCGGTACCATGGAATACTAGAGGCTTGA
The DNA here is from genome assembly GCF_947179165.1 of Solanum dulcamara. Classification (NCBI taxonomy): domain Eukaryota; kingdom Viridiplantae; phylum Streptophyta; class Magnoliopsida; order Solanales; family Solanaceae; genus Solanum; species Solanum dulcamara. The sequence goes on along the minus strand of NC_077244.1, from coordinate 10,624,009 downwards.
TCTTTAGAAACTTTAGGAGCATATCGTGCTCAGTGCCAGTCATAGAAGGACCCAAAAATGGTATGAAAAAGGTGTCAGTGCTTGCCACCTTATCTACCAGCGCAGGTGTAGTAGAAAAGGATGAGAAATAAAAGATGGGGCTACATCCATGGTGGGAATGGCTCCAGTACCAGCCAACCCACTCAAAAAAGCCATGACCTACTATGCTAATATAGGGTCCAGAGGGGGAATACCAGCAAACCCAGTTTGGTTGTCTTCTACTTATTAAGTATTCTCTTCCTCTCCAACTTCTACATCTTCCCCTAACTCATTTTGGGGAGCGGAAGAGGCCTCACCTATTGGCATCTCTTCAACTAGGACTTCCACTCTGTCAGGTGCTGCTCTCTCTCACCTCTTTCCACGTCTTCCTCTTCTACCTCTACCTCTTTCATACCCTCAAACTGCTGGCTCCTCCTCCTGCTCAACTGGAATGACGGGCAGAACACCATTATAGCGAGTATTAACCATATGCAAACAAGAGAGTAAAAAAGTTAGATACTAATTTGGATCACCATATACCAATTGGAATCACATTATAGCATAAGGAAAGAAGATAGAGAATCTTTTTCTAAAGTCCTATAGCCTCTCAAAGAAAAGTACAGACGTCTCCGTACCATTCTGCAAGATTCTACTAAACTAATTTTGATACAACGTGATCAACAAACCTAGGGCTCTGATACCAGCTTTGTCACGATCTCGACCCGCCATGACTGGCAACACACTAACCCTTCAGTGGGAGAATAATTTTTACAGCCCAAGCTAATAACACTTATGCGATATAAATAATTTAAAGATGCAAAAGAAGGTTTAATCCATAATTAATACTGAGTTTCCATAAACTAAAAAATAATATAATCAACAAACTTAACATCTATAAGACATCCTAGGAACTGAAAGTCATTTGTACCAAAACTGTAAACTAATAAGTCTAGAATAGGAGAACAATTCCCATAAGAAAGTGACTAAAGATATAATCAATGTCTGAACATTTAAGTCTTGGAAGGACTAGAAATAGTAGAGAGTCCACGACAACCTAAAAAATTAAGCTCATCGTTGAACTCGAAGAATTTTTCACTCTTTTAAGAGAGGTCTCTCTACAGTCGGCTGAATATGCTCTGTACTCAATAAAGCCAGAGCAATTGTAGTATCAGTACAAAAAATCAATAATGTACTGGTAGGATCACGCGGCTAGTCAGTAAGCAAAATATGGACAATTAAAGCCAATATAATAAGCATATATATAAAGAACAACTTAACCTTTTTCATCTCAAATAATACTCATCAAGATCACAATTCAAGAACCTCAATATCATACAACTTCACATAAGGATCCTTTCATGGGACCTGTAAATACTTAATTTATGTCAAAACGTGACATTTGATCCATGGTTTGTGTCGGAACGTGACATTCAATCAAAATATGTGTTGGAATGTGACACCCAATCAAATTATGTGTCAAAATGTGACACCTGATCCCAACATACAAGCAATTATAATTACATTCAGGAATCAACATTATGTCACTAAGAACAGGTTTATTTCACATAATTTCTAATATGGTTCCCTATTCATATTAACATATGCATAACATGAAGTAATTTAGCAAGTACATGAAACCGATACAAGAAACAAAACCATCACCTACCTTGAATTCGAGCTTCAACCACTCTAAGATATAAGAGCTTTCCCTTTTTGGGTTTGTTCTACTTGTTCTTGGTCTAAAACAAGTCACATATATACAAAGGATCAATACAATGACATAATTCACATGCATTATAATATAATTCCCCTCCTAGGCCAAAACGCATGATCCTAACTTCACCCTAGGGCTATTTCCCACCATTAGTTTCAATTCAAAACCCTCTCCCAATGATTACCAAATATAGTTTCTAGGTTCTAAGAATTAAATTATGAAGTAAAGGAGTGATTTACTTATCTTAGATACAAAATATGGTTGAAATCATCAAGAATTCACACTAGGTTTCTTTTGGTCTCTTAAGAATGCAGTGGGAGTCAAATAATCATTTTGGTTTTTTTTCCGTCTTTAAGTCGTGACTGCCCCACTCTGGCGGGACCAACCCGCTTTGGTGTGTTAAATCCTGCTCTGGATGGTTAAACGAAAATAAAGAGTTTCAAACTTGTGATCCAAAATCCCATTTCACAACACATCCCCTCCCCAAGACATCTTAAATTATACCTTTCATGTCAAGTCCAATTTTGGAAGTTTTACTCACCCGAATACGATTCCGCAAGGTTGTACATGCTCTGTATTATCTTGTCTATCAGCTAACTAAATTACTGATTTTATCACCTACATATTATAGGGTTATACTAGACCTCACTTGACTCAGAATTAATCCAAGTTTGACTTAGGCTAAATTTTTCCGAAGTTACTACCTAAAGTTTTATGGCCAAATTCTTTTTCTATTATCCTATCCATAATGACGGGGATAGGATGTTATATGTTTCTAGGCGGGATACCCTGACTAGGATCTTCATCAAAAGGAACAAAAAAGTAGGGATGAGTACAATCCACATGTACTCAGTAGGTTTAGCCAACTGAGCATAAGAAATTAATCAAACCTATGAAATAAGCTAAGGAACTCTTCTACCTGCATAAAGAAAATTCCCAATCCGGTATCAGTGCCGCTAATTTATAATGAACGATACGAGTAAGGTTAACACATAACTACAGTTCACTATAATAATTAATTGGATAAGTCAGGTATCATAGATATCAATGCAATACAATACAATATGATGATGCAATGATATGGTGCTACGGTGGAATAAAGGTTGTCGCACAATCTATAGTATACAACTGTTGAGCTAAGGCTTCTAAATAAGGACCCATGGGGGACTTGCAGTCCATATAGCGAATCACAATCTCGAAATCTCAACCACTTTCCTCCTAGCTTGTGGTCAAGGATAAAAAAAGTTCCATATTTTCTTTCTCAAAAAGATTTTCACAGTTCTGAACTTCCCAAGATCAATGTTTTACTGAATGAGGATAAATGTATCACAACATATATGGGATGGAAGTAATATTCTACTCAACATTTATATACAAGTTTCAAGTTCTCTAAACTCAACCTAAATATGATATTCACCCTCAATAGATAACAATGGAAATGAATTTTATTAAAAGAAGTGTTCACCATCTTTTGAAAATATTTTAGTGCTCAAATATGTTCAAAACCCCCAACTAAACCTATGAGGGGGCATTACTAGTCAAATAGTCTCCTCACACCTCTCTCATAGGAAAATCATAAATTAAATACTCTCAAAACTGATAAGATAGCAAATAAGGCCCCCACACGGGCTACACAACACAAATAGGCCCCCACACAAGCATCCCAATATAAATAAGCCCCCACATGGGAATCCTAAGTGAAATTAGTAGTCTCAAATCATGATACAACTCCATCCCAAAGTCTATAACATATGAATGACTAATTACCCTATCTCAGTCTAAAGAACGATAGTCAAGCCTACCTCAATTGCTGAAACCGTACCTGAACGTTTCTACCGGATGAAAACCCCTCAAATTTAACATCTAAAATGAAAATAAACTATCAAGAATGAAACATACACATCACAAGAAGTCTAATGACACCCATAATGCAAGGTTTCAGACTGTGGGTAAAATGATCTAAAAGTTGATTAATTTTAGAGAAGGGTAAAACTGGAAATCGACTTCAGAATCAGGTTCTATATGTAAAATGGAGCTCATGGATGAAAAATCCACAAAATTTGAGTAAGAATTGGGTTTAAAATCACCATTTTGGGTTTAGGTAAAATCAAGGAATTTAGAAGTTAAGATCACGATATATTAAATGGAAATGATGGATTTTAGTTAGAAAATTACTTACCCAATGTTTTCCACAAAAATTCTTGTTCCAATCGCCATCCTCAATCTCAAATGCGTCAAAAATGGAAGAAATGATCCAAAATCCTGACTTTAAACTCTAAACACTGAAAGCTACACAAAATGCAAATGAACGACCAGGCGACCGAGATACTAGTTCCAGAAGGTCATAAATGACTTGGGGTCGCTATAGGAAAGCTCTAAATAATTAAATAGAAGTAGTATAAGAAAAATGACCTGAAGGTTCAATACAGTTTGTGTGTATAGAACTTTGAACGAATCCCGAGAGGCATTTTGGTGAATTTGAGACTTGGTGAAAAATATGTTTTGTCTTTCATATGGTGCCTTCACTATCGCGATAAGATGTCTCTTTCACGACACTCTACTTTAGAGGAGGCCTTCTCTTTTGTGAAAGGGAGGATAATTGCGGGGGTCTCTTTCGTGATCGTAGAGATAGAGTCTTAGTATTGGCGATCGTAACACCTAAGAGTTCAAGGAACCATAGGGGACTCACAGTCCATATATACCTGTTGAGCTAAGGCTTTCGGAAAAAGACCCATTGGGGACTCACAGTCCATATATTGAATCACAAGTAATTCCTATAGTGACCCCAAGTTATTTATGACCTCCTGGCACTGGTAGATCGGTCACCTGGTCGTTTGTTTGGATTTTGTGCAGCTTTCTTTGTTTAGAGTTCAAAGTCAGGATTTTGGGTTATGTCTTCCATTTTTGACTTTATAATTTGAAAATTTGACTTCGGTAAGACATATGGGAAAATAGCCTCAGAACAGATTTCTGACTGTTTTATTATCTCGGGAATGACCAAACTAAGCAAGAAGCATGGTTGGCTTGAGTCCCAAGGCTTTCGGTGCGAACTTAAACCACTTTAGCATTTTAGCTTTAGAAAATTAGCCAATATTTGCTTTGGTCACCTTTCTTGGAAAACGTACCCAAATGGAAATTCTGACAACGTGGTTAGCTCCAGAATATCAATTTTGGTCTAAAATGACTTTTTATTTTGCTGCCGAGGCATTTGGACTTATTTTGAACCCATCGATGGATTTTTGTTAAAAATGGCCTTTGGGAGTGGGACCTACATTCAGTCCTAACGACCTCGTATGAAAATTTCAACTGCAATACTGTGTCTAGAATATCTAATGTGGTGGGGTAGCATAGTTTGTTTGCGTACATGGGGTTCTGAATGAATTCCGGGCACCACATCGGAGACTTTAAAAATGGGAAGAATCTATTGGTGCACTATATCTAATGCGCCCTCGTATATAAGACAATCATTTTTTGCTTTTCTATAGAATTTCAAAGTTGAACATCTTGAGCTATAAAACTCCAAATTGGATGATTCAAGAATCTAGGTTGTGAGATTTTTCAAGGAGAATGTGTTGGTGAGCTCAAAAGCTACTTTGGGATCTTTTTTTGAGGTAAATTCTCATTTTCACTTGCTGCCGTGGCTACTTTGTGAACTCAATTTGGGGGATAATTTGAGACTTGATGTATCCCTTATTCTAAGTCTGAATTTGATGATTCTATTGACTATTTTTAGTGTTTTTTTGAGTAGAACATCGTGGTATTGTTAACATTAACTGTAGGCCTCCCATTTCTAGTAAATTTACTGGTTTTATTTTCTATCCCATTTCTAGTTCTTGAGAAAATCCAGATTTTTGTTATATGTTGATATTGTAATGTTTCCAAGCCCCGAATTGTATCCTATTTTAGAACATGAGCTCGGGGAACTGACTAGGACCTATTTGTAGTGTTCATTCCAAAATTTTCAGTGCGGTTCCCACTTCTCCATTTTGACCCCAAAATTGGTCTTTCTCTGTTTCTTGCAATTTTAGTGTCAAAATGACCGTACTGATGTTGTGATTCTTTTTTTGATAGTGTATCTGTGATCAGAGGCCCTTCGGAAGGGAAAAGCTCTGGCGGAGTAGTTTGGAGCAAGTGTGTTCGACCTACATATAGGATACAAGTTTCCTCTTTGTTAGATTGATCTTGGGAACGTAGATTCATGTTGGTTAGTTAGAATTTGGGTTTGGGTAGTATCGAATCATGCATATACATTTAGAAATCATGTGTTTCCTTTTCAGGGTTTTATTGGGTACTTGTCAGTATACTACCTGCTTTGTTGTTTGTCCATTCCTTGTGACCAATGTGTATACTGGTTTATTAATTTATTTGAATCATTTCGGCCTTAGCCTAGGTGTGACTAGTGCTTGCCTTAGAAATGCATAATTCAGAACTGATATACCTTAGTTTTACCCCGACATTGTTCAGCCAGCTTAGATCCTTGTAGACTGATGTAGCACACATGAGTATGATAGTTTGCACCGTATCTAGGCAATACCTTTTATTCAATGACAATTTGTCTCTACTTATCCCTGATTTTGCAACTTCACGAGTTTCGGCAGTGGCCTAAATTTCCATTCTGTGGTTTAAGGTTGGTTCAAGGTTTAGTTCTGATGGTCTTTTTTGGTGAGTAATATATGGACGACAATCCAAGGACTTTTAGTATCCATAGATGATTGGTAGCATTTGCAGTAGCGATATTTGCACCTTGGGGAGCATCCGGTAGACCAGGTCTGGCCTCCATATATGATCAGTCTTGGGTACTTTTGGGGAGCATATGGTAGACCAGGTCAATCCTCCGTAATTGATCAGTCATGGGTACTTTTGGGGAGAATCTGGTAGATCAGGTCTGGCCTCCGCATTTGATTAGTCTTGGGTACTTCTAGGGAGCATCTGGTAGACTAGGTTTGGCTTCCGTATTTGATTAGTCTAGTTACTTCTAGGGAGTATTCACTAGACCAGGTCCGGCCTCTGTATTGTTAGGTATTACTAGGTTGGATTGTGGTTCTAGGATGATATTCTCTAGCCCTTGGTTCTCGATTTCAGATCTTAGTAGTTGTAGCTATTTTGTATACTCATCGGGCTTTAGGGGGTCTAGTCGGGTTTAAGGGGTCCAATTAGGTGTATTTGGGAACGAGTATACCTTCTAGCCTTATGAGGTTCCAATTAGGTGTAGTTTAGCTGTAGTTAATTTAGTTAGTCCTTTTACACTCGTGTGAATTCCAGTTCGTTCTTTTCTTAAGACTTCTATTATTGACCTCTATTTTGTCTATTCCTTCTTTTCATATTACCTTTAATTTCCAAGATCAGTCGGCCTATGATGCTTATTGGGTACCTAATATTTTGGTATTCAAACTACACTCTGCATTTATTTTTGTGATATAGGTTCGAGCACGAATAACCAGCATTGATTCGAGCCTACTGCAGTCTGATCTAGAGACAGGGGGTGAGCACTTGACATTTTGTATTGATCCATTGTCCATCTGTATATATATAGACTACTCCTTTGTTTTTTGAGACAGTCTTGTCTCAGTGGTTCACTTTTGAGACTTAGATTCTTTTTGTTAGACAGCTCTGTACTTATGACTTTCAGTTTCTGTGATGGATCTTTTGTATGTATATTCATTTTGGTTTTTCTTCCGTTGAGTTATCTTGTTTATGTTAGTATTGCCTATTCAAGTTTAGTTTTCACCCTTAAACCTCTTACTAGTTGTTCTTGGTTACGGATTGTCTTACCTACTAGGGGTTATGGAACGTGCCATCATGACCTGGGAAATCGGTTCGTGACACAAACCATATATGCTCCCCTACTAAATTCGACATTCCAAACTCAATGGAACCATTGAATTTTTTTTTTTAGGTCTCCTTAACCCAGAACTCGATAAGTTGCAACTAAACTAACTTCGAACCTCAAAAAGACCAAAATGAGCTTGGGACCTACGAAAAATATAAGGAAGCCTCTATTAGACCTAAAATCACCCACTAAACCCAACAAAATCAACATAAATCCAATTTGAGTCTCCGAACTCTAATTGTTGACAAAACTCAAACTTAACTCATTTAAAACCAAACTTTCAAACTTAGGACCCTAATTTTATGAAAAAACTCTAAATTCGAAAAAGAAGACACTCTTAGACTAATTTCCATATTTCAGAGCTGGTGGAACTGACAAAATTCCAATCCAAGATGCGTAGCTGCGATTGGTGCCAAAAGCCAATTTTGAGCAACTTAAACCTTTAAAATTCAAAAACTTGCACAATACAAAACCTTTTAAGAATTTACCAAAACTAACCAAACACACAAGTAGATCAATTAGCACTCAGGGAAACTAACTAGAGGGGAAAATGGTTTCTTAAGAATTTATGAAAATGAGCCTCAACGTCAGTATAACATACACTACTAAAAATGATGTTCGTCCTTGAATATAAGATAAAGGAAAGTACCTAGAGTCTCAAAAAGCTGAGGGTAACAGGTCTGTATGTCAGACTTGAACTCCCAGGTCGCCTCCTCAATAGGTCGATATCACTACTAAACCTAAATCGAAGATATCTCCTTGTTCCTGAGACTACAAACATACCTGTCTAGAATGGCTACCAGTACCTCCTGATTAGTAAAATCTGGACCCAACTCTACAACATCATAATAAATCATATGGGACTTGTTCGGTATATATCTACGAAGCATGGACACATGAAACACTAGATGGACAGCTGACAATCTAGGGGGCCAGACCAACTCATAAGCCACCCCACCCAGTTTCCTCAGAATCTCAAATGGGCCAACAAACCTCAGGCCAAGCCTGTCCTTCTTCCCGAGTCTAATCAATCATTCATGGGCAATATCTTTAGCCATACACGGTCGATTACTATGAACTCTAAGGGATGGACCCTCCTGTCAGCTTATATCTTTTGACGACTCTAGGCTAACAATAGTCGATTCTGAATCAAGCGTACCACTCCATAGAATCTCTGAGTAAATTAGTATCCAATGTATTCACAACAACTGACAAACCACCCAATGGGAGATCGGTACATACAACCATATAACATCTCAAATGGTGGCATTTGAATTCTAGAGTGATAGCTAGGCAAACTCCGCTAAGGGGAAGTGTTGGTCCCATTGGGCACCAAAATCAATCACAAAGGCCCTAAGAATATCCTCCAACAGTTAAATAGTCCGCTCGGACTGTCCATCATTCTAGGGATGAAACATTGAAGTCATGTCTAACAGAGTGCCCAAACCATGATATAATGCCTCCCAAAAGTGAGAGGTGAACACCGAACCCCGATTTGACACAATAGAGATAGGCAACTGGTGCAACCTAACAATCTCATAATTGTAGATCCTATATAACTGCTTCGTATCGTATCTACTCTTCACTGGAAAAAATAGGCTGATTTGGTCAATCGATCCACAATAATGCAAACAGAGTCATAATTACCCAATGCTATGGGTAATCCAGTAAAATAATCTATGGTAATACGCTCCCACTTCTAGTTGGGAAGGGGCATCCTTTGCATCGGACCCTGCAGTTTTTGATGTTCATACTTCACTTGTTGGCAATTTAGACACAGCCAAAAAATCAATAATGTCTCTCTTCATGCCACACCACCAATATTATTGTTTTAAGTCTTGAAACATCTTTGCCGCTCCCGAGTGAATAGAATACTTGGAAAATAGAGCCTCCTCCAATATTATATGTACCCAATCACCAACTTTGGGCACACAAATGCGACCATTAATCCTCAAAACTCCATCATGATCAAGAGAGGCTGATTTGGCTTCACCTCTCAAAACTTTGTCTCGAATGGTTCTCAACTTGTCATCATCAATCTGGTGTGCATGAATATGATACATCAAAGTAAACCTAGCCTCCGCAAAGGTCAAAATGCTATAATGTGTAGAAATATGAAGTCGGGCCAATTTCCTAACCAATGACTGAATCTCCAAAGACAAGGCCCTCTCATCCACCTTAAGAAAGGCCAAACTACCCATGCTAGGTGCTTTGCGATGCAAGGCATCCGCTACCACATTAGCTTTGCCCGGTTGATAAAGAATGGTGATTTCATAGTATTTCAATAACTACAACCACCTACGCTGCTCATGTTAAGGCTATGGTGATCAATAAAGACCTCACAATACACACCATAGCGATAATGCCCCCATACTTCAGAACAAACACCACTGCCGCCAACTCTATATCGTGGGTAGGGTAGTTCTTCTTATGTATCTTCAACTGTTGAGAAGCATAAGCTATAAATATACTTTTTTGCATCAATACAAAACCCAAACCAACTACTAAAGTATCACAAAATACAATTAAGACCACACCATCCTCGGGTAATGCTAGAATAGGTGCTGAACTCAATAACTCCTTGAGCATTTGAAAGATCACCTCACACTCATCAGTCCACTGAAATAGAACAATCTTTTGAGTTAGCCTATTCAATAGGGAAGCAATAGAAGAGAAATCTTGAAAAACCGACGATAATAGCTTTCCAACCCAAAAAAACTCTGAATCTCAGTAATGGAAGTAGGCCTAACCCAATCAGGAACCACTGCAACCTTGGAAGGATAGACCATAATACCATCCTTGGTCACCACATGACCCATGAATTCCATGAAATCGAGCCAAAACTAACATTTGGAAAATTTTATATACAACTTCTCCTCACTCATTCTCTGAAGTACGGTCTTCAAGTGACTAACATGATCAGCCTCATTCTTGGAAAAAACCAAGATATCATTAATAAACACAACCATAAATATCCAAATATGTCGGAAATACCCGATTCATTAACTCCATAAAAGTAGTCGGGGCAATAGTCAACCGAAAGGACAAAACCACAAACTCATAATGCCCATAATGAGTCTTGAATGCAGTCTTCGGGATATCAGATTCCGAAAATTTTAACAGATGGTAACCCTATTTCAAGTCAATCTTAGAGAACAGTGATGAACCTTCAACTATCGATAGTAACTACATATCTTTATAGTACCATACTTCTTCTTCCCAAATAAGACCGGTGCACCCCATGGTGATACACTAGGTCGAATAAACTCCTTCTTCAACAAATCTTCTAAGTGTTCTTTCAACTCCTTCAACTTTGTTGGAGCTATCCAACATAGAGAAATAGAGATGGGCTTGGTGCTTGGCTCCAAATAATTCACAAAATTGATATCAAAATCGAGAGGCACGCCCGACAAGTTGTAGAAAATACTTCCATAAACTCCCTTACCGCCTTCATGGTCTCTAAAGGAGATGACTCCTTAATAAGATCACGTACATGAGACAAAAAAGACAAGAAAACTTTATCCAACATACAACGAGCAATGATATAAGATATCAACCCCTTAGGACTCAGACTACCCTTCCACAAAAAGCTAGGCAAACTAGGATACGCTAAGGTCATAGTCTTTGGATAACAATCTAAAATAGCATGATTGGGAGATAACTAGTCCATACCCAATATCACATCCAAATCAAGCATGTCTAATAAAATCAAATCCGCATGGATCTCTGTACCTAAAAATATCACCATGCACCCTTGGTATACTTGATCCACCACTAATAACTCATGTATTGGGGGTAGAAATAGTACCCACATCAAAGTAAGTTGATACATAAGTATATGTAAATCTTGAATCAAAGAATACTAAAGCATAATGGTGACAAACCAGAACAATACTAGTAATAACTGCATTAGGGGCCTCAGCCATAGATATACTCGGTATAACATAGCATACTGACGGTCACCTCTAGCCTGTGAATCACTATGAGCTCCACCTCTAGCTTTACCCTTGGCACCTTTGGTGCCACCTCTAGTACTCTGCGAAGCACCTTGAATAGCTGGAGTAGGTGTAGAATAAACAACTAGTGTCCCAGGGCAATCCTGGGCTATATGCCCAAACTTATCACACACAAAACAATCTTGAGGACCTGAACCCCATGGAGGATAAACAATTGTATCAACACGCCCTCCGAAGTTCAAAGAACCACTATAACCCATCTGACCTAATCTAGGTCTACCTGGACCATCTCTGCCCTGAATAGCTATCTGGACTGGTCTGTCCTGATAATGATGGGTGCTCGAACATGAGTACTCCCTTTTTCTGGAGGAATGACCTCTAAACTGACCCTATCAATGGAACCTCTTAGCCCCTGCCCTGGCTAGCATATTTGATACTCTTTATTATCTTAGCATGGTCAATAATACTCTGAAAGGTACCTCTAGATAGAACAAGAGATATTGTAGAATCCTGAATAAAACCAGCGAATCCCTTTACCAGCTTGCAAATCTCCTCAAAATTAGTAGGAATACAGAACATAGCATCACGAGACAACTCATGGAAGCGAGCCTCATACTCAAATACAGATAGAGAGTTCTGTTGTAATCTATTAAACTCATCCCTTCACTGATCATGGAGGTTATAAGACACAAACCTCTCAAGAAACACCTCTGTGAACTGCTCCCAACTCATCATAGGGGAACTAGTAGGCCTACGAGCAAAAATCAACCTCCACCACTCCTTGGCCACTCTTGTAAATTGATATAAAGTGTAAGCTACTCCATATGCCTCTAAAATACCCAAGTTGAACAAACTGTCCCAACACTTAGTCAAAAAGTCATAGGCCTTCTCTTTGGTCATACCATTAAATCTAGGAAGTACCAATCGAACAAACCTCTTAAATCTCTTTTGCTCATCTACTAACATGGAAGAACTAGTAGAAATTAGTGAAGCTACAAATCTCAAAGGTATGATAAAATGCATGGAAGAAGAACCCAGAGTCTAAAATCCAATACTAGGCCCCTGAACTGGCGGTATAGCCTCAACTGAGACAGTAGAGCCTGAAGTACCAGGAAGAACACCAAGAATAGGATCACCATCCAATATAGCTAATAGTCTAACTAGTAACTCCTGAAGCATCAAAGCACTATCAGAAACCACAAGAGGCTGGGCTAGCCTCTTCTCATTTTCCTGCTGCTTATAATCCTCATTGTGCTCATACATGGTCTCAGGAGATGGATCTCTAGATCATCCATAAATAGGTATTTCTCCTCTATCTAACCCTCGACCCCTAATCCATCACGTCATCATCCTCTCTTGCAAATTGAGGCTTGGGTAGTAGGTGTAGCCTCATTCTTGGTAACTCTAGCTCTAGTCCTCACCATCTGTATAGAAGGAATAAATTAGAGGTATACAACACTTGATATGAATAATTCGCATAAAAGGAATCAAATGAAGGAATTTCTCCTAATAAGTATCTTGTAGCCTCTTAAAGATAAGTACGAACGTCTACGTACCGATCTACAAGACTCTACTAGACACCATGCCCTTTTTCTTATGTGTAACACCCTATGCTTTCCTAACTTAAACTAGGCTCGATGACTATGAGAAAAATTGAGGGAAAGAATTGATCCTGAGGACCATAAGTGTCTAGGATTTGTAGATTGTTCAATGAGTTGTAGGGATGACTCGTAGACCTCCCCAATACTTGGTAAATTTGAACCCTTCCTACAATCGACCTCTATGATTTATAGACTATTCTACGAGTTATAGAAATGACTCATAAAACACTTGAAACTTAACCAAAATTCCAGAACATCAATGTCACTTCTACAAATATATTTAAGAAATCATCAAAGAGTATATGATTTGTAATAAAGACTCATCTAAAAAGTTCAGAGACTTACTTTTCTCTTGTATTCAAAGACCTGTAGGACAAGTCGAGTCTACAACTTATTGAGTGGTTTACGACTCGTAGACTTAAGTCATAGACCATAATCTTTTCCAACCCAGTTGTATGAATGGAATTGATAACCCATCAAAGTTTCTACGAGTCATAATGACAACTCAAAGACGACCAATTTTAGGTTTTAATAAAGGGTATATTTGTTTTTTCCCACCTTCCCAAACAAAAACCTTGACGTTTTGAGACTATTTGATCCCCTTATCAATATCTTAAATACATAACACTCTTATTAACACTTAGATTATTTGAGAGCGAGGTTTTGAGAAGAAGAAAAAGGTTAGGGTTCAAGTTCTTCAAGCGAGGTCTTCGAATTATCGATTATTTATCGATTCCAGGTATGTAAGGTTGAACTAAAACATGAATTTTTTTTCCTTCATGTGCCTATGATTGTTATAGGTTGATTATGAAAGGATCGAGTCCCTATTAATGTGTTCTTGAGAATTTTTTTTCTAAAATGTACACGTTTTAATGATTATTAATAAATTCATACGTTTCTATGAATAAATTACTTGAACATATGATTTGAACTACTTGTTTCATAAACCCTAATAGTTTGTTGATTCATATTAAATTGTATATATTTAAATATTGAGCCTAGAGCCTTGAATTTTTGAATGTATGATTGTGATTGGGATATGAGCATGATGATAGTTTTGATGAACTGATAGTTTTAAAACTTCTTTTAAAATAAATAATTGGGAAATTAATTAGTTGAAAGGATGGATTTGATAGAACAAATGAGTTGAAAAGAATCTAAAACAGACTTATTAATTTGGTTTGATTTGGATTGATTGTCTTATAAGCTTTGAGTCTTGGGAGGAGTATCGAGTATCGAATTAGGTAAGATAAAGTAATAACTCGAACCCAATAACTACGTCGATAACCTTAGGAGAGGACTGAATTGCTAAGTCAGATTTTTCCTAAATTATATTCCTGACATGATACGACTTAATTCATTTTGAATCCATAATTGGTTAATTTTTTCTTACCCCAACAACGTATTGTACAGATGTGGCAACAACTTTGCCTTTTTTTTCTATCACTAGCTCATAAGCGATGGTTGTCGGATAAGAGAAACTCCCATATAGGTATTAGTACTTTGATTTGGATTGGAATCGATTGGATTGGATTTTGTATGATTTAGTCTTCGTCTAAATCTTATTCTTGTTTAGACTTAGCATATCTTGATTTAGTTGTTCACCTTTCCGAGTTAAGATCTCTGAGTTGATTTGATTCTACCTTTGATGCATGTTTCATTCTACTATATTACATATTCGTACATTACACTTACTGATGTCCATTTGGGCCTGCATCATTTCATGATGCAGAGATAGTTACTAGAGATCATCAACAGGCACATCGTTGAGAATATATTCGCATTAAGCTATTTGGTGAGTCCTTCCTGCTTTCGGAGGATACCATATTCTTCTTTCTAGCTTTTAAGTTAGCTTTTTATTATTTGATTTGAGCTAAACATTAACCTGCCATTGGCACCAGCTAGACTATTGATAGAGGCTTCATAGATGAAATTATAGATATTGTCAATTGATTTTGTTTTTTACTAATTTCATCCATACTAGTTTGTTGATCAGATTTGATTAGAAAGATTTTTGGCCTTTGGTCTTATTTATGAGTAGTATTATTAATGAGTTGAGTCTTCCGCTGATAAAATATGGTTGAGTGAACGTGTGATTGGACTAAGTGGTTCACTTGAGGACCCATAATGGTCTTTGAGTGCCCGCTAAGTCTAGGGTACCATCTCGAGGCGTAAGAAACTTGGCATCAGAGCACAAAGCTCAAGAGTCCTAGGGTGTCTATGAAGCCATGTATAGCAGTCTTTCTTATGGGTGTGTCATGCACCACACTTATAATTAGGAGACTATAGGATATTAGGAATTATTTCACTTCTTTATATTCTGAGTTCATGCGAAAGAGTTTAACTCAAAAAGTTCCATCCTACTTCATGCGTTACATGTTTGCAGATAATGCCTCCTAAACGCACCACTATCCAGAGGAACACTGCCAATACCGAGGTTCCAGAATCTGAGATGCTCCCACTTTTTGGTGTGAGGACTAGGGGCCAACGTGCAAGGTCTACTGAGGCAAACTAAGTACCTACTATTCAGTCAGCTCCTACTTCAGAAGCTAAGTTCAGAGGTTCCATCACTATGCTCATCCAACTAATAGCGGGACAGAGGGGTAACCAAGATTCACCAGCTCCCAACTTGAGCTCTTAAGAATCATCAGCTTCGGTAAGGATCTGAGACTTCTTGAGGATAAACCCACCAGTCTTCACAGGTTCTAAGGTTGAGGGGGTTTAGTTGGTGTCTTATTAGCTCAAGAATATGGCGAATGTATGGTATAACCAGTAGGAACAAGGTCGAGGTAAGGATGCTGATCCTGCTATTAGGGATAAGTTTGATGGAGCCTTTCTTGATCACTTCTTTCCCAGAGAATTAAAGGAGGCGAAAGTGGAAGAGTTAGTGAATTCGAAGAAATAGGGTCTGATATTGAGGTAACATAGTTTGAAGTTCATCTAACTGTCTAGATATGCTCCAGAGATGGTCCTAGATATGCGGTCTAAAATATGGAAGTTTGTCTTCGAATTGGGAAAACATATGAACAATGAGTGCAAAGCATCACTGCTAATTTCTTACATTATTATTTTAAGATTAATTGTGTATGCTCAGCAGGTAGAGGATGATAAGAGGAAATACAAGGAAGAGCATTTGAGAAAGAAGGCAAAATCAGCTGGGCATAAGAATGAGCAAAGACAGAGTAAGGGCCACAAGTCCTTCTTTTAGAAAAGGTCTTCCAACTATGCTACATCAGCGGCAAGTGCACATGCACCATATAATAAGTATGATCAATATGTATAGAGTCACCAAAATTCCAGAGCCCAGGATTGTCAATCCTAGGCTAGCATGGCTCATGGTTCAAGGGTAAGCCGCCTTGTAACAAGTGTGGTAAGATCCATCTAGAAGAGTGTAGGGAGGGAAAGAATGGATGTTACAAATGTGTCCAAGTGGTATATTTTCAGAGAGAGTATCTAACCTGGGGAAATAGAGCCCAGTCTTCTACCACGGCACTACCGGCTAGAGGTAATCAAAGAGGTACTATATTAGGTACGGACAGAGGTTCAAACCGTATATATGTCATGAGTAGTCACCAAGATCAGGAGAACTCCCTAGATATTGTGACGGGTATGATTTGAGTCTTTACTCTTGATTATTATGTTTTAATGGATCTGGGTGACATATTATCCTTTGTATCTCCTTATGTGGCTAGTAGATTTTATAAATTTATGGGTGTCTTCTTGATCCTTTTAGTGTATCTACTCCTGTTGGTGAGTCTATCTTAGATAAGAGGGTCTACAGAGATTATGATGTGTCCATCTATCACAAGGATCCAATAGATGACTTAGTTGAGTTGCACATGGGTGATTTTGATGTGATTCTTCGCATGGACTGGGTATATGCTTGTTATGCCTTTATTGATTGTAGAACTCGAATTGTTAAGTTTAGTTGCCTGAATGAGCCTGTCTTAAAATGGAAGGGTAGCCTTGTTATGTATAAAGGTAAGTTTATCTATTTCCTTAGGGACAAAACGTTGATCTCTAAAGGATGTATTTATCATATCGTTAGAGTCAAAGATGATAGTGTTGAGTCCCCTACTATTGAGTCAGTTCTGATTGTAAATGATCTTTCGGAAGTGTTTCTTGAGGATCTTCCCAGAGTCCCTCCAGATAGAGAGATTAACTTTGGGATTGATGCTCTTCCTGATACACAACCTCTCTCTATTCTTCCATATAAGATGGCTCCTACTGAATAGAAAAAGTTGAAAGAGCAGATGAAAATCTCCTGGATAAGGGATTTATTGGCTCGAGTATCTTACCTTAGGGTGCTTCTGTCCTATTTTTGTGAAAGAAAGATGAGTCATTGAGAATATGCATTGATTATCATCAACTGAACAAGGTCACCATAAAGAACAAGTATCCTCTTCCTAGGATAGATGATTGTTTGACCAGCTTTATGATGCCACTTGTTTCTCAAAGATAGACCTTAAGTCAGGCTACCACTAGTTGAAAGTTAGATACTCTGACATATATACCAAAGACTACTTTTCGAACCCGATATGGTCACTTTGAGTTTCTTGTTATGTCCTTTGGTTTGATGAATGCTCCTGCAACATTTATGGACTTGATGAACAGAGTATTCAAATAGTATTTAGACATGTTTGTGATTGCATTTATAGATGATATATTGATCTATTCGAGGAGTGAGGAAGAGCATGTCAATAACCTCAAAATTATTCTACAGACTCTCAAGGATATGGAGTTATACGCTAAGTTCTCAAAGTTTGAATTTTGTCTTGTTTCTGTGGCATTCCTAGGTCATGTTGTATCCGAAGAGGGTATACAAGTTGATTCGCAAAAGATTAAAACATTTAAGAACTGGCCGAGGCCCATATCCACGACTGACATAAGAAGCTTTTTTGGTTTGGCTGGCTAATGCCACTGATTAGTTGAAGGTTTCTTATCCATATCTTCACTATTGACTAAGCTAACTCAAAATAAGGCTAAGTTTTATTGGTCATATGCTTGCGAGCAGAGTTTTCAAGAGATGAAAACGAGATTGACTACTGCTCCAGTGCTATCCCTATCAAAGGGGACAAATGGTTTTGTTATCTACTGCAACGCATCTAGAGTTGGGTTGGGTTGTATGTTGATTCATAAGGGCAAGGTTATTTCGTATTCCTCTATACAACTTAATATTCATGAGAGAAACTACCTGACTCACGACCTTGAGTTGGCAGCCATAGTTTTTACTCTCAAAATTTGGTGTCATTATCTTTATGGAGTGCATGTTGATGTGTTCACAGATCATAAGAGCCTACAATATGTGTTTACCTAGAAAGAGATAAACCTAAGACAGAGGACATGGCTTGAGTTGCTCAAAGATTATGACATGAACATTACCTACCACTAGTTAAATCTAATGATGTTGTCGATGCTTAGCAGGTTATCTATAGGGAGCATTGCACAAGTAGAAGAGATAAAGAAAGATTTGGCTAAAAAAGTGCATTAGCTTACATATTTAGGAGTTTAACTTATTGACTCTACTGATGGTAGTACCATTATTCAGAATCGGTCTAACTCATCTATAGTACCAAAGGTGAAAGAAAAGCAAGATCAATATCCCATTCTCCTCGAACTAAAAGATGATGTTGACAAGCAAAAGGTAATGGTTTTTTCCAAATGGGGAGATGGAGTGTTGCGGTATCAAGAGAGATTATGTATTCTAAGTGTTGATGGCATTTGAGAGAAAATCATGGCAGAAGACCATAACTCCAGGTATTCCATCCATACAGGTTTGAAAAAGATGTACCACAACTTGAGAGAAGTATACTAGTGGAGTTGAATGAAGAGGGATATAACAGAGTTTGTGTCCAAGTGCCTGAACTACCAAAGATCAAAAGTTGAGCATCAAATTCCTTATCAAGTAGCTTAGAATATTGAGATTCTAGAAAGGAAATGGGAGATGATAAATATAGACTTCATTACAGGTCAACCACGGCCCCGTAGATAGTATGACTCTATTTGGGTGATTGTGGATAAGATGAATAAATAAGCCCATTTCTTACCAGTTAAGACTATAGACAATATAGAGAATTATGTCAAACTGTATATTTGAGAGATTATTAGACTGCATATAGTTTCTTTGTCTATCATCTCAGATAAGGGAGCTCAGTTTTCTACCTATTTTTGGAAGTCATTCCAGAAAGGTTTAGGTTCAAGACTGAACCTTAGTACTGCTTTCTATCCGCAGACGGATGGCCAGGAAGAACATACAATTCAAACTTTGGAGGATGTGTTGAGAGACTATGTCATCAACTTCAAAGGTAATTAGGATGATCTTTTACCTCTTATTGAATTTGTGTACAATAATAGCTTCTATTCGAGAATTCAGATGGGTTCTTATGAAGCTCTATATGGGAGGAGATGTAGATCACTAATTGGTTGGTTTGAAGTTGGTGAAGCCGAGTTGATCAGGCCAAAATTAGTTCACTAAGCTATGGATAAGGTTAAGGTCATCAAAGAGAGGTTAAGGATTGCTCAGAGTAACCAGAAATCCTACATTGATATTAGGAGAAGAGATTTGGAGTTGAAGTGCATGATTGGGTATACTTGAAAGTTTCACCCATGAAGGGTGTGATGATATTAGGAAAGAAATGGAAGCTCTGTCCCTGCTATATTGTTCCTTATTAGATTATGAAGAGAGTTAGTAATATAGCCTATGGGTTGAAGTTGCCACCAGAGTAAGCAGTTATTCACCCAGTGTTTCATATCTTTATGCTTAAGAAGTGTTTGGTAGATCCTTCACTCATTGTCCCAACTGAGAGCATTGAGGTGAAAGAGAGTTTGAGTTATAAAGAGATTCTGGTTCAGATTCTTGATCAACAAGTTCACAAATTAAGAACCAAGTAAGTATCATCCATCAAACTTCAATGGCGGAATCTGTTTGGTAAAGAGGCTACATGATAAGCTAAAGAGAATAGGAAAGATAGATACCCTCATTTATTCATGCCTTCTAATGATTATGTTGATGGTAATATTCCTTTTTCATATCTTTGATTTGAATTTCATTCAGAGTTTAAGTATTTGATAGGTATTCCTAAGTCTAAGTAGTTGATTGTTTGAATGTTTGATTGTTGAATTATTAATTGTATTCATTCTTTGAGTAACCCTTAGATTGGTCTTCATTCGAGGGTGAATGATCCCAAGAGGGAGATTTCATAACATCCTGTGTTATCCTAACTTAAACTAGGCTCGATGACTATAACAAAAATTTAAGGAAAGTAATTGTCCCTAAGGACCATGTGTGTCTTGTATGATTTGTAGTTTGTTCTATGAGTCGTAGGGACGACTCATAGACCTCTCCAATACTTGGTAAATTCCATATCCTGAGAACCCTCCCTACGATCAACCTTTATGATTCGTAGACTATTTTATGAGTCATTTCTACGACTCGTAAAACACTTGACACAGCCAAAATTCCAAAACTTTAATGTCACTTATATGAGTGGATTCGAGGAATCGTCAAACAGTCTATGAGTCGTAATAATGACTCATATGAAAAGTTTAGAGACTCATCTTACTCTAATTTTCAAGGACCTGCAGGACAAGTCTAGTCTACGACTTATCGAGTGATTTATGACTCGTAGACCTGAGTCATAGACCACAATCCTTTCCATCCCAGTTCCATGAATTCAATTGACAACCCATCAAAATTTCTATGAGACGTAATGCCAAATCTTGGACAACCAATTTTAGGTTTTAATGAAGGTCTTTCCCCATCCTTCCTGGAAAAAAACTTAACATTTTAAGACTATTTGACCCATTTATCAGTATCCTGAAAGCATAACACTCTCATTAACACATATTATTTGAGAGTGAGGTTTTGAAAAGAAGAGAAATATTAGGGTTCAAGTTCTTCAAGCAAGGTCTTTGAATTCTCAATTTTCTTTCGAGTCCAGGTATGTCAGGCTGAACTGCAACATGGATTTTGTTCCTCTACATGACCATGATTCTGATAGGTTGATTAGGAATAGATTGAGTCCCCATTAATGTGTTATTGAGAATTTATTTTCAAAACTTTACACATTTTAATAATTATTAATAAGTTCGTTCTTTTATACGAATAAACTCCTTGAACATATGATTTGAATTACTTGTTTCATAAACCCTAATAGACTATTGATTGAAATTAAATTGTATTTATCTAAAGATTGAGTCTAGAGCCTTGAACTTGTGCATGTATGATTGTTATTGGGATGTGAGCATTATAATAGTGTTGATGAACTGATATCCCTTTATACTTTCATAATTAAACCCAAGTTAATGATCTCAACTAAATGTTGTCGTAAATAATTATCTAAAACTTCTCTTAAAATAAATAATTGGGAATGATTGGGAAATTGATTGGTTGAGAGGAGTGATTTGATATAACGGATGAGTTGGAAAGAGTCCAAAAGAGACTTATTGAGTTATTTTGATTTGGATTGATTGTCGTATTAACTTTGAGTCTTGGGAGAAGTATCGTGCACCGAATTGAGTAAGAGTAGGTAATAAGTTGAACCTGATAACTATGTTGCCAAATGTTGAAGAGGATTGAACAATTAAGTTTGATGTTTCCTAAATTATTGTCCTGACATGATAGGACTTGATTGGTTTTGGATCCATGATTGGTTGATTCGTTCTTACCTTGAAAATGTATTGAACGGACGTGGCAACAACATAGGCTTGTTGTACTATCACTGTCTCATAAGTGATGGTTATTGGATAAGACAAACTTCCATATAGGTCTTTATAGTACTCTAATTTGGATTGGATTGGAAAATTTTGGATTTTTTATGATTTGCTCTTCGTCTAAATTCTATTCTTGTTTAGACTTAGGACATGTTGATTGAGTTGTTCACTTTTCGGAGTTGAGATCTCTGAGTTGATTTGATTCTACCTTTGATGCATATTTCATTCTATTATATTACATACTCGTATATTGCTTGTACTAACATCAATTTAGGCCTACATTATTTTATGATGCAAAAATAGGTACAAGAGATCATCAACAAATGCATTCTTGAGGATCTATTCGCATTTAGCTATTTGGTGAGTCCTCCTTACTTCTAGAAGATACCACATTCATCTTTCTAGCTTTTGAGTTAGCTTTTGTTTATTTCATTTAAGGTAACCATGAACCTGTCATTGGCACAAGTTAGACTATTGATAGAGGCTTCATAGACTAAATTGTTGATGTTGTCGATTGGTTTTTGCTTTTCACTAGTTTCATTCATACTAGTTTGTTGATCAGATTTGATTAGACAGATTATTGGCCTTTTGCCTTATTTATGAGTAGTATTCTTAATAAGCCGAGTCTCCTATTGAAAAAATATTATTGAATGAATGTGTTATTGGACTAAGTTGTTCGCTTGAGGACCTGTAATGGTCTTTTAGTGTCGGCCGCGTCTAGGATACCCTCTCGAGGCGTGATATTATGAGACCGGTAATCTAGAGCTCTATTACAATTTTTGTCACGATCCAAAAATAGAGGTCATGATGGCACACTTCTTGAACCCATCTCTATGTGTAAGCCTAAAAAGTAAAACTTATACAAGACCCCCAAGAGGAAGTTAGGCCACAATTTAAACAAAAAGAAAGATAAAGATGAAATGATTTCAAAATCTGGTGTCATAAATATAAGGAGCATCTAATACAAGGTTTGAATCCGAATATACAACATGAGTCTCTAAATAGTAATAAATACTAAAATGAAAGTTAGAACTAGTGGAGATCAGAATCCCAAGGCCTTGCCACTAATCTGATAATGAGATATCCACAAGAAAAATAGTTGTCGTGCGGGATAACCTAACTAGGATCTGCGTCAAAAGGGACACAAAAGTAGGGGTGTGTATAATCCATATATACTTAGTAGTTTTAGCCCACTGAGCATAAGAAATTAATCAAACCTATAAAATAAACTAAGGAACGCTTCCACCTGCATACAGAAAAAGTCCCAGTCGGGCATCAGTGCTGTCAATTTATATAGAACGAGGCAAGTAAGGTAAACACATAAGTACAGTTCACTATCATAATTAATCAGATAAGTTAGGTATCACAAATATTAATGAAATGCAATGCAATATGATGATACAATGATATGGTGGTACAGTGGAATCAAGGTTGTCGCACAACCTGTCATATATACCTGTCTAGTTAAGGCTTTTAAATAGGTACCCATGAGGACTCGTAGTCCATATACCAAATCACAATATTGAAATATCATCTAATTACCACATATCTCATGGTAAAGGATCAAAAAGGTGCCACATTCTCTTTCTCAATATGATTTTCACAATTCTAAACTTTCCAAGATCAGTGTTGTAATGAATGAGGATGAATGCTTCAAAACACATGTATATCATGGAAGTAATATTCTACTCAACATGCGTATATAAGGTTCAACTTCTCTAAACTCAACCTAAACGTGATATTCACCCTCAATAGATAGCAATTGAAAGGAATTTTATTAAAATAACTGTTCACTCTCTTTCAAAAACATTTAAGTGCTTATGATCAAAACCCCCAACTCAACCCCTCAGGAGGGAATTGCATGTCAAATAGTCTCCTCACGGCTCTCTCACAGGAAAATCATGAATTATAAGCCCCCACACGGGCATCCCAAATGAAATTAATAGTCTCAAATCATGATACAACCCCATCTAAAAATCTATAACATACGACTAACTAATTATCCCATCGAGGGATAACCAACCCTACCTTAATTGCCGAAACTACACCCGAGCGCTCCTACTTGATGAACAACCCTTGAATTCAACATACAAAATGAAAACCCACTATTAAGAATGAAACATACATATAAAAAGGAGTACATTGACACCCATATTACAAGGTTTCAGAATTGGGGGCAAAATGGTCTAAAAATCGATTAATTTTGAACAAGGGTAAAACTAGAAATCAACTTTAGAATCAGGTTCTCTATGTAAAATGGATTTCATGTATGACAAACCAACAAAATTTGAGTAAGAATTGTGTTCAAAATCACCATTTTGGGTTTAGGAAAAATCAAGGAATTTGGGGTTCAAAAACAAGAAATTGGTAGTTAAAATCACGAGATATTAAATGGAAATGAAGGATTTTTGTTAGAAAATCACTTATACAATGTTTTCCACAATAATTATTATTCCAATCTCCTTCCTCGAGCTCCCACAAGTCAAAAATGGATGAAATGACCCAAAATCTCGACTTTGGACTCTCAAGTGTCACGATCGTGAACCCCAGGTCACTATCGTGACGATTGCAAAAGCGACCCCCCAAAATTATTCCTCTCCATAAAAGTGAAGGCCTCCGCTAATGTGGAATATCGCAAAAGAAACAGCCTACCGCGATCATGAAGGAACTAGAACACAGACACAACACAATTTTCAACAAGTCTCAAAGTCTCCAAAATGCCCCTCGTGATTCGTTCGGAATCCCGTACACACAAAATATATATGCACCACTACTAAATTTTATGTTTCAGACACAATGGAACCATCAAAAATTGAATTCAATGTCTTTTTGACCTGAAACTTGATAAGTCGCAACTAAACTAACTTCGAACCTCAAAAAGACTAAAACGAGCTCGGAACCTCCAAATAATATAACAAAGCTGCTCTTAGTCCTAATATCACCCAATCAACCCAAAATGATCATCAGAAATCCAATCGACTCTCCGAACTCTAGTTGTTGACCAAATTCAAACTTTCTAACTTAGGACCTCAATTTCATGAAACAACTCTGAATTTGAAAACGAAGACACTCTCAGACCAATTTCCACATTGCGGAGCTGATGGAACTGAGGAAACTCCGTTCTGAGATCCATAGCTTTGGCTGGTACAGAAAACCATTTTTGAGCAACTTAAACCTTTAAAATTCAAAAACTTGCACAATGCACAACCTTTTAAGAATTTACCGAAACCAGCTACACAAGTGAATCAATTAACACCCTGAGAAACTAACAAGAGGTGTAAAATAGTAATTTCTCAGGAATTTCCAAAAATGACCCTCAAAGTCATTACACTGTTACTTCACAAAATACTTTTGTCTTTCAAAAGATCTAACAAAGTGTTTCTTTTTTTCTTCTAGATTATGGATAACCAACACAAATTTTATGGTGATGAAGATGCGATGTTAATGGATGTGCCCATATCTTCTATCACACCTCAAAAATCAATAGTTAATGGTTTGAAGGTAAGCTTTTGAAAAGAAGGTGTTTACTTTTTTTACTTATAAGCCATGTACAATATTTTTGATGGATACTTGAAAAACTTTTTGATATTAATTGTGTTATGGAAGAAAAAAAATATTGCTAAAATAATTGAATCATATCACACCAACAACATTTATATATAGAGATTTATAAAATAGTGATAATATAATAGTAATAATAATACTTTTAAAGTTTCTGTAACAAGTATATTCTATTCCCCAATAGTAGATATGACTTATAGAGATCTTTTTATTTTATTGTGCTATTTGTTTTAGTTATGTCTAGGTCTTTTAAGATAACTTTTGTCCATATGATATTATTCACTATTATTTACTTCTTTTTTAAAAAACCTTCTCAATCACTTCATACAAGTTTTCATTACAAAAGATCTAACTAGTTTTTTCATATTTGGTACTTGAATATTGATAAGCAGTACAAAGTTGATGGTGTTGAAGATGCAACATTAAGGGAAGTTCCCATATCTTTTGTCACACCTCAATAATCAAAAGATGATGTTGTTGAGGTAAGCTTTTGAAAAGTTCCTCCAATTATAAGGCGTTATATTTTTTCCTTTGACACATGTACAAAAATCTTTTGATGGATTCTTGATCAACTTTTTAATGTTAGTTGCATTATGAAAGAAAGAGAAATGTTCTTCTTTAGAGCTAAAACATATGAATTGTATCAAAACATCAACATTGATTATGTCAAATAGATAAAAATAAGTCTGAATTCTATTCTTCAATTTTGCCAATTTTATAGTTAACTCCTATATTCATGCCAAAAAATGATAGGTTTTTCAAGATAACTTTGGTCATATGATATTATTCATTTTTATAAAATTAATGGGTATAATGTATGAAGAGAGATTTTTATTTTTAAGGAGAACATGTAGTTATGACTTATGATGGTGATTGTAGATTGTCACAACCTAAAATGCTGGGAGAGGCACTCACACTAACCCCTAGTGGGAGAATCAATTATAAAGAAAACACTTAACCTAATAATAGTTAGGGAAAATCAATTGCAATAATTGGAATTGAATATCTACTAAAATTGTTAATAACAAATTTGTAGAAAATAATTTCCCTAGAATTCTAAAGTTGGGTACCAACACATCTAACATAGTCTAGAATTGGGGATGCAACCCCTAAGAAAATAAATCTAAGTCCAAGTAAATGTACTAGAGAAAGAGAAGATGAATCTATGGCAGCCCAGAAGAAGTAGCTCACTCTTGGATTTAAAAAACATGTGGATCACAACTGAGGTCATTCCTGAATATGCCCTGTACTCAACAAAGGAAGAGCAAATGCAGTATTACTACACAAAATCAACAGTGTACTGGTAGAATCATTGTCCAATTCTAAATATACAAATTTGAATATTTAACCATCACCTACCTCGAAATCAAACTGTAATGCTCTACCGAACCTGTCCATTTCCCCTTTGTGATGCTTTACCTTGTTCATGATATAAAGATAAAAACACAACAAAAAATCAATCCTAATTGCATAAATCTCCCTAGATTATATCTTAATCCCAAACCCCAGGCCTACCTCATAATCTTTCTCCCCAACCTAGGGTTTTCCCATAAATAATTCACCTAGAACTACTAATTTTTATAGTTGTTTCTACACCCAAAATCCTTGTTACACTAGATTTTCCATCTTAGGTAAATCCAAACCCCCAAGCATAAATATCGATTATAAGGTATAGAAATTGAAGTACTAGAATAGCAGAACATGTTACTTACCTTTATGAAGAATCTTTGTGGAAAACATATAAAAACAATAGCTCAAGTCGCCTCTGCCCTTCCTCAAGACATTCATGAGTAAGAACGAACATTTATGGAGAAATTTATATATAAACAATGACTTATCCTACTACGGCGGCCCTATCCCACTATAGTGGCGCTGCTATCGCGGGAGCCGCCTTATAGCGGGGTTGACCCTCTTTAACTTCCACTATAATGGTCATCACTGTAGTAGTGTGTTACCTGCTATGGAGGCTGACACTGGATAGACACTCTGAAATCCTCCCAGTTTTACCCATTTCACTATACATTTTCTAACCTTGACATTCCAGACCAACCCCTTCACGTCAAGTTCGATATCGGAAGTTCTACTCACCGAAATTCAATTCCCAAAATTCCTATAGACTCCTTAACTTATTAGGAAAAGAAAACTCCCTCTAACTTAGATATTTTACCCAATCCTTTCTTGGATTGTCCTAGGCTTCACCTCACTTGGATTCTATGTGAACCTAGACTAGCTTGAAATTTTTAACTCCCCAATCTGGAGGCTGTCAATTCCAAATTCTTTTATGATTATCTCACCCATAATGATAGAAAGGGTTGGTACACCAATAATTTTCAATGATTTTTTTTCTAATGATGGTTGATGTCAATAATAATTGTAAATAATAGTTGGTGATGGTGTTGGCTGATTGTAGTGTTTGGTATGGTGGTCATTAAAAATGATAGTTGTGGACAGTTGATTGTGATAGTTGATAATGGTGGAAAATGATGACGTTGAATAAATGGAAGTGAATTGTTATCTTTTAAGAAATATTTGAATAAACATGTTAATGATATTAGATTTTGTTATAGATCTTAATCATTCATAGATAATAATACCCATCTAATAATTGTATCCTTAAAAATATGCTTAATGGTTTGGCTTCCACGTGGCATTATGCTTCTTTTTCATTAATTTGTTGAAAAGTTTGAATATATTAAAATATAATATAATATTCAATTTAATCCATTAAGCCGCCTACTTGATTTTCTTCTTTGATCTTTCACTTTTAATTGGTTTTGACTCCAAATTTCTTCATCTTCATGTCAAATTAATCCTACAAATAAAATACACTATTTAGAATAATCTATAAAATTTATACTCAAAAAGAAAAAAAAAGTATTAAATGTAAGGTAATTAATGGTTAAAAATTATGTAATTTTGGCCTCACATCAAGGTGTGAATGATTAAATTTTGACATAAAAAGATACATACTAAATGATTGATATTTAATTGATTAATATTAAATCTTAATTAAGTGCAAATAAATAAGACCGAAATTCTAATTTTCTCTGATAGATATCACCTATATGTATTTTTTTTCAACTTTACGATATCTTTAGTCAAGTCGCTCCTTCAAGCCTTTGAAACTTTTGAAAATGGAATCATTGGTTAGTTTTTTGAGCCAACTTTCTTCCATATTATACTTAACACCTTCACTTACCATAGCTTTACTTGAATGAACTGATACATATATAAAACAACCTATGAAATGAACAAACTATCTCAAACATTCTTCTCTCATTTTATTCTTTTTTTAAAAAAAAAAACTAATTTTGGGAACATGCGTTTCACGTTAGTCCCTACTACTATAAAAATTTTATAAAGATCTATTTTTTGTCGATCATAAGGTAGTACCTTCATTTTACTGTGTCCTACTAAAATCGTCCCTTGATTAATTCATGTATCTTAAGAAATTTGACAAAGATAAATGTAGAGGAATTCAGGGAGCTATAAAGCTCATTTATTTTAAGCATAATCTTGATCGTTCAGTGTCATTGACCATCTCTCAGCAATTTATAACTTTGATGTTACCCAAATTTAGTTCATAAATTTGGGTTAAAATTAACACAAATAAATTAGTCTAAAATTACTCTTATATCTTCAAACATCATTCAATAATTATATTAAAAAATTCATGAAATTTCTGCTTGAATAAATAATAACTTCATATTGCACGCTATATTTGCTACTTTATTACTTCTAAGGAGTTAAATAACATATTTAAACTAATAAATAACAAACTAATGATGAAAATGCGTAAACATAAATAATTGGACAGTATAATAAAAATCTCTATACAACATTACATGTTCTTTTAATTTATAAGAATCGCACAAACTTAAAAAAATTATAAAAAGTAGATTTATAAAAACTGAAATAAAAAATGAAAGTTAAAAAGAAAATATTTGTAATAATATCAAATCAATTAACTTAAAAAATAATAAAATACACATGTCGATATACCATACAAAAGGAAAGAAGTTAAACAAAGCAATATATTAATAAGAAAAAAAATGACCAATGAATAAAAAATTACATAAGAACTTTAAGATGATGAAACACAAAATGTAGTGGACTAACAGTTTCTATCCAATTTATAAAGGAAAAAATTGTGTACATGAAAGGTTGTAAATGAATGTGTTTAATTGTAGAAGCTACACAGTTTGACAATTAAAGTGTACTGACCCTCTAGGTCATTTTTAGCTGAATGCCTCCTTTTTGTCGTTTAGAGCATTCATGTAGCGACCACAAGTCATTTATGACTTGCTGGCATTGACTGTTCGGTCACCTGGTCGTTCGTTTGGGTTTTAGGCCTATTTTTCTATTTTGGAGCTTTTATAAGTTGAAAAATTGACTTCGGTCATTACTTCTGTTAAATGACCTTAGAACGGTATTCTGACGGTTCCATCAACTCCGGAATGGTCAATATAATGCTAGTGGCATGGTCGATATGAGTATCGAGGCAATCAGTGCGGGTTTGAGGCCATTTGGCACTTTAGCTTTTGAAATTTGGTCTAAGGTTGACTTTGATCAATATTTTTGGAAAGCGCGCTCAAATGAAAATTTCATCAACGCGGTTAGTTCCAGAATATCGCGTTTGATCTAGAATGACTCTTCGTTCACTTCTCAAGGCTTCCGGTCTAATTTTGAGGCCTGCTGTGGAATTTAGCTAAAAATGAAACTGGGTGTAGGACTCACTTTTAGTTAAAACAACTTCTTATTGGAATTTTAAATGAGCCATTGAGTTGAAAATATCGAATTTGGTGGGGTAGCATATCTCATTTCCGCGCATGGGATTCCAAACAAAAATCGAGCACCACATCAGAGATTGGGAAATTAGCCAAAGTTTTGTTGCAGTATTGTGCTGGTGTAGGCCCCTTTTTTCCCTTCGCATTTGCGGGTGGAGAGCCGCATTCCCAAAAACCAAGTGTATTGGCCTTTGCGTTCTCTAGGCTCAAGCCGTGTTCGCAGACGCTTAGCCTTTCTCCCCTTACATTTGCCAGGACTGAGCTGCATTCGGGGAGCCCTACCCAATTTTTCCTTTGTGTTCGCAGGCCACTTAGGCCGCGTTCGCGAATGTAAATTTTAGCCTGTCACTTCGGATAAAAGACCATGTGAACGAGCCCTTTTTTAAAACTTCAAAGTTGTATAACTCTCTTAATTCTTGTCCAAATTGAGTGTTTTGTAGGTTGGGTTGTGGGGATTCACGAGGAGAACATGTATTAGAAGGTATCGAATACGCTTCATATGAGGTACTTTTCCTGTTTGAGCTGCTGCCATAGTTGATTATTTGAGCTAATAATGTGATTTTTTGCATGTTGGTTGTTGGAGCTCTTCCGATCCCCGAATTGTGTTTCAATTTGGAACACATGTTCGTGGTGGTATTTAAGACCTTTTTACAAAGTCAATTTCAAAATCTACAGAGTGGGTCCCACATTCCTATTTTTGACTCCAATATTGGTCCATATTGTAACTTAGTAATTTTAATGTAGAACAGTCGTAATAACATTGTATACCTATATTTGATAGTGTGGCAGCATTCAGGAGAGAAAAGCTCGGGTTTCTTAATTTTTGAGCGTTAGTGATCATCCTACAGGTAGGCTATGATTTCCTTTTCTTTAGATTAAGCTTGAGAACGTGATTGCATGTTGATTAGTTGGAATTTGGGGTTGGGTAGTATTTGTTCATGGTTAGACTCTTAGAAATCATGTTTTAGGCCATTTCAAAATTTTATCGGGTGCTTGTTATCATGCTACTTCCTTTGTTGTTTATGTGTGCCTTGTGGCTTATGTGTATACTTGTTTATTGATTCATTTGAAGCATGTTCAGCCTTAGCTTAGTTGTGAGTAGTGCTTTCCTTAAAAATGCATGATTCAGACCTGGTAGGCCTTAGTTTTGCCCAGACGTCATTAGGCCGACTTAGATCCTTGTAGACTGATGTTAGGAGGAGAGATTTGGAATTCAAAGTGCATGATTGGGTATACTTGAAAGTTTCACCCCATTAAGGGTGTGATGAGATTTGGAAAGAAAAGGAAACTTAGTCCCCGTTACATTGGTCCTTATCAAATTGTGAAGATGGTTGAAAATTTAGCCTATGTGTTAAAGTTGCCATCAGAGTTAGCAGCTATTCATCATGTGTTTCACATCACTATGATTAAGAAGTGTTTGCGGGATCCTTTGATTGTTATTCTGACTGAGAGAATTGGGGTGATAGAGAGTTTGAGTTATGAGGAGATTCAAGTGCAAATTGTTGATCTTTAGGTTCACAAATTGAGAACCAAGGAGGTAGCATCAGTCAAAGTTTTATGGCTTAATCAGTTTATTGAAGAGGCTACACAGGAAGTTAAAGAGGATATGAAAGCAAGATACTACATCTATTCGTGACTTCAAACGATTATTTTGAGGGTAATGTTCCTTCCCCTTATCCTTGAGTTGGTGTTCTTTCTGAGTTTGAGTAATTGATGTGTATTCTTGAATTTGAGTAGTGATTATTTGATTGATTAAGTATTTTAGTCTTGATTATATGCATGCCTTGAGTAATCCTTAGCTTGGTCTTCATTCAAGGTTGAATAATCCCAAGGGGGAGATATTGTAACACCTAGTGTTATTCTAGCCTAAACTAAACTCGAGAGTGCCCCCAACGAAGGCTAGGGGTAATTGTACCAGCTCCTCCAACATCCAGACCAGTGATAATAGGGCCTTTTCTAGTTAGAGGCAGAGCTCAGGAGAGGATCGTCGGGATGGTTGATAGGGTGCTGGAGGTGGATCATGGGGAGGCAAGTCAGGAGGTAGGTTAAATGCATCGGACAGAGGTGCACATGGTCATTCTATGTGTATTCAGTGAGGGCAGCGGTTGAGAAATCAAATTATATCATTACAGGTACACTTCTATTATGCCACCAGCCTACTACCTATTTATTCTATCCAAGGTCCACTTATTCATATGTGTCTATATACTATGCTCTCCAATTGGATATAAGCTTCGAGTCCTTGGCAGAGCCTGTTCATATTTCTACCTTAGTGAGTGGGTTTCTATTAGTGGATTAGGTGTTTCAGTCTTTCTTAGTGACCATCCAGGGCTATGATACTAAAGTTGATCTTATTCTGCTAGATATACTAGATTTTGATATGATTTTGGGCATAGAGTGGTTATCCCCTTACCATGCGGTCTTGGATTTCTACGCCAAGACCGTTACCTTTGCCATGCCTAACATTCCTCTGGTGTTGTAGTAAGGTCCCTATAGTGACACACCGACGGGGATTATCTCCTTTTTATAGGTTAGATGGTTGGTTGCTTCCGCATGTATAACTTACTTAGCCTATTTGCATGATATTAGTAGAGATAGCCCTTCAGTGGTCTCAATTCCTATGGTCAGAGATTTTGTGGTTTTGTTCCCTATGGACCTACCAGCCTTCCCCTAGAGCATGATATTTTCTTTTTCATAGACTTGCACTCTAGGTACCCAACTTATTTCTATTCTACCTTATCGGATGACACCTACAGAGCTGAAGAAGCTTAGTATTCAGCTTGAGGACCTTCTGGGTAAGGGGTTTATCTGTCTGAGTGTGTTGTCATGGGCTACTCCTATTCTGTTTGTGAAGAAGAAGGATGGGACTATGAGGATTTGCATTGACTACAGGTAGGAAAATATGGTGACGGTGAAGAGTCATTACCCCATGACACACATTGATGACCTGCTCGATCAACTTCAGGGTGTTGCAGAGATTTCTAAGATAGACTTAAGATCCAGTTACCATCAACTGAGGATTAGGAAAGCGGACATCCCTAAGACTACATTTAGGACTCGTTATGGCCACTATAAGTTTGTTATGATGTCTTTTGGATTGACTAATGCCCCTGCCACCTTTGTTCACTTGATGAGTCGAGTATTCTAGCCATACCTTGATTTTTTTGTCATTTTCTTCGTTGATGAAATATTGGTATACTTGCGGAGCTGGAGTAAGCATGATCAACATTTGAGGACAGTGTTTTAGACTTTAAGAGATCAGTGGTTTTATTCCAATTTCTCAAAGTGTGAGTTTTAGTTGGAGTCTATATTATTTTTAGGATGCGTGGTGTCCAAGGAGGGCTTTATGATGGAGTCTATTCCTGATTGGGATAGGCCTACTTCTTTTACTGATACTTATCGCTTTATTGGACTACAAAGTTACTAGAGACGTTTTGTTGAGAGATTTTCTACTATTAAACCCCATTGACTTGCCAGGATGTTCCCTTTGTATGGTTGGAGGACTGGAGATGAGCTTTCGAAGGCTCAAGGAGTTATGTACCACCGCTTCTGTATTGATTCTTCCAGTTTAGGGTAAGGGATTCACGATTTATTATGTCACATTAAGCATTGGTTTGGGTTATGTATTGATGCAGTAGGGTGGGGTTGTTACTTATGTGTCGAGGTAGCTTAAGCTGGCACTACCTATATGGAGTTCATTGTGAGATCTATACTAATCATAGGATTCTTCGATACATTAAGAGCTAGAGGGATTTTGATTTGAAGCAGGGTCAGTGGATTGAGCTCTTAAAGGACTATGACGTCTCTATTCTCTACTATCCAGGCAAGGTGAATGTTATAGAGGACACCTTGAGGTGGAAGGCGGTGAGTATGGGTAGTCTAGCTTTCCTTTATATTTTGGAGCGATCGTTGGCATTGGAAATCTAGTCCTTAGCTAATTGGATAATTTGACTTATATCTCAGGTTCATGTAGCGGTTCAGTCATCTGTGTTAGATATCATCTGGGGTCGTCAATTTGAGGATGAGTATTTGGTGGCACTCAGAGATAGGGTGTTGACAAGTGATGCTAGTCAGGCTACCTTAGATTCAAATGGGGTTTTAAGATTTGATGGCCGATTGTTTTTTCCTAAAGCTGGGGGTTTGATTCATCTTATCCTTAGCAAGGCCCATGATTCCAGATAATCCATCCATTAAGGCACAACTAAGATGTATCATGACTTGAGGAAGCACTATTGGTGGAGCAGTATAGGGAGAGATATTTTAGACTATGTGTTGCATTGCTTGTGCTGCCAGCAGGTGAAGACCAATAATATGAGGCCTAGTGGTGAGTTTCAGAGATTACTTATTTAGAAATGGAAGTGAGAGTGTATCACCATGGACTTCATTGTAGGATCACCTAGCACCTCTAGAGGAATTGATGTATTTGAGTCATTGTTGATCGATTAACCAAGTTGGTACACTTTCTTAAGTGTCGAGAGACTAGCCCGTATCTACATTCGAGAAGTGATTCATCTTCATCGTGTGCCTATTTCTATTATCTCAGACTGGGGTTCACATTATACTTGTAGCTTTTGGAAGGCTTTTTAGGAGGAGTTGGGCACCCATGTTCACCTTAGCACAACATTTCACCAGCAAACTGACGACCAATCACAGCACACTATTCAGTTCCTTGAGGATATGTTGCGAGCACCTTTTTAGATTTTAGGGGTCAGTGGGACCAGTTCTTGACCTTAGAGGAGTTTGTGTACAACAACAGCTACAACTCTAGCATTCAAATGTCCCTATTTGAGGCCTTATATGGTAGGCATTGTCGCTCTCTAGTTGGTTGGTTTAGGTCTACAGAGCCTACTCTACATGGTACAGAATTGCTTTAGGAGGCCTTGGATTAGGTAAGGGTAATTCAGGATGGGATCAGGACATCTCAGAGTAGAAATCAGAGTTATTCGGATCATAGGTGTCAACCATTGAGGTTTGTAGTTGGTTACCGGGTATTTCTTCTAGCATCGCCCACGAAGAGTGTGATGAGATTAGGGAGGTGGGGAAACCTCAGTCCCAGGTACATAGGGCCTTTTGAACTATTGAGTACAGTTGGCAAGGTTGCCTATGAGTTAACTTTGCCTCCAGCACTATCAGCTATACATCCATTTTTCCATGTATCGATGCTGCGCCAGTATGCTCCAGATAAGTCGCATGTGCCCTAGTATGATTTAGTTGATTTGTATGATTGTTTGACCTTTAAGAAGGAGCCCGACTCTATTCTTATTAGAGATGTCAGACAACTACGATCAACAACCATTCCTATTATTAAGTTTCGTTGGAGGCATTGTCACATCAAGGAGGCTATCTAGGAGACCGAGTAGGAGATGCAGGAGCAGTTCCCCAGCCTATTTGAGCCTTAAGTACTTCTTGACTCTTATTTTCACAGATGAAAGTCCTTTTTAGTAGTGATGTTGTAATGACCCTCCATGCCATTTTTGCCTTAATTCCATCTTTTCGTCATTTAGAGCATTCTTGTAGCGACCCCAAGTCGTTTATGACTTGCTATTACTGACTATTTGGTCGCCTGATTGTTCGTTTGGATTTTAGGATCACTTCCATGTTTTGGAGCTTTTATAACTTAAAAAATTGACTTTGGTCATTACTTTAGGTTTATGACCTTAGAACGGAAATCTGAAGATTCCATCTACTCCAAAAATGTTAAATTATTCTAGTGGCATGGTCCGCACAAGTATCGAGGCAATCAATATGGGTTTGATGCCATTTTGGCGCTTTAGCTTATGAAATTTGGCCTAAGGTTGATTTAGTCAACATTCTTGGAAAATGCACTTGGATGAAATTTTCGTCAGTGTGGTTAGTTTTGGAATGTCAAGTTTGGTATAGAATGACCCTTCGTTTACTTCCTAAGGCTTCCAGTCTAATTTTGAGGCCTGTTATTGAATTTGGCTAAAAATGACACTTAGGTGTGGGACTCACTTTTTGTCAAAATAACCACGTATGGGATTCCTAATGCGTCATTGAGTCCAAAATATCAAATTTGGTACGGTAGCATATCTCATTTGCATGCACAGGATTCCAAATGAATTGCGAGCACCCTATCATAGATTGGTATATTAGCTGAAATGGTGCATGCCCTTTTTGCTCTTTGCGTTCGTGGGTGGCGAGCCACGTTTGCGGAAGCCAAGTGCATTAGCCTCTGCATTCGCCTTTGTATTCTCTGGCCTACAGACGCATTTGGAAAGGTCAACACTTGTGACCTCCTTGATTTTGGGCCACTTATGCCACATTCGCGAAGATCAATTTTGGCATGTCACTTTGGATAAAAGACCACACAAACCGACCCTTCTTCAAAACTTCAAAGTTGCATAACTCTCTTAATTCTTGTCCAAATTCATTGATTCGAACGTTGGGTTGTGGGCCTTCGTGAGGAAAACGTGTTGGTTACTTTGGTAGGTGATAAATACACTTTGTGCGACGTAATTATTCTATTGGAGCAGCTTCCATAGTTGATTATTTAAGCTAAAATGTGATTTTATGTATGTTGGTTGTTGGGGCTATTCCGAGCCCCAAATTGTGTTCCAATTTTGAACAAAAGTTTGGGGTGGTATTTAAGACCTTCTTTATGGAGTCAATTATGAAATTTATGGAGAGAGTCCCAAATTCCCCTATTTTACTCCAAAATTGGTCTATCTCCAAACTAAAGAAATTTGATAACAAAACGACCGTAATAAAGTTATGTACCTATATTTTATAGCGTTGTATCATTCAGAGGCCGTTCGGAAGGGGAAATCTTCAATTTCGTAACTTTAGAGTGCTCTTGATCATTCTACAAGTAGGATACAATTTCCCTTTCATTAGATTGAGCTTGACAATATGATTGCATGTTGATTTGTTGGAATTTGGGGTTGTGTAGTTTTGAATCATGCTTAGACTCTTAGAAATTATGTTGTAGGCCATTTTGGGATTTTATCGAGTACTTGTGAGCATGCTACTTGCTTTGTTGTTTATCCATTCCTTATGGCTTATGTGTATATTTTTTTATTGATTCATTTAAAGTGTGTTCGACCTTAGCGTAGTTGTGACTAGGGCTTGCCTTTGAAATGCATGAGTTGAACTCGATAGGCCTTAGTTTTGCCCCGATATCATTCAGCCTGCTTAGATCCTTGTAGACTAGTATAACAGACTTAAGTCTGACAGTTTTGTCCTTAGCTAGGTGATACCTTTGCTTTAATGACCTTATGACTCTACTTTTCTCCGATTCTATGAATTCATAAGTTTTGGCGGCTGCATCAAATTTTTGTTCTGCAGTTCAAGGTTGGTTTGAGGTTTAGTTTTTATGGTCTTATTGGGTGAGTAATGTGTGGATAGCAATCCAGAGTTTTGGCATCTACCGATTATTAGGAGCACTTGCAGCTATATTTTCCACCTTAGCGAGCACCCGGTTAGAGCTACTGCCTTAGGTACTTCGTATTTGATCAGTCTTGGATACTTTCGGGAAGCATCCAGTAGACGACGTCCCGCCTCCGTATTTAATTAGTCTTTGGTACTTCTGGGTAGCCTCTAGTAGACTAGGTTTGGCCTCCATATTGTAAGATTTTACTGTGTTGGATTGTGGTTCTAGGAATATATTCTCCGGCCCTTGGTTCTCGATTTCAGATCTTAATAGTTGTAGCTATTCTGTGTACTTGTCGGGCTTATGGGGTCCAGATGGGTTTTTAATTAAACTTTCACATGAGTGTACCTTCTGGACTTATGAGGTCCAGTATGGTGTAGTTTAGCTGTAGTTACTCTAGTTAGTCCTTTTACACTCGTATGCATTACAGTTCATTCGTTACTTTAGACTTCCACCCTTAACCTCTGTTCTGTTCTATTCTCTCTTTTAATATTGCGTTTACTTTTCGAGCTCAGTCAGTCTATGATGCCTACTAGGTACCCATTGTTTTGGTACTCATGCTATACTCTGCATCTATTTTTATGATACAGGTACGAGTATGAGTTTCCAGCGTTGATTCGAGTCTGCCACAGTCTGATCCGGAGACAGATGGTGAGCACTCAATTTTTTGTATTGATCTAGTCTCCATCTATATATATATATATATAGACTAGGCTTTTTCTTTTTGAGACAGTCTTGTTCCAATGGTTTACTTTTGGGACTTGTACTCTTTTGTTAGACAACTCTGTACTAGTGACTTCCAGGGTTTGGGAAGGATCATTGTGTATACATTCATTTTAGTTTTGTCTTCCGATGTATTATCCTGTTCTTATTAAAATTGCTTCTTCCTATTTAGTTTCTACCTTTAAACCTACTACTAGCTGTTCTCGGTTACAAGTTGGCTTAACTACTAGGGGTTATAGTAGGTATCATCATGATCTGAGAAATAAGATAGTAACATAGAGTCATCAAGACATGGAAAATTATAAGTTATAACATCTAACCATGTATTTTGTCTAGGTTAATTGTTATTTTTGATTTAATATTAAAACTTACTAAAAGAATTTTTCATTAAAAAAATTAGTAAAGGGCATTTTCGTAATCCAACTCTAAACCTAAAACCTTCTCACTTTTATATATGAGATAATATGATGTATCCAATATTTTTGGTTAAGGAGAACAATTATATTAATAATATCAGATAGAATCATTTCACATACCAGTGCAATGAATAACATGGTAGTTTTGGAGTCTGGAAATTTATTACAAGTACTAGTAAGAAGAATCAAAGTTTGTCGTGATTTTTTCCCTCTCTTTGTCGAACAATTTGTTTTTATTTTGTTATTTCAAGGATGCAAGTTGTAGTAAATGTAGGTAGAAAAGAGGAAATCGATCATCTTAGGTTTGACCAAATTTAAAAAGAAATAATTGTTGGTATGTGCAAATTAATTTAATTTGTCATAGACGGGATGTGTTTGCTTTTAATAATTTCTTTAGAAAAAGAAGCTTTTAGAATTGATTTCCCCTCAAAAATATAACCTGTTTAGAAAGAAATTTAGATTTAGGATGAAACTATTTATTACATATTAAATGAATTTAGTGAATCTTAAGAGATACATGACCACAACCATCATTGATCTTGTTACGGAATGCAAAAGATTGATGGACACTCATTTGTTATTTTTTTTTGGTTATTCTAGCACTTTGTTTAATTTCTTAAAACGTTACTTGATACATATATATGAATTAGAGCAAGCGAGCAATTTTCATCTTTTTTGTTTGTAAACATTCTCTGTTATTTCACACAATTTTTTGTTTCACAAAATATCTGACTATTGTTTTTTCCATATTTTGTACTAGAATATGTATAAGCAACATAAAGTTGATGATGATGAAGATGTAGTGTTAATGGAAGTTCCAGAATCTTTTATCGCACCTGATGAATCAAAAGACGATGTTTTAGAGGTATGCTTTTGAAAAGTTTCTCCCATTATAAAGTGTTCAGTTTATTTTCTTTTAAGTCATGTACAAAAATATGTTGATGGATTCTTGTAAAATATTTTAATGTTAATTGTGTTATGAAATAAAGAGAAATATTCTTCTCTAGAGCTAAAATATATGACTTGTTTCACAACAATAACATTTAAATATGTCATACGAATAACAATAAGTTAAATAAATACTTTCTCCGTTCTAATTTATGTAATGTAGTTTGACTAGACACAAAGTTTATGAACTATGGAAAGACTTGATATATTCCAAAATCATCCTTAAAATATATGAATTTTAAAATATAAGAGTACACCTTTGTGGATTTGTTTCCAAATAAGTGAAATCAATATGGGTAAAATATAGATAGTGTCATTATACATTTACTAAATAAGGAAAGAAGTCATTTTTTTGGGGACAAATTAAAAAAATATGTCATATAAATTAAAACACATGGCGTACATGAATAATAGCATTAATAATATTACTTTTAAAGGATATCTAATAAGTCACAATTCCATTCTCCAATTGTGCCTTTTTTAAAAGTTAAAATCCTACATTCATGTAAAAATTGATAGGTCTTTCAACATAACTTTCATCTATATAATATTATTTATGTAATGAACCTCCAGGTTATTTTTGCTTTAGTGTCTTCTTTTCATCATTTAGAACATTTCTGTAGTGACACCAAGTCATTTATGACTTGCTGGCACTAACTGTTTGATCGCCTGGTCGTTCCTTTAGGTTTTAGAATCGTTTTCCTGTTTTGGAGCTTTTATAACTTGAAAAGTTGACTTCGGTCATTACTTCTGGTTGCAGCCACACGACTCTCCGTTTGGTATGGTTAAATAATTTGTGAAATAAAGATTAAAAACTCTATTTTCGTATCATAGTTTGGAGCTTGTATTGTGTAAGGTTGAAGTGATTTACTTATAAATACGCTGCTGGTTGTTTTTGGTGGTATGTTTGTTGATATTGTGGCCGATTTTAAATCTCGGGGATGTTGAATTTATAGAGGAGATGATGTCCGATTTTTGGTAGATTCAGAACTAGTAACAAACTAGTCGAGGGTAATGGACAAGGAAATAACTCCTATGAGTACTTGGGTGTAGAGTTGGAAATTGTAAAGTGAAAGGTCATTAACCTTAGTATTATTTTCATGTTAAATAGGTTCAAGAGACGACGAGGCGAACGTGTAAGAGTAATCCGTAAGAGGTATGAGAAGCTTACCCTTTTTTTTCTTTTGGCATGTCTTAGCCTTAAGTGATTGATATACGAAATGTGGGGATAATTCCATTCATATAACCCCAAGTATGACTCATAAGTCTTATTCACTTCTCGATGGTAGAATTCTTATACTAGTTGAGTTATTGCCTCTCAAGGCTTCTATATGATGGAGAGTAGTAAGTATGTGAAGTTATCTCCTTTCTCTTGGCATGTTTTGGCATAAGTACGCAGAGCTACCCTTCTATCCTCGTGATATGTCTTTGACATAAGTGTGGTTCTATGATGGTAAGGTAATGCAATAATAAGGTTATGATACCGAGTCCTATAAAGGGCCGGGTATGGTATATGATGATTATGACACCGAGTCCCATAAAGGGTCGAGTACGGTATATAATGATACGATTACACTAAGTCCCATAAAGGGTCGAGTATGGTATATGATGATATGATGACACCGAGTCCTATAAAGGGTCGAGTACGGTATATGATAAGTGGATTGGGATGAATGTTCCTCGGCATTACTATATGATACGTGGATTAGGCTGAACGTTCCTCGGCATTATTATATGATACGTGGATCGGGTCGAACATTGCTCGGCATTACTATATGATATATAGATCGAACTAAACATTCCTCGGCATTATTATACGATGTGCTTATCGGTCCGTACATTCCTCGTCATGTACTTACTATATACATGGATCGGGCTGTACCTTACACATCGCTAATAATATATATGTGCTTATGATGACAAAATAATGTAGATGGTACACCGAGTCCCCTAATGGGCTGGTCACAGTACGTGATGGTAATATGTATGACTTTGTTTTATACGATGAGAGTATGACAAATGGTTAAATGTTATACTTTCCCCCTGCATCCCTACGCTAACTGTAATCTCCTTATAATGTCTATGTTTTACATACTCAGTACATATGTCGTACTGATCCCCCTTTATTCGGGAGGCTGCATTTATGCCCACAGGTATAGATACACAATTTGGGGATCTGCCAGCGTAGGAGTTCCACTCAGAAGTTCAGAAGCGCTCTATTGTGCCGGAGCCTAGTTTTGATATTAACCTTTGATGTATATATTTATTTATTCACGGGTATGGTGGGGGACCTGTCCCGCCTTATGTTTTTGTTCTTACTCTTAGAGATCTGTGGACATGTATATGGGTTGTATGTGCATGTATGTACAGTGGTGCCTATGGTAAGCCTCGCTGGTTTATATGTTATTCTGCCTGTTAATGTGCTATAACTTAAACAAGGGACAAATTTACTTACAGATAGCAGGGATATACGTGAGTGCCTAGTTCGGGCACCCTTCACAGCCTATGGGGGTGGGTCATAACAAAAGTGGTATCAGAGCGGTTTGGTCTTCAAAATGTCTACAGACCGTGTCTAGTAGAGTATTGTTTATCGGTATGTGGTGCACCATATCTATAAACAGGAGGCTACAGGATATTTAGGATGTTACCTTTGTTTCTTGTCTTAGATCGTGCAATAGAATCCAGCCATAGGAAATGAAATTCATTTTTTTCTAACCTTTGGTTTCAGCTGAAGAACGACATCGACAGAAGAAAGTGACGGATGATATTGGAAGCTACACAGTATACAGGTAAGTAATGGTTCGAAAGAGGCATGCTGGGTAAGGTAAGAAGATTGAAATATGAATGAAATGTAAAGTTAAAAATTGAAAGAAAAAGTAGACAGAAAAGTGTAACTGGTGCAGTTCGAGTTGGATATACGAGGTAAGTGTATCATTTTATACTGTTGTTGATATTGGGCGCTCTGTGAGGCTGTGATATGAATATATATGTATTGGACTTATGAGGTATTGTTGGTATCTCTTGAGTGCAGGTTTGGGATAGTAAGGAATATAGAGGAAACTCTGCCAAAATGTTTTTGGAAATAGAAAGAGAATGAGATATAAGGTTGTAATATATCTTGAGAGATTGTATCCAGGGTAATGATAAGATCCGACTAAACTAGGAGTACAATTGACTTTAGAAAATAAGTTAATTGCGATATGGGTGGCAAGTACAAGGTCAATACTTATATGGTGAGAAGAATGGTGATGGTTATGAATGTCTTAAGACAGCCTACGAGGTATTAAGGATGAGAGTGACGAGGAAGGATAAAGGGTTAAGTACGCTTGCTCCACCAGGTGGAATTAGTGTGAGTAGAATATAGTGTGAATATAATAAGGATCATCATAGAAGTACGTAGAGCCTAGTAAATAAGTAACTAAAGAATGTGATTGTGAGTAAGATTAGGAGTTAGCATCGGGTACACGATAAGGATGAAAGCTTATGAAACAGAAAGGGGTATTGTGTATATGTACCTCCACTTTGGAAATAGTGGGATCCCTCGAGGATAGGGAATGGAAAATTGCAAAACAACTGAGGCATTATGAAATTATTAAAGGAACAAGTGGTATCCTTTGGAAAAAAGGAAGAGGTGATAACAAAATGTGAAACATGTGTCATCAGAGTATAAGTGCCCCCGAATGGAGAATTGGACACGATTATAAACACTAGTAACGTACTGATTCAGTTAAACTGCTACATTAGTTATATGAATCGAGTACCGGTACTTGGACTAGAGTGTGTACAATTTATCGAGAATTCTAAGTACCCTATGATTGCACTAAGGTTTCTTACAGGAGTAACCTAAAGTATAGATGATCTAACATAAGGTGTAGACATGGTGCAATATGTTAAAGGGTTGGAGTAGAATCATATGTGCATGAATAGTTAAAAATAAATAGAAGATGACATGGGTAAACTCTAAAGGGGGGAAGTGGACAAGAAAAATACAAGCGTGAGAGGAAATCAACTGACACTATCACATGTTGACAGGAACACTTAAATTTCAAGCGAGATCCCATATTGGACAAGTTAGCAAGAGCTCAAGGCCAACAATAAATAGATAGAAACCGCGGTATCTGAGACCATGCAAAGAATCATGGGTGCTTACAAAAAGGGGTAAATATGATAAGAGAGTAGGACTGAGCAAACTAAGGGCCACGAAAAGGGTAGTAGGGCCGTGTTTGAGTAAAGATTAAGATATGGCAACAACATTATTGGTCGCTGATATTGGGATGTACAAGTAGCAAGGAGAATAAAAAATCTCCTACGGTAGGAAATGAGGAGACTAAGGAGTACGTAAAGGAAGAAAAAAAAGAAGTAGGAAAAATAGCGTTAGCACAAACAAGTCCTAATGTGAAGTCGATATGTAAAGCAAGACGATCCGGGAGACAAAAAGACTGCATTTACCTCATACCAGTGGTATAAGAGTAGTTGTGCAACCTACGAATAGTTATATACAACATAAGACCAAGAGGAAGAGTACATGATGAAAAGGAGTTATGATATTTTGGAGACGTTACAAAGGAATACGAAGAGAAGTTAAATCAAATGGCCAAAAAAGACACAGTCATGGTTGAATTAAAGATCTACCCCGACACTGGTTGTAAGAGAGAAGAAGAGAGGGCAAGGCGAAACATGAAGACTAGCGAGAAAATGCTAAGGTAAATCTAGGGCTAAGATGATTGCATTCACACATTATTGCAAGGATGGCAATGGAAGGTGACACAAGGACTTCCCAGAGGGGCCACCCATCCTAGTACTACTCTCTCCCAAGCACGTTTAACTTTGGAATTCTTGTGGGATCCAGTGCGTTATTGCTTCTATGATTGCACGAGATGGAGAATTCAAACTAGCGGCAAAGCAACTACATGAGATTATG
Organism: Solanum dulcamara; assembly: GCF_947179165.1. Classification (NCBI taxonomy): domain Eukaryota; kingdom Viridiplantae; phylum Streptophyta; class Magnoliopsida; order Solanales; family Solanaceae; genus Solanum; species Solanum dulcamara. Next base: position 10,579,432 of record NC_077244.1, on the reverse strand, counting down.
TACCTAGAGTGTTATAAGTTACGATAAGGGAATTGTAAAAGAGCTTAAGCAAAACAAGTAGGATTAGCCAATTACTAATAGATGGCGCACTTTTATGCCATAATTCTTCAACATAATACCAGTTAATGATAAGAAAAACCACGGAACGGCTATACAGGTCATTGTGTGAGAGAACTTCAGCACAACTTGGTAGCCAACTTTGATGGGCAAAAAGAAAAACCCAAAAAACGAAGGTACCAATTGATATTATCTGAAGAAGGCAAGAAGTAATATACGAGGTCGAAGATTCCATAATACGACCTTGGCTAAAAGACTCACTTTTCACTCCCTAGATAGATAATTCTATATGGAATGTTATCCGCATATTAACAATATTAGCCCATGTTCCTTCAATCAAGGACTACCGGTGCAGTCGAGATTATGTAAAATTATAGGTCAAGAGGGTGGTGAGACTTTACGGAGTTCCCATAGTTATTGTCTCAAACGAAGGAGCCTGAGTGACAGCTAACTACTGAAGATCAGTCTAAGAAGAGATTGTGAAGACATATACATCTTCGTACACCATTGTACCCTCAGACCGAAGGAAAGACTAAGCTTACTAGCTGAATGCTAGAAGAGGTGTTGCGAGCCTATATGGTTGACTCCAAAGGTAGCTTGGATAATTTCCTACTACTTGTCAAGGGTATTTACTATATCAACTATCATTGTAGTCTCCAGATAGACCTGGAAGACACTTGGTATGGCAAAAAGAGTAGGTCGTCAATTGGTGGGTTGATGTTGGTAAAATGCGACTAATAGGCCCAGGCATGGTTCAATAATCCATTAAGAAGGTGAAGCTTATTCAGGAGAGAGTGTTAGCTGCTCAGAGTCAACAGAAGTCATACATAGGTAATCGAAGTCTGCTTCTAGAGTTTTAAGTTAATGATTGGGAATTTCCGAAGGTACCCCCATAGAGAAAATAATGAGATCTAGCAGGAAAGGAGACCTTAGTCCCAAATACATTGACCTGATCCTCTGCCGAATAGGCAAGGTTGCCTATGAGCTGGACTTACCAGCGAATATGGAAGCGGTACATCCAATCTTACATGTATCAATGCTTTGCAAGTATGTTGGTAATCCAACCCAGGTATATCCCATAGAGGGTATCCAGGTCACAGAGGAATTATCCTACAAGAAACAACCTATCGCTATCCTGGGTTGGCAAAGTAGAAGGTTGTGAACTAAAGACGTAGCTTCCATAAAGGTATTGTGGTGAAATAACAAAAATCGTGAAGAGATGACCTAGTAAGCGGAGGAGGAAATCAAACACAAGTATCTGTACCTACTCCTTACGCTACAGGTAATCCCAACCTTTGGTACTCTGATAGTGATAGCTTGATGAAAGTATGTGTTATTATAATAGACAGAAATTTCCATATAATATGTATAAGATCTTAAGGAAGGTTTTGGTTCACATTCGAGGAAGAATGTCCTAAAGGGGAGAAGTATGGTACACCCTGTACTTTTATACTTTGGAACGCGTTCTTAAGTTTCTTGAAAGGCTCTTAAGTTTCATAGAAGGACCGTAAGCCTCTTAAGTTTCTTAGGGTTTCCTAATATTTCTTAAAGCTTCTAAAAGATTCTTAAGACTTCTTAAGAACTCTTAAGCTTCGTAATAGTTACCATGTGAGACGGGTAATCTATAATGCTATCAAACAACTATAAGGAAAGGAGAATGCGATACCCCATAGTAGAGAAGATTGGAAATAGAGTTGTAAGAATCTGGAAGGAGTTGGAGTCCGAATGATGCGTTGTAGGACACCACTTACTTACGTAAGCTACCAACTTTTAAATCTTACATACTTAAGCTACTAGAGTACATACCAAGCGTATGTAGCAAGAATTACATAGGTTCATAAAGTGAGACGAGCTTATGAACCCACAAAAGGGAAAGAGAGTACCACATGGCATCATGAGAAAGTGCCACATGGAAGAAGATGGATCAAGGGTGGTGGACCCCTACATGCCATGTGGCATCCTTTGATTGGAGGAAAGAGGTGTGTTGGCCCAATAAGGGCTTGACACGTGTCACCACTTAGGGCTTGACATGTGTTACCACTTAAGGATTGACATGTATCACCTCATAAGGTGGACTATATATATATTGGATGATTCATTCTTATCAAAAATTCATCCTTATCTCCAAAAAATTCAAGAAAATTCTAGAGAAAGAAAGAAGAGAAGAAACCCTAGAGCTAGAGAGAAACTAGTGGCGGCCAAGGGCAGAAAAAGGTAAGTTTTCCAATTTCGTTCTGTGAATTAATTATCTAGGGTATACCATCATGGTATGAAGGTGTTATTAATGAAAATTTATGGTTTGGATCAGCCCAAAACGTTAGCAAATAGCCAAGAAATTTTAGTCATGCTAAACGAACTTTCGAGGCAAGTTTCGACGAGTTTGATGAGTTTTGGGAAAGGCAAGAGATTCCCTTTCAAATTGAGATTTATGATGTTGTTATTAGGTATATTTAATGTATTAAATAAGGTTGTAAGTAGAAAAATTGCATAAGTATGATTGACGTTATAAACAAACTAAATTGAAGTGGTTATAGCTAAATTGAAGTCGAGTAGTGGATTATCATTGTGGTGCTGCGGGTGCAGATGGTTAAGTTGCGTGTTGAACGGATTTAAAGTGTTTTAAAAATGGTATGGGTTCTTATGGTTTCAGCCACACGACCCTCTATTTGGTATGGTTAAATATTTTGTGAAATAAAGAATAAAAACTCTATTTTCGTATCATAGTTTGGAGCTAGTTGTTTGGAGCTTGTATTGTGTAAGGTTGAAGTGATTTTCTTGTAAATGTGCTCTGGTTGTTGATATTGTGTCCGAGTTGAAATTTCGAGGATGTTGAAGTTATAGAGGAGATGCTGTCCGATTTTCATAGATTCGGAACTAGTAACAAACTAGTCGAGGGTAATGGATAAGGAAATAACTCCTATGAGTACTTGAGTGTAGAGTTGGAAATTGGAAAGTGAAAGGTCATTAAACTTAGTATTACTTTCATGTTAAATAGGTTCAAGAGACAACGAGGCAAACGTGTAAGAGTAATCCGTAAGAGGTATGTGAAGCTTACCTTTTCTTTTCTTTTGGCATGTCTTAGCCTTAAGTGATTGATATACGAAATGTGGGGATAGTTCCATTTATATAACCCCAAGTATGACTCATAAGTCTTATTCACATCTCGATGGTAGAATTCCTATACTTGTTGAGTTATTGCCTCTCAAGGCTGTTATATGCTGGAGAGTAGTAAGTATGTGAAGTTATCTCCTTTCTCTTGGCATGTTTTGGCATATGTACGTAGAGCTACCCTTCTTTCCTCTTGATATGTATTTGACATAAGTATGGTGCTATGATGGTAAGGTAATGCAATAATAAGGTTATGATACCGAGTCCCATAAAGGGTCGGATACGATATATGATGATTATGACACTGAGTTCTATAATGGATCGTGTACGATATATGATGAAATGATTACACCGAGTCCCATAAAGGGCCGAGTATGGTATATGATGATATGATGACTTCGAGTCCCATAAAGGGCCGGGTATGGTATATGATATATGTATTGGGCCAAATGTTCCTCGGTATTAATATATGATACGTGGATCAGACCGAATGTTCCTCGGCATTACTATATGATACGTGGATCAGGCCAAACATTCCTTAGCATTACTGTATGATATGTGGATCGAACCGAACATTCCTCGACATTATTATACGATGTGTAGATCGGGCCGTACGTTCCTCGACATATACTTACTATATATATGGATCGGGCTATACGTTCCAAAGCGGTAATAATATGTATGTGCTTATGATGATAGAATAATGTAGATGGTACACCGAGTACCCTAACAGGCCGGGCACAGTACGTGATGGTAATATGTATGATTTTCTTTTATACGATGCGAGTACGGTAAATGGTTAAATGTTATACTTGCCCCCTGCATCCCTACGCCAACTATAATCTCCCTATGATGCCTATGTTTTAGATACTCAGTATATATGTCGTACTAACCCCCCTTTCTTTGGGAGGCTGCATTCATGGCCACAGGTACAAATACACACTTTGGGGATCTGTCAGCGTAGGAGTTCCACTCAGCAGTTCAGAAGCGCTCCATTGTGCCGGAGCCTAGTTTTGGTATTAACCTTTGATGTATATATTTATTTGTTCACGGGTACGATGGGGGCCCTGTCCCTCCTTATTTTACTGTTCTTCCTATTAGAGGTCTGTGGACATGTAGGTGGGTTGTGTATGGGTTGTATATGCATGTATGTATAGTGGTGCCTAGGATAAGCTTCACCGACTTATATGTTATCCTGCCTGTTGATGTGCTATAACTTAAACAAGGGACAAATTTACTTACAGATAATAGGGATATATGCGAGTGCCCAATTCGGGCACCCTTTAAGGCCTACGGGGTTGGGTCGTGACAGATCCAGTCTCCATCTGTGTATATATATAGACTAGTCTCTTGATTTTTAAGGCAGGTCTTGTTTTAGTAGTCCACTTTTGGGACTTTTACTCTTTTGTTAGACAACTCTATACTAGTGACTTTCAGGTTCTTAAAGGGATCATTTATGTATATATTTATTTTGGTTTTTTCTTTTGCTGAATTATCCTATTTATATTAGAATTGATTATTCATGTTTAGTTTCTACCCTTAGACCTATTACTAGCTGTTCTGGGTTATAGTTTGGCTTACCTACTTGGAGATTATAGTAGGAGCCATCATTACTCAAGAAATTGAGTTGTGAAAAGTTGGTATCAGAGTCCTAGGTTCACCCGTCTCACTTGTACAGAACTAACATCTAGTCGAATATTGCAAATTAGTGCGGAGAAGTATCTTCTGGAGGCTATAGGAAGGAAAATTTCTCATTTTCTTTCATTTTCATGCACGTGGGTCTTACTAGTTTCTTGGAATCTCACTTGTTTAATTCTTTCATTAGACGGTGACCATAGAGCCCCAGCTAGGGGTAGATGCCGACCTAGAGTCGTGTGAGGGATGAAACACTGGCCTGTTATAAAGAGGAGGCTCTAAACCCTGAGGTGGAGCCATAGGATGCATACGTACCTCCACAGCCGGTGGGGTCAAGACCATCCTATTCACCACGCACACCAGCTGTACGACCATATATCCATGCTATACTAATCAAAATTTTGGAAGTGATAGGTGAGCTGAGAAAAAAGCCAGTACCATCGCTGGCCCCAGTAATGCATGGTCAGCTTATCAAAGTAGCCCTAGACTGCCATCTAATACCAACTCACATAGACGCCCAACTAGTTATAGATGTCAAGGTCATACCATTACGCGAGTAGAAGATACTCGGGGTAGTTCAGAATCTTTCACCCCCCGATATTTACTGGAGCGACTAGAGGATGCCCATGAGTTCTTGAACACTTTCCATGAGAAACTTCATTCCTTAGGCCTTGTGGAGTTGAGAGGAGCCAAATTCTCTACAGATCAATTATGTAAGCCTACCAAACAATAGTGGCACTCATACTTATAGTCCAGGCCAATTGGGTCGCCTCCCATATCTTGGGATGAGTTTTCAGAGGCTCTCTTGGTCTGTTACATACCACAGAGCGTCAGAGATAGGCTTTTTAATTAGTTTTCCAGGTTGGATCATAGCTCTATGACCTTCACAAAGTACAAGGCGAGGTTCCATGATCTGTCCCTTATGTCACCATGATTCTACCCATTGAGAATGAGAGAGTTTGTTGCTTTATGTGTGGGCTAAGGTATAGACTAAGGTTTTACATAAAGAATTTGGCTTTAGCAGTCCATTCATTCTTAGATATGGTTTACCATGCTCAATACATAGAACATATTTATTGAGAGGCCTAAAGGGGTAGTGATAAGAGGCCTCGGTACTAGGGCAGCTATAATAGGTCTCAAACTAGAAAAGGGAACTCATACAATAGGTCATGCCAGATATTTCAGCAGGGTTAGTGCATCCGGCTTACTCAGGCAGCATTACCTACTTTTGAGGGCACCTAGTATTAGAAGAGTGGTCCTAGCATGGGTCAGAGTTGGAGGGGATTAGATTCACTACCTTCCTACTATGGTTGAGCTATTTCTATACGGCTCTAGTGAGGGAAGAGTCTGAGGCATCCTACGATGTCATTATAGGTACACTTCTATTATGAAACTAACCTACTACATGTCTATTTGATCTAGGATCAACTTATTCTTATGTATCTGTCTATTATGCTCCTTGATTACGTATGAGGTTCGAGTCCTTAGAAAATTTGATTCATGATTCAACCTTGTTAGGTGAGTCTTTAGTAGTGGCTCAGGTGTTTTGGTCTTGCTTAGTCGCCATCCAGCATTATGATACTAGAGTTGATCTTCTTCTACTAGAGATTTTGGATTTCAATGCGATTCTGGTCATGGATGGGTTATCCCCTTACAATGAGGTTTTGGATTTCTAAGATAAGACCATTACCTTAACCATGTCTAGAATTCCTCCGGTGCTGTGGCAGGGTTCCTATAGTAACACACTGATGGGGATTATCTCTTTTATGTGGGATTAGAGATTGGTTGCTTCAATATGTGTAGATTACCTGGCCTATGTGCACAATGTTAGTAGAAAGAGCCCTTAAGTTGACTCAACACTTGTGGTTAGATACTTTGAGGATGTGTTCCTTATAGGCCTACCTAGACTTCCCAGAGCTTGATATTATCTGTGCCATAGATTGGAGCCAGGCACCCGACCTATTTCTATTTCACCTTATCAAATGGCACCTGTAGATCTCAAAGAGCTTAGTGTTCAACTTGAGGACCTCCTGGGTAAGGGGTTCATCCGTCCTAGTATATCGCCATAGAGTGCTTCTATTTTATTTGTAAAGAAGAAGGATAGGACTATGATGATGTGCATTGATTACAGACAACTAAACAAGGTGACAATGAAGAAGTGTTAACCCATGCCATGTATTGATGACCTATTCAATCAGCCTCAGATGCCTTAGTATTTTCTAAGATAGACTTGAGATTTGGATACTATCAGTTGAGGATTAGGACAACGAACATCGTTAAGACTTTATTTAGGTCATGTTATGACTACTATGATTTCCTTGTGATTTCTTTTAGGTTGAAAATTTTACCAGCCACCTTCATGGGCTTGATGACTCGAGTGTTTAGTCTATACCTTGATTCTTTTATCATTATCTTCATCAATGACATATTAGTATTCTCGCAGAGACAGAGTGAGCATGAGCAGTATTTTAGGACAGTGCTCTAGACTTTGAGCGATCAGTGGCTTTATACCAAGGTCTCAAAGTGCAAGTTTTGGCTGTAGTCTATAGCATTCTTAGGGTACGTGGTGTCTAAGGAGGGAATTATCGTCGATTTGGCAAATATTGAGGCTATTTGAGATTACGAAAGGCCTACCTCTATTAGTATGATTTGTAGCTTCATCGAATTAGTGAGTTACTACATATGCTTTGTTGAGGGCTTTTCTACTATTGTAGCCTCATTGACTTGGTCAAATCATTAGAATGTCCCCTTTTTGTGGTTGGAGGAGTGTGAGAGGATCTTTTTGAGGCTCAAGAAGTTGCTTACCACTACTTCTATATTGACTCTTCCAGTTCATGGCGATGGCTTCACTGTATATTATTACATATTTGGTTTTATTTTGGATTGTGTATTAAAGAAGCAGGGCTAGGTTATTGCTTATATGTCGAGGCATCTTAAGCTATATGAGAGAAACTACCCCATTGACTTAGAGCTGGCAGATGTAGTTTTCATGCTTAGGATTTTGAGACATTACCTATATGGAGTTCGATGTGATATCTACACCAATCACAGGAGCCTTCAATATATTATGAGCCAGAGGAACCTTAATTCAAGGCTGTGTCACTAGATTGAGCTCTTCAAGGACTATGACCTGTCTATTCTCTACCATTCAAGCAAGGTGAATATAGTAACATATACCTTGAGCTGGAATGCATTGAGTATGGGTAGTCTATCCTTTCTTTATATTTCAAAGCGATTGTTGGCTTAGGACATCTATTCCTTAGCTAACCAAATAATTCGATTGATATCTTAGATTCCACATGGGTATTAGCCCATTTGGTGGAATTCGGACATAAGGTGTTGAAAGGTGATATTGGTCAAGCTACCTTAGATTTACATGAGGTTTTGAGATTAGATGGCCAATTATGTGTTCCGAGAGTTGGGGTTTTGATTCAACTTATTCTTAGTAAGACACATGATTCTAGATATTCCATCCAGCTGGGCACAACTAAAATGTATCGTGATTTGAGGAAACATTACTGGTGGAGCAATATAAAAAAAAATATTTCAGACTATGTGTCACGCTGCTTATGTTGCCAGCAAGTGAAGGCCTAGCATATAAGGTCTTATAGTTAGTTCCATAGATTATCCATTCCGAATTGGAAGTTGGAACGTATCACCATGGATTTCGTGGTTGTTTGCCTAGGACCTCTATAGGTATTGACAGTATTTGGGGCATCATGGATCGATTGATCAAGTCATCACACTTTATCCTAGTTCATACTCTCTTTAGTACCGAGAGATTGGCCCAAATCTACATTAAGGAGGTGGTTCATCTTCATGGTGTGCCTATTTCTATTATCTTAGACCGAGGTCCACAGTACACTTCCAGCTTTTGGAAGGCTTTTCAGGAGGAGTTAGGCATCCATGCTCACCATAGCATAAAATTTTACCTACAGACTAATGGTCAGTCATAGTGCACTATTCAGGTCCTTGAGGACCTGTTACTGGCCTATGTTTTGGATTTTGGGGGTCAGTGGGACAAGTTCTTGCCTTTGACAGAGTTTGCATACAAGAACAACTACAACTCTAGCATTCAAATGGTCCAATTCGAGGCCTTATATGCTAGGCATTGTCGCTTTACGATTGGTTGGATTGAGTCTATGGATCCTAGGACACATGGTATAGACTTTCTTCATGAGACCTTGGATCAGGTGAGGGTGATTCAAGATAGGCTCAAGATGGCTCAAAGTAGACAATAGAGTGATGTGGATCACAGGCGTCGACCATTAAGGTTTGTAGTTGGTGACCGAGTATTTCTCTGAGTATCACCCATGAATGGCGTAATGTGATTTAAGAGGTAGGGTATGCTCATCCCGAGGTACATAGGGACTTTTGAGATATTGAGGAGAGTTGGCGAGGTTGCCTATGAGTTATCTTTCCCTCTAACACTATCATTTATCTATCCAATTTCCACGTATTGATGTTGCGTCAGTATGTTCCAAATGAGTCGCATGTGCTCCAGTATAATTCAGTTGAGTTGGATGATTGCTTGACCTTTGTGAATGAGCCAAAGGCCATTTTAGCTAGAGATATCAGGCAAATGCGCTCGAGAGCCATTTCTGTTGTTAAGGTCTATTGGAGGCACCGTCTAGTCTAGAAGGCTACCTGGGAGACCAAGCAAGAGATACGGGAGTAGTTCCCTAACTTATTTGAGCCTTCAGGTACTTCTTGACTCTTACTTTTGCAAACAAAAGTCCTCTTTAGTATTGGATGTTGTAATGACCCTCCAGGCCATTTTATCTTTAATGCCTCCTTTTTTTCATTTAAAGCATTCCTATAGCGTCCGAAAGTCATTTATGACTTGTTGGCACTGGTTGTTCGGTTGCCTGGTCATTTATTTTAGTTTTAGGCCTGTTTACCTATTTTGGTGCTTTTATAACTTGAAAAGTTAACTTCGGTTATTACTTCAAGAAAACGACCTCAAAGTAGAATTCTGACAGTTTCATTACCTCCGTAATGGTCAAATTAGGGTAGTATCAAGATCCGTATGAGTATCAAGGCAATCAATGCAGGTTTGAGGACATTTGGCGCTTTAGCTTATGAAATTTAGCCTAAGGTTGACTTTGGTCGACATTCTTAGAATATGTACTCGAATGAAAATTCTGTCAAGGCGGTTAGTTTCAAAATGTCGAGTTTGGTCTAGAATGACCCTTCATATGCTTCCCAAGCCTTCAAGTCTAATCTTGTAGTCCATTGTGGAATTTGGCAAAAAATGGCACTTTGGTGTGGGACCTACTTTCATTAAAATGACCTCATATGGGAATGTCGAATTTGGTGGGGTAGCATATCTTGTTTGCGCACAGGGTCTTGAACGAATCGCGAGCACCCCATCGAAGAATTAGGCAATGCCAAAGTTTAACAGTACCCAGCTACTGGTGCAGGGTTATTTTACCCTTCATATTCGTGGGCATGAGGCCGCGCTCTCAAAGCTCTGCCTACTTTCCCTTCGCATTCGTGGAGCTCCCTTCGAGTTAGCGGAGGTCTATACCTTTGCCTTCCGCATTCATGAAGTTTGATTCCTTGGTAATTTAATTAAGACCAAGGACGGGAATCAGTCGTTGTTGGCAAACTTAAACTTTGACTTCTCAGGCGTTTCTCCACCAAATTTGGTGAATCAAAGTGGTGGAGATCCGTAATTTCTGTGTCTACTTGGTTTAGTATTTGGAAAGTGTTAGAAACCCTTTGTGTGAGGTAAATTCTCATTTCTGGCTGCTATCATTGATGAATTCAAGCTCTAAAATATGATTTTATGCATGTTGGTTATTAGGGCTGTTCCATGCCCCGACTTATGTTCCAATTTGGAACAAAAGTTGGGGGTGGTTTTTAAGACCTTTTCACAGAGTGGATTTTGAATTTATGGAGAGGGTCCCACATTTCTATTTTTTACTCCAAAATTAGTTTTTCTCTAAATTTAGTAATTTTAATGTCAAAATGATTGTAATAACGTTGTGTAGCTATATTTGATAGCGTGGCAGCGTTCAGAGGCCACTCGTAAGGGGACAACTCTGATTCCATTATTTTTATGTGCTCGTGATTAGCCTACATGTAGGCTACATTTTCCCTTTCTTTATAGTGAACTTGAAAACATGATTGCATGTTGATTAGTTAGAATTTTGGGTTGGGTAGTATTGAATCATGCTTAGACTCTTAGAAATCATGTCTTAGGCCATTGCGGGATTTTATCGGGTACTTGTTCGCATGCTGCTTGCATTGTTGTTTATCCATTCTTTTTGTCATATGTGTATACTCGTTTATTGATTCATTTTAAGCATGTTTAGACTTAGCTTAGGTGTGACTGGTGCTTGCCTTAGAATTGCATGATTTGGACCCGATAGGCGTTAGTTTTGACCCAATGTCATTCTATCGTCTTAGATCTTGGTGTAGTAGATTGGAGTCTGATAGTTTGGGCATTATATAGGTAATACATTTGCTTCGATGACCTTAAGACTCTATTTTCCCCCAATTCTGTGACATCACAAGTTTCAGCGGCAGCACTACATTTTTGTTCTTCCTTTTAAGATTAGTTCAGGGTTTGATTTTCTGATGGTCTTATTGGGTATCTAATGTGTGGACAGCGATCCACGGATTTTTGGCATTTGTCGATGATTGGAGCACTTGCAGCAGCTATATTTGGCACCTTAGCGAGCATCCGGTTAGATATCCAGCGTCAGCTAGTTGGTATTTGATACTTCTTAGGTATTTCTGGGAAGCATCTAGTAGACCAGTCTGACCTCTGCGTTTGAGCAGCCTTGGGTACTTCTGGGGAGCATTGCTAGAATAGGTCTGGCTTCCGTGTTTGATCAATCTTGGGTACTTCTGGGGAGCATCTAGTAGAATAGGTCTGGCCTCCGTATTGTCAGATTTTACTAGGTTGGATTATGGTTCTGGGACGATATTCTCTAGCCCGTGGTTCTCGATTTTAGATCTTAGTAGTTATAGCTATTCTGTGTACTCATCGGGCTTATGGTTGTCTGGTCAGGTTTTTATTTAAACTTGTGCATGAGTGTACCTTTTGGGCTTATGGGAGTCCAATTAGGTGTAGTTACTTTAATTAGTCCTTTTACACTCGTGTGAATTACAATTCATTCTTTTCGTTAGACTTCTGTTGTTGACCTTTGTTCTATCTATTTCCTTATTTCATGTAGCCTTTACTTTTCAAGATCGGTCAGGTTATGATGCCTACTAACTACCTGTAGTGTTGGTACTCATACTACACTCTGCATCTATTTTCATGATGCATGTACAAGCAAGAGTGGCCAATGTTGATTCACGCCTCCCGCAGTCTGATCCAAAAACAAGGGTGAGCAGTTGACCTTTGTTCTGTCTATTCCCTCTTTTACACTCTTGTGCATTACAATTCATTCTTTTCTTTAGACTTCCATTGTTGACTTTTGTTCTATCTATTCCCTCTTTTCATGTTGCCTTTACTTTTCAAGATCGGTCAGTCTATGATGCTTACTGAGTACCTGTAGTGTTTGTACTCATACTACACTCTGCATCTGTTTTCATGATGCATGTCCGAGCAAGAGTGGCCAACGTTAATTTGAGCTTACCGCAATCTGATCCAGAAATAGGGGTGAGCAATAGTCTTTTGCTTTTTGAGACAGGTCTGGTTTCAGTGGTCCACTTTTGGTACTTGGACTCTTTAATTCGACAACTTTGTACTATTGACTTCCAGTTCTAGGAAGGATTATTTTTGTATCATATTTATATTAGAATTGGTTATTCGTATTTAGTTTCTACCCTTAGACCTATTACTAGTTGTTCTGGGTTACAGGTTGGCTTACCTACTAAGGGTTATAGTAGGTTCCATCATTACCTGACTCGAGAAATCAGGTCATGACAATTTATTATTATAAAATCAATGGCTATGATGCATGAACAATATTTTTTATTTTTAGAAAGTGTATTTTTTTCAAGTATTAAAACCATATAAATATTTTTTTTTCAAAATCAAAACCAGACATGACTTAGAAAACTACTATGATATCACCTCGGTACAAAACATGTGAGGTACTGGAAAAAAATCAATCCTCTACCCTTAATTAAATTGACCACATACGAAAGTCTTTTGAACTATTTATAGTCGTATAAAATTGTCACGGGCCAAGCTATGCCCTAAGAATGAATCGGCAATTAGAATCTCGAGAGATACTAATCAAGCCTCTTATCATAACATAGCATGACATAAGAAAAACAAATAAATAAGAGAAAACTTAAACGTGAAAGATAAGCCTCAAAATATAGAAATTTATATAAAGGAGAATCCAAACATCACATCTGAATGAAGAAAAATACATGTTAAGTCTGACAAGTCTCTACTACATAGACGGGGCCGTAGGACAAGTCCTAGCTCACCCAACAATCTAACTCTGAAAATCATGAAAAAAGGAAGACAAGAAATCATCATGGTTGCGCCCTCGAAGCACGAGGACTCACCAAGTGATGTAGTGTCAATAGCAATCCGTACTAGCCACGAGAGTTAAGAGAATCGTCGGACCCTACATTATGAGACAATGTAGGCACAAGTATGCATTAGTACATGGAATATACTAAATATGTGATAAATGTCCATAATGTGCATAAGAGATCATAGTAGGCATAAACATGAAATGTATGACCAAAAATTCTTTAAGAGCTTGAAAGTAAATCATAAATCATGAGACAAGGTCCATGCATCATTAAATGATATCATGAAAAGCTTTTTAGAGAATATAGTCATTTGTGGAATATTAATCGTAACAAACAATAAGACCATGTGAGCTATAATATGGAATTTTGAGTAACTCCTACATCAAAAAAGGAGGGGCTACTTTCCAAGGTAGACTCCATATCATTTCATCATGAGATATTTGTGGATCCACTAGCTATGTCCTTTGATAACCTACGGGGGCACGTAGTTGGAGAATAGAGTTTGCTACTAGAGACTCCCTTATCAAGCCTCCACTTCAAGCCCTCTCGGTGCTAAGTCAAATTCCAACGGAATATATAAAGTCAATTATCAAATCATAACATTAGGAAGGGCAATGATCAATCACCAATCCATATCATAAAATCATATAAGAGTTGCACCTTTCAAATCATAATTTCATAACATAATTCATACAAACACTTATCTTTCAAAGAATCTTAATGATGATTTATTTCATATTGTAAGAAACAATGGTCACAATATATTGATACTTTCTTGAAAACATGAACACAATTCATCATTTTCATAGAAACATGCATAAATCCTTCATCAAAATTATGCTCGTAGTCATAATTGAATTTAATGCATAGTGCATGGATCCATATGAAAATTATAAATCATGTATCTTAGTCAAATCATGCATAATAAAGTTGAATAACATCAACTGAATCATAATGACAAGGGCTCATGAAGATTCAACATAAACCCTGGTGCAATTGGGTGAAATAGAACTTGAAGGATTGGGCTTTTGGGGACCCAATGAATGAAAGGAATCCATTGGTGAACTCCCACATACCTTGATGATCCTTATCTATGATATTGAAAAGAATAATTTTATCCTTGAACCCTATCTTTACTTTGAGAAGAAGACCTTGGGAGAGAAATCCTTGAGCCTTAAAGAAATTTAGGAGAATAGGAGTGAATGGGGAATTTTTAAGGGTTTGAATAGTTTAAGGACGTTGAAATTTTCCCAAAATGATGTAGTTTAAGAGACAAAAGAATGAGAATTCTCTAAAATAACCTTGTATTAAGTTTGCCAAAGTGATCCTACAGACATAACCTATTGTTTGTAGGAATTACTACGGTTTATTGAAAGGGTCTGTATAACCCATGTCCAAATTCATGAGCTATTGAATTTGTACTTAGATCCTACGATCCTTGTTCTATGGGTCGTAGAATGCATTTGTAAAAGTCGTGTACAGAAACAATAGCTACTGGAAATTGACCACCCGTCCTATGACTCGAGTCTACGGATCGTAGACAATCTTATGAGTCGAAGACACCACACGTCCTGCATATATTAGAAATTTAAAAAGATCTAACTCTCTGAACCTCACTCTACGGGCCATCCTATGGCTCGTAGAACTTCCTACAGTCCGTAGGATCTCTCCTAGAACTCATCCTTAGGTACTAGAATTGCAAGGTTTGTGGACTGTTCCTACGATCCCCTTCTATGGGTTGTAGGACCTTATACAGTTCGTAGAATTCATCCTTAACTCTAACCCAACACTTAGCATTTTCCCCCAACTCTATTACCCTACCTATGAGGCCTTCCTACGGTCCGTAGGTAGGCTCTTGGAACTTGCACCAGAGCATTTTTCTGCAATATTTTTCTTGTTCCAGCTTTTTAACTTCTGAGGTCTTACAAAAATAAGTAAGATTAACAGATAAAGGCCCGTTTGGCCATGTGACATAAAATCATGATATGAAATCATATAAGATGAAGTTGTAGTTTTGTTTGGACATGCAATTTATATTTTTAAGTTGTATTTTTTACTCATAAACATAAAAACCCTCATAAGTTGTGAATACTATCAAAATTTCTCTAATTATATTAATACTATCTTACCAAACAAGAAAAAGTTCATAAGAAAAGTATAATACACTATCGCAAATTTACTCTAAAAGAAGACAATATTTATTGATCGAACTTTAGTTCAATAAAAAGGTAAAATTAAATATGAGTTATAGTGTAGTACTCTTTAATAAAATTGATCATGGTCAATTTGACTAGTAACTTGTCAAACCCAAATCCAGGGGCGATGGTACCTGTTCTTTCCACTGGACAAATAAGCCTAAACCTAACATTTACGAAAAATAATTGGGAACAATATAAATAGGCAAGTAATAAATGAAAGAGAAGTCTTTCAACTCAAATAACCCCCAAAGATTGTTTGTCATATGTACAAGCCACTAAAATAGAACTGAAATGAAAATACAAGTCTCAATATGTGTTTGCCGGATGACAATAACTACCTCTCTGAATCTCCTGGAAGTCTCAGATTATTAAAAAGATGAGTAATCATAGTCTGGGTTCAGAACCTACACATGTATAGAATCAAGGGGTGAGTACCAAACAACATGGTACCCAGCCCAACCTAACATATAGGAATTCCTTACCAACCCAACCGAACGTCCCTAACTACAATATGCACAAAAAATCAGCCCAACCTAACATTTCATGCTAAACAGTTCAAATAGTGTTCAAATCGCTGCTCATTATCACCAGTCATAAGTACAATAATCATAAGTCAAATACAAATATCAAGTATGTTACATAGATATGCAGAAATGTATATCCATAGTAAATGATCCTGCTTGCGTGCAATCACCAGCAAAAACCTCGGCATTATAATCTAGTCCAAAATGACCTTGACATCACAATATTTTGAAGAAAATGACCTCAGCCTCACAACCTTGCTAGAAATGACCTCTACATCATAATATCTCACCTAAAATGAAAAATGATCTCGGCATCATATTATCTCATTGGAAATGACCTTGTCATCATAATATCTCACCGGAAATGACCTTGGCCTCGCAGCCATGTCCCTCTTATCCCAGTCTTCTAGAACTAATGCAATCAACATTCTCACACAAGTAATGAGGAATATATCAAGTTAAGCAATCTTTAATCATAATCAGACTATCCAAATATATCATCAAATATACATAGATATCAAGATCACGACATGTCATACTTAAATCAGTAGAATAGTACATTTTACCTTTTATTAACCCCGTCGATCAATTTAAATTAGTTCATATCATAATTCAATCAATAACCTCATCCCCGTTACTCCCTAACACATATAAGAAAAGAAAAATTTGGATTCTAAATAATTCACGGAGTTTTAGGAGTCCACTTGCCTTAGCCAATCATGATCAATCAATCCACGTGAGCATTCCCCTTCCAAATATATTCTGAATCACCACATTCTAGTCAAATAGTTCTTCCCAATCAAAACCGAAGTCTAACAATACCAAAAACATAAAATTTGGGGAAAAGGGTCAAAATGGCTCAAAATCCTATTCCAGAAATGGGGTCTAAATCAGGAATTGTTTTGATGAAATTGTTCCTCATAGTATTAGGAAGTCAATGGGGAAAACCATTTCAAAGTTGGAGCTCAAACCGGATCAAAATCATCATTTAAAGAAAATTTCCCAAGTTCTTGAAAAACCCTAATTTCACCAATTAAAGTCATTTATTTCCAATTAAAATCCAAAATTATTCAATGGGTAATGAAGGTTTGAAGTTAAAATAGCTTACCCAATAGTTTTCACGACAATATTCACTTTGAAATCACCACCCACGATCTCCTAAGGTCCAATAATGAAGAGAAGTGAATAATTCCAGACTAAACCCCTCTCATACATCACTTAAGAGACACAAAGTTCTCTTTCGCGACTAGTGGTTCGCTTAAGCGAACCCCACTAAAGTGGCCCTGTTCGCTAAAGTGGACTCGCTTCACTAAAGAGGAGCTTGTTAAAGTGGACTTTCTTTGTTAAAGCGGACTCCCTTGGCTAAAGAAGAGGCACCATATATCAACAACCTCAAAATTCAACAAGTCTCAAAAGTCTCCCAAATAACCCTCGGGATACGTTCATTATCTCATACACACAAACCATTTATGCAACCCTACTAAATTTGACGTTCCAGACTCAACAAAACCGTCAAAATTCAAATTCAAGGTCTGCTTGATCCAAAACTTGACAAGTCGCAACCAAAGTAACTCTAAGCCTCAAAAAGACTCAGACACCCTTAGAACGTTTGAAAATTACATAGAAACTCTTCCTAGGCCTAATATCAGCCTCCGAATCCAATAGAGTCATCCAAATTCAATTCTAAGCATTCGATCCTCCAATGTTGACCAAAGTCAATTCTATGGCCAAAACTCAAAGATTTCCGGCTCAATGTCTCAAATCCATGATATAACCTCTAATCTGATTTCGTTTACTCTCCTAGACCAAATACAACATTTCGAAGCTGATGGAATTGATGGAATTCCATTCTAAGACCCAAAACTCTAGATGACCTCAAATACCACTTTAAGCAACTTAAGCCTCTAAAAATCAAAGCTTATAAAAAGTCTCAACTTTTCAAGTAATTTTACAAAATTGACTTTGGATATTTGTCAAATATGACTCGGGCAAACTATCGGAAGGGGTAAACCAGTCATTTTATGAAAAATACCAAAAATGACCTTTGGAGTCATTACATCATCCACCACTAAAAACCATGTTCGTCCTTAAACATAAAATAAAATAAAGTACTTAAAGCCTAAAAAAGTTGGGGATATTGGGCATGCATGTCATACTTCGACTACCAAGTCGCCTCTCCAACTGAACGGTGCCTATGTTGTACCTTTATTGAAGCAATCCCCTTAGTCCTAAGCTTACAGACCTATCTATCAAGAATGGCTATGGGCTCCTCTTCAAAGGTCAAATCTGGACCCAACTCTACCTTATCAAGAGATGTCATATGAGACTCGTCTGAAACATACTTTCGGAGAATGGAAACATGAAACACAGGATGCACCACTGATAAGCTAGGTGGCAAGGGCAATATATAAGCCACAACAACCTAATGAACCAAGGGCTAAGCTTTCCCTTCTTCCCAAATTGCATCATGCCCTTATTGGGAGACACTCGAAGCCAAATATGATCACCCTCCATGAACTCCAATGGTCAAACTCTCCTATCTGTATAGATCTTTTGCCTACTCTGGGCTATCAATACCTACCCTGAATCATGAAAACCTTCTATATGGCATCTCTAAGCAAATCTGTGTCTAAAGAGTCCATCTAAGCTGAATCGAACAACTCAATTGGAGATCTACAATGCCTACCATACAATGCCTCGAATGAGGCCATCTAAATGTTAGAGTGACAACTGTTATTGTAGGAAAACTCTGCTAAAGGAAAATGATGATCCCACCTAGCATAAAAATCAATTATGCAGGCTTGAAGCATAGCCTCCCACACCTAAATCGTCACCTCGAACTAGCCATCATTTTTTGGATGAAATGTTGTACTTATATCAAGCCTAGTACCCAAACCATGTTGTAATGCCTACCAAAAATGTAAAGTGCAAACGAAACTCCGATCTTAAATGATGGATATTGGTACACCATGAAGCCAAATGATCTGACGGATATATAACTGGGCTAGCTTCTCTGTCGTGTACTTCACCCGAACTAGAATGAAATGGATAGACTTGGTCATTCTATCAACAATCACCCATATTGACTCATAATGTCACAACCTAAATTCGGGCCATTATGACACCTACTATAACCCCCGAATAGGCAAGTCAAACCTAACTCAAAAGTGAAATTCAAACATCAACTTAAATAAATATGTAATAAAATAAGAGGGAGGAAGTAAGAATAATATGAAAAAAGAAATCGGGTCAAGGTAGAGATATGTAAATACGATGCAAATACAAAAAGGCTCAAAAGTGACCAAAAAGGCCAAACTGACGCTCGGCTAAAACCCAGACTTGGTGTCACCAATATAGGAGCTACTAATGATAAAAGGCTGAAACAATATATATAATACAAAAGTGATTTTCCAAAATGCAAGCTCACAACTATCCAGATCTGGCACAGCTACGGATGATCAGGCGCACGCTAAGGTAGCTTGAACTAGGAGATGCAGAAGTAGAGTATGAGAACTAAAATACGGGGTACCCAATAGACATCTGAGGTTGGCCGAGCTCAGAAAGAATAAATATATATAAATTAGTACGATGATATTAATAATAACATAAGTGAGTGACAAACTACATCTACGGATGCATTAGGGTATGAGGAGAACATACAAGGCCAAATAAAACCAACTACACCATGTAACCACAACAATTTCCTCAACTCATTGAATACTGGAAGAGCATGTATATATAACAAAGAAAAGCTATAACAATAATCCTAAAAGTATTATGGAGCGCTCGTAATAGACCCCGAGCTCATTAATATCAAAGTAATAACCCAGAATATGTATAAATAGGCCATCCGTAATTCACACCTCTAGCTTTTCAATGGTGAATATAACAATGTAGCCCAAAGTCAATAAAAAGGCTACTCGGAATCATACGTCAAGCTCATCCAAATCATGAATTCCATAAACAATGATATCACCAGAATTTTTCAAAATACTAACACTTATTCATTTACCAAAATCCAAGTCCTTTCATTTATTCATCCAATTAAATGGTTTTAATTATCACTGAAACAACCAAGGAAATTAGCATATCAATAACTATGTATCACTCAAACCGGGGAAAAATCCCACCAAAGGCATCAATTTACTAACCTAGAACTTCAACGTACCAAAAGCAAGGCCTCATTAGGAAATTGAAAATTTAACCTACGGGTTCTACAATCAATGGATGAATAAGAGGCATGTGACCAATCCGTACCAAGAATAATGTGAAAATCGATCATTTCAAGTTCGACAAGATCAAATGGAATAACTTTGTACAAGACCGACACAGGACAATTTCTATAAACTCTCTTGGCTAACACCGTATCACCAATGGGAGTGTAAACTAGTAAAAGGTTCTAATAATGCTTTGGGGTACACATCAAATATCATAGTAAGGTAATGAGTAACAAAAGATAAGTAGGCACCCAAATCAAGCAATGCATAAACGTCAAAGTTAAAGACCCGTAATATACCCGTGACCACATCAAGAGTCTCATCCACATCTTGCCTATCATGAAGAGCATAGAATCGATTGTTACTTTGGGCACCATTAGATTGAGCTTGGATGCCTTGTTTCACTTGGACTCCTTAAGGATGACCTTCTCCACCTTTATTGGAAACATGAGGGCACTCAGACTGCTTATGGCCAATCTTTCCACAACCATAACAAGCACCCATTCCCATCAAGCATTTCCCTTCATGATTCTTTCCACACTTTGCACACTTAGGAAAAGAAGGGCTACTAGCATTCACACCTCTTCCTCCTTGAACGTTAGGGTATGCCACCCTATCTTTTAAAAAAATTTTCCTCGAACTGTGTCCTTGTTGAAAATGGCCACTACCACAATCACCGGTACTAGCACTGGAGAACCCACCTTCATACCGGGCCCTCTTGGAATCTCTCATTCTCATCTCCTTAAACTTTTCTCCTTCAATTTGTTTGACAAAAGTCATGATCCGAGATATGTCCATCTCCTTAACAAGCATAGTGGTACAACATTACTTAACAATCAAGTCGGACACCCCCAACATGAATAGACTCATTCGGACCGTGGATTGGCAACAAATTTAGGAGAATACTTGGATAGCTTAGCAAACCTGAGGGCATAGTCCTCATTCCCATGTTGCCTTATCGAAGTTTAATGAACTCCAATACTTTAGCTTCCCTTAACTAAAGAGGGAAAAAGCAATCAAGGAAAGCAAGTTTGAAGGCTTCCCATTCAATAGGACCTTCATCTACTCTATCCAACTTCTATTAAGTAAACCAAGATTGAGCAACACCCTTGAGTTGGTAGGCATCCAACTCCTTCTTCTCCTCCAAAGTCACACCCATGATACTCACTATTTTATAGACTTCATTAGTGAAATCTTGGGGGTCCTCATCAAATTTTGAACCATGGAACTTGAGAAGGTTCATTCGTGAAAAATCCCTCATTCTTGAGGCCGGAGTAGCAAGATTAGGAAGAACCAGAACCCCTTAGTTGACCACTACATGGGCTAGCATGGTAAAAACGGTCTAGAACTCTGTATGTGTCACTTGATCAGGCAAATAGTCATTGCGTTGAGGGGATGAAGGATCTTGGGATACATTAGTATTGTTCCCCCTTAGCAAATGTGTTCTTCTTGGAGGCATTTTTATGAAAATCACAATGGAAAAAAATTAAGGAGAAGATGTCTTAGAATACCCTCTATCGCACGACATAAATCATGAAAGAAGTGACGATTCCTAAAATGCCTTATGGCCTCCTATTCATAGATGTGGCATGCTTCACATCCATGAATAAGACTCTACATGACTTGTCATATTAGAAACCCTGGGATATCTTAAGCCTTATGCTATAATACTAAGTTTGTCATAACCTGACCTAGGGCCTAATCATAACATGGCGATCGAAACCCTGAAGGGCTCCAATCGAGCCTCTTGACATATAATAAACATTCATAAGTTAAAGTAAATGCAAAAAATAACATACAAAGAGTCTAAACATTAATCATAAAAGAAGAATGTAACTTGACGACATAGACTCACTAACATTTGTCCAACTAATGCCTTTACTAACTAAGAAGAAAAGGGGCTAAGATATGGTTTTTTGTTCGAGTTGGAGTGGAAGCAGTGGAAAAAATATGATAGAAATAAAGCTTGGAAATGAAGGATCCCTAGATCACCCTCAAAATGGAACATACAAAGTCTTTTGAAGTAAGAAACAACAACTCATAACTAGTCCTTGATAGATGAGGACTGACCACTACTCCATCGATAAGAAAGCTCAACTAGCCACGAATATTGATATGATCCTCAACCTCAACCTCAACCCCTAAATTATAAGAAAATGTAGCGAATAAATATGAGTTAGTATGTTTGAATGTACAAAGTATGTGGGCATAACATGAAATATAAATCATAAAATGCAATGATTAAGAACGAACATAATAAAGAAGATTGGTAAAGTCACGAGGACAACATGATGATCAAAGCATTTAAAGGATTTAGATGAAAATCATAAAATATCATGATCAGTATATACAAATATTGGATAGGAACCATAACCGATAATAAGACCATGCGATCTATAACATGGAATCCCGTTGTCTCCCCATACATAAAAGAAAAAGGAGAATGTACATACGCTATATGTGGATCTACTAGCTAAGCCATAAAGGCAACATACAGTGGCACATAGTTTATAGGACTAGAGGCTGCTACTAAGGCTTTTGGTAGGGCCCCTACCTCCAATCCGCTCGGTGCAAAGTCAAATCCCACGGAATACATACATAACATAGAAATCATAATGAACGCATATCATAGACATGATCATAGGTTTGAAATTCATAGAGTAGCTCAATTTCATAACACAAATGCAATGTGATATTGTCTTTCCATATTACAAATCATTCTTTTATAATTCATATCATGGGGTTCCTAGGTCACCACATAGGGCACTAAGTCACCTTTTTCATAGCTTGCATGACATTCAATTTGTTCATAGTCAAAATTTGTAGCCATAATTCATACTTGAATTTAGAGTAAAACATGAATGCATAATCAATTTGATTGAAAACCATAAATACTTTTAAATCATTGAACTTCATACTCATACCTCATGTAATCCATCATAGAAATTAGCTTCATGCATGCGAATTCATAATTCAACTTGAAATCATGTTATTAATGACCCTTAGTAATGATTAAAAATGTTATTGAAATAGCCCAATGCAATTCATCAAAATTAGAGTTTACAAGTAATGAGATGCTTGAAGTAAACTTTGGACTCCATGAGTAGAAGGGACCCATAGATCAATCCACACATACCTTGATTGAAATTGGACTTAAATTTGAGAAAGAAGGCTTGATCTTAAGGAAACCCTAACCAAAGCTTGATGAACTCTTGAGGAACCATGGGAGAAAAGTCTAGAATTTGTTTGTAGAAATAATGAGAGAATAAAAGGGTTTAGGACTATGTAGGAAATAATTCTTAATGAATATAGTCCTTAATAATGTCCACACACGCTATTAGAATGTAGGGAAAATACCAAACTACCTCTCATTAATTCCGAGATTTGGACTAATGAACGAACTCCTATGAGTTGTAAGAGTTGTGATGAGTCATCATTACGACTTGTCTTATAGGTGTTAGAAAATCCTAAAAATCAAGCCTCTGAAGTTACTTCTATGAGTTGTAATTATGACTTGTCGTTGGAGTCATGAGTCGTCAAATTGACTAGCATTGTAGGTCTGAAAACCTACAAGTTTAAAAGGTCTCTGAAGTTTCTATACGACTTGTCTCTATAAGTCGTAATCTTCCCTATGACTTGTCCTGTTGAGTCGTAGATGAAGTCCTGAGTCTCAATAGTTTCAAGTTATAAGGCCTGCACTAAGACTCCTTACTACGAGTCGTAGACTCTTTCACGAGTCGTCATACAACCTGTAGACTCTTATTTTGCCTTAGACAATTTCCAACTCTTTAGTTCACCTCCACAGATCAAGTTTACAACTCGTAATAACCATAATAAGTTGTAGACTGACTTGTAGGCCTGGCTCAGTCCAATTCTTTTGAAATTTTACTTTTTTTAGACTTTTCATCTTACGGGGTCTTACATATAGTACCTTATAGTTCACAATCACACATACAACCAATAACCCGATAATTTACAACAATTAGACCATTACCCATACCCGAATTCAACAATCAATGCCTCATAATAGATGAATCATACTCAATCTACTACCCCAAATACACCTTAACCCCCACACATAGGAAAATACAAGGTTCAACATACTTAACAAATGGTTAGAAATCCATTTATCTTAGTCACGGTCACGGTCAACTCAATTCCAAAGCTTTTCCTCTCCAACCATACTCTAAATCACCACAGTCTAATCCAATATAAACTCACAATCACATTTTGAAGCCAATGACACTAAAATCAATTAATTTGGGTGAAAAGGGTAAAATGATCCAAAAATTGGACAAAAAAAATTGAGGATCAAATCTGAAAATCTTGGATGAAAATGTTCCTCAAGTAATTAAAAATCTCATGGTGAAGACCGTTTCGAAAAAAGACTTAAAATGAGTTCACAATCCCAATTTTTCTTTCAAAAAAATCCATGATCAAGAAAACCCCAAAATCCCCAATTTGAAATCCAAATTTTGAGGTTAAAATCCGTAATTATTCAATGGAAATCAAAGATATATATTGAAAATAGCTTTAGACAATAGCCTTGACTTAAAATCTCCCTTAAAAATCGCTTCTCTAAGTCCCTCAAACTCAAACATAGAGGAAATTGACTCTATTCTCATCTTTTAGAAAGAAACTACTCAGGTCAAAGTACTTCTTCATGATCGTTGCCAACTTAAGTCGCGAACGCGAAGTTCAAGCCCTGGCTTCATCATGATCAAACGAAGACCTCATGATTGCGGAGGTCAATCGATTAAACCCTTCTCGAATGCAGCCAAGCCTCGTAAATGCAGAGGTCATAGGGAAGATGCATTGCGAATACGGTAGGGTTCCTCCGCAAATGCGAGAGCAACTGGAGGCACAAGTTGACAACAACAACTTCAAAAGGCTAAGTCTCCGAATGGACCATCAGGATTCGATCAGAACCCCACACACACAAACCATATATGCAATCCTACCAAATTTGAAGTTTTGGACTTAATGGAATCATCAAAATTCAAATTTGAGGTCTCCTTGACCTAAAATCGGATAAGTCGCGACTAAACTAGTTTTGACACTTGAAACCCCAAATACCCTTGGGACCTCTAAAAATCACAACAAGTCCATTTTTAGTATTAGAATCATTCCCCAAAACTATTGACGAAAACCTGATTCGAGCACCCAAACCCTCAATGTTTACCAAAGTCAAACTGGATCAAACTTTAACTTAATTTTCAACTTCGGACCTAAAATCCATGTTTCAACACCAAATATGATTCCGACAACTTTCCTAGACAAATTTCCACATTTCAGAATTGATGGAATTGATAAAGAGACTCAAAACTTGAAATGACTCCGAAACTCAAAATTTTACAACTTAAGCCTTTAAAAATTATTTCTTTCGTGAAACCTCAACTTTTCACAAGATTTTTAAAAAAAACAACTTTCAAACTAAATCTAAAATGACTCGGGAAAACTGAAGGGAGGGGCAAAATAGTAATTTACTCAAAAAGTCAAAAATTACCTTTAAGGTCATTACTCTCAAAATTGTCAAGGAAAAAATCGCAGTCGCCAACTCCTGATCACGAGTCGGGTAGTTCTTCTCATGAACTTTAAGTTTCCTATAAGTTTAAGCTATGACCTTATAATGCTGCATCAACAAACTGCCAAGACCAATTCTGGAAGAGTAATGACCCTGAAGGTTATTTTTGGTAATTTTGGTAAAATGACAATTTTGCCCCTCCCAGTAGTTTCCCCTAGTCATGATCAATTAGTTTTCAAAGTTCTTTTTGGTAAGTTCTTTGGAAAGTTGAGTTTTTGTGGAGGTTTTGAGAATCTAAAGGCTTAAACTATTCAAAAGCGGTTTTTTCTACCAATCAGAGCTACAATCCTCAAAATGGAATTCCTTCAATTTCATCAGCTCCAAAATGTGGAATTTGGTATGTAAGGGTTAACAGAATCTATTTTGGAGTTGTAATGTGGATTTGCGGTCCTAAGTTGGAAATGATTGAATTTTTTATCATACAGTTGAGTTTAGTCAACATTTGGAGTTTCGATGCTTGGAATGGAATTCCGACGACTTTGGTGGATTTAGGGAATGATTTTAGGTGTAGGAGTGGTATTGGTTTAATATTTATAGGTCCTAAGCTCGATTTGGTAATTTTAGGCCTAAATTTAGTTTAGTTGTGACTAATTGGATTTCGGGTGAAGGAGACCTCGAATTTGAAATCCATCGGTTCCATTGAATTAGAAATATCATTTACAATCTTGCAACATATTTTCTTTGTGTTCGGAAAGTTCCTGATGAGTTTTGGGTGAGTTTTTAAGCGTCTTGGGTGCTTTGGAACTGTTTGAGCAAATTATGGCAACTGAAAGGTTCATTACTAGTTTTAAAGATCAGAATATTATTCTGAAACTTCTAAAATCTTGAGCATGAATTATAGGACTGATATGTTTATTTTGGTATATTTTTACTTAGCCAGGATTAGACTTTCATCGCAAAATATGAAATAATATTTTACCGAGCAGAAGCAACATTTGACTAGGAAAAAAAGTACAAAATTGAGTTTCTATTGAACGAATATATTCATATCATTATTTAAGACATTTAAAAAAATTGTATTATTTGTCTATTCTATGAGGGATTTACGGATCTATTAGTGAAAATATAAGTTGAAGATTTTCTAGTACAAATAGAGTTGTACATGTATACAAATTTTTGACTGTGTTCATTTAGTATTTTGAGCATATCGGGAGTTCTAGAGGTCGGAATAGAGTGATTCTTACGGATATTATCTCTATATAATATGGGAGTTAGTATACAATCCTCAATTTGATATTTTTTCATAATTTCTTCATCTGGTTTTCTTTCCCTATCTATAAATTTCTTGGAGAAAATAGGGATTTTATCGATTTGGACTTCATTTTTGATGATAAAGGTATATCTAGGTGTTACGAGCCAAAATCCAAGTGTGATAGCATTTATCCTTTCCCACCGAATAAGTCAGCCTAAACCCAATAATAACAAAATAAAATGCAGAAACAGTTTAAAGTAGATAGATAATAGACAAAAGCGGAAATCTTAGTAAACTACCAAATCCCCCAAAGACTAGTTGTCACATAAGCCTTCTAAATACAAGATACCAAAATAAATACAAGTCTGAATATTTGTTTCTCGAATAGGACAAAGTAATAAGTAAAGAGGAATAGGAAAGATTGCCGACATCAATAGCTACCTCTCGAATCGCCTCAGAAAGTCTCAGATGAAGATAAGAGAACTGAGTCACTGTCCGGGCTCAGAACCTACACAAGTGTAGTTAGCAAGGAGTGAGTACCAACAATGCGGTACCCATCAAGTAGACAACTAAGACTAAGCATAGCTAATAGAATGCAAGTACTCCTGTCATACCAACCGAACCCCTATGAGTACAACCTGCAGAGAAATTAGCCCAGGCTAACAACATAAGTATATATATAGATCAACAATAGTACAACTCAAAATCAGTCAAATCAAACCAATCAATAGTATGAATTATGGAATTATTAGAGGTAAACACAATCCACAAATGACAAAGGATGTGTGATGCAATGCAATGTCACATATAGTGATGCATGTATATCCTAATGATACACATTCACTGACAAGCAGGCCGGAACCCATGGGGGCTATACATGGACCATGTATTAGCCGGAATAATTTCCCTTTGTCATAAATTATCTCTCACCGAAACCATTTCCCTTCGGCATAAATTATTTCTCGTCGAAACTATTTCCTTTTGGCATAATCCTCGAATCAAATTCCATCTAAAAGTATCAGAACCAATGCAAATAGGCAATGCCCATGCAAATACAATGATGGAATGATAATATCAACAATTCATAACTCATATCACAACAGCATATTTAAGTATTCACAATAAGTCAAGTATCAATCCATATCGAGTAACATGTATAAATTCTCTCATTTGCCATTTATCACCCCCTATTTCAATATAAATCCATTTAAACATCAAATAAACTCAACTAATCACCAAAATCACTTTCCATCACTTCCAAACACATAAAGAAACGAATACATCATCCTATAAGCTTCAACATAGCTTTAGGAATTCACTTCCCTTAGTCAAGGTCATGTTCAACTCAAATCCAAAGCTTTTCCTCTCTGACGAAACTTCTAATCACCACAATCTAATCAAATATAGACACACAATCATTTCAAAGACAATGACACTTAAATCAATTAATTCGGGTGTAAGGGATAAAATTGTCAAGAATCCCATGTCTGAAAACGATCTCGAAATCTAAATGTTTTTAGATGAAAATATTCTTCAAGTACTCAGGAATCTAATGGTGAATATCTTTTGAAAACAAGCTTAAAATGAGTTCACAATCCGAATTTTGATAGAATTGCAGATTAGGCAAAAACCCCAAAAATCTCCAATTTGAAATCCAAATTTTGAAGTTAAAATCATACTTTATTCAATACTAATCAAAGTTATAAGTTGAAAATGACTTACCCAATGGTTGTCCACAAAAAATATCCTTGATAATCACTAAACCGAGCTTAGAATATTAAAAATGGTGAAATCCTGTGTTTTAGAAAAGGTCACTGTTCAGACCTCAATAACTCTTTGCAATCTTGTCCATAAGCTTGCGAACGCAAAGGTCAACAGTCAACAGGGTCCGCGATTGTAACCCTTCCTCCGTGAACATGAAGGTTAACTCAGAGGACCCTTCATGAATGCGAAGTGATTCCACAAACGCGAAGAATATACCCAGGCATAAGATATCAGCAAACATCCACAAGGCATAATCTCGAAATGGACCCTCTAGATTATTTCGGAACCCCGTGAACACAAACCAGATATGCTACCCTACTAAATTCGGCACTCCGGACACAATGGAATCATCGGATTTTGAATTCGAGGAATCCTTGACCTAAAATCCAATAAGTCATAACTCAACTAGTTTCGACAGTTAAAATATCCAAAATACTCTCAGGACCTCTAAAATTTACAACAAACCCATTTCTAGCATTACAATCACCTCCTAAAACCAACGAAAACATCAAAAATCCAATCCGAACACCGAACCCCAAACATTGACCAAACTCAAACTTGGATCAAACCTTAACTCAATTTCCAACTTGTGACCAAAAATCCATGTTTCAACTCCAAATCTGACCCCAACAGCTCCCCTCGACTATTTTCACCTTTCAAAACTGATAAAATTGACGAAATTCAATTTCGAGACTCGAAACTCTAAATGACTTCAAAACTCATAATTTGACAACTTAAATCTTTAAAACTCATTTCTTTAGCAAAACCTCAACTTTTTACAAGATTACCAAAACCAACTTACAAACCCAATCTAAATTGATTCATAAAAACTGATGGGAGGGCTACAATGGTAATTTTGTAAACAAATATTGAAAATAACCTTCAGGGTCATTACATTAGGATCCTTGTATTATGGATAAATGGATCTTGACATAAACTTGCTGATTCATCAAAATTTTCATCATATTAACCATGTATAATTTGAATTTTTCCAGTAAAGTTAAAGTTTGAGAAATTGAGGATTTCAAGGTCGATTTTAACTCTATTTTTTATTATGAAATTTCATATTTGAACTTTCCTAAATATGGGTAAGATATGTTTCAAGAAATATTTCTGATTTGAGTCGAGGTTTTGGATCTGAATATTGAGGATTTTCTCAAAAACTTGAATTTTAGTAAAATTAATGTTTATGGATTAATTTAAACTCCTTTTTGTAAAAAGTTTTCGCCAATGGATTCCTAATGATTAGAGGAACGTTTTCATATAAAAATTTCTATATTTGCCTTTCGTTTTCAGAATTGAGTTTGTTTCGATCAAGTTTGGCCCAGTTTTCAATTTTTTTTTGATTTAGGTGTCGTTAGACTCATATTCTTATTGGGATAGCATATTTGAATAGATTTTATTGATTTGGAGCATTGATGTAAGGGCAAGGCTCATATTTAGGAGTAGTTGGGGTTAAATTCGAGGTAAATGAATTTCTAAACCTATGCTTAAGCTTATAGGATCATGTATGCGTGTCTTATGTGTTGATGATTAATAGAAAGTGGTTTGGAAACTATTTTATATTAAACTGACTTGATAATGAAGAAGTTGGTAATAAATTGCAATGAGATATTTTAACATGTTGTATTCGATATTAATTAATCCCTGGCTTATTCTATACAATTGAATATAATTGTCGAGATATGAGTTATGACTTATTGATTATATCATTCCATAATTGTTTTTATGGACATTGCCTATTTTCATTGGTTCTGATACTTTGAGATGGAATTTTATTTGATTTTTATGCTAATGGGAAAAGGTTCCAGCTAGAGATGACTATGCCGATTGGAAATGTCATGACCCAAAAATCGAGGTCATGATGGCACATATATCAAACCCCATCCCAATGTGTAAGTTGAAAAGTAAAACCATACGATACTCCCAAAGGGATGTCCGGCAACAAATAAATGCAATAAAATGACAATGATGAAATTAACCAAAAAACCTGGTCACATAAGTTTCAACGCATCTTAATACAAATCTGAGTCGGAATACACAGTATAAGTCTCCAAATATTGAAAAGACTATAAAACAAAAGATAGACTAGTGGCGGTCTGGATCCCAAGATCTCACCACTGAAGTGAATAGTAAATATCCACAAGAGAAGAAGATCAGCTACCACGCAGGATACCCTGACTAGGATCTGCATCAAAAGGGACACAAAAGTAACCGTGAGTACAATAAACATGTACTCAGTAGGTTTAACTGACTGAGTATAAGGAATTAATCAAAAATTATAAAATAAACTAATGCTTCCACCTGCACGCAGAAACTTCCACTCGAGCTACGCTACCGCCTATTTATATAGAACAGCGCGAATAAAGTTAACATATAAATATAGTTCAATATCACAATTAATAGATAGAAAAAATATCACAGGTATGAATCCATTACAATATATTATAAGGATGCAGTGATATGATTGTACGATGGGATCAAGGTTGTTGCGCTACCTATGGTATACACCTGCCGAGATGTGCTACCAAGAAAGACCCATGGGGGTCTCGCATACCATATAACTCATTACAATGTCAATGTATCAACTACCTCACCACCTAGCCTATGGCCAAGGACTCAAGATACTAATATCTCAATCGCTTACCACCTACTCGTGATCAAGGATACAAAATATGTCATATTTTATTTCTCAAGAAGGATTTCCACAGTTCTGAACTTCCCAATGACCAATGTTAATATGAATGACGATGAATGCATTTACAACATATATGGCATGGAGGAAATGTTTAACTCAACATGTTGTACAAGATTCAAAGTTCTCAAACTTCACCGAAATATGACATTCACCCTTAATAGATAGTAATGGGAAGAAAATACTTCAATTTGAATGTTCACCTCTTTCTCAACAATGTTTCAATACTCAAACACGCTCAAAACACCTAACTCAACCCCTCAAGTAGGCATTACAAGTCAAATAACCTCTTCACATCTCTAACTAAGTTAAGTCATGGATTACACATTCTCAATCATAGATAAAATATATCATAAAACCCCCACATGGGCTACACAACACATATAAACCCTCACATGGACATCATAATATAAATTATCAGTCTTAAACTACACTACAAACCCATCTCAAAGTCTATAATACAGAATTTGACTAATCACCCCAACTCAGCCACAAGAAGGATAGCCAAACCTACCTCAATTGTCGGTACTTCAGTCGAATGCTCTACCGAATGAACAACCTTTGAATACGATGCTCGAGTGATAACCCACTGTCGAGAATGAAATATATGCATCATAAGGAATCCAATGCCACTTATATTGATAGGTATCGAACCCGAGGGTAAAAAAAAACCAAAAATTGACTAATTTTGAAAGGGTCAAATCTAAAATTTGATTGTAAAATCATATTCTACTAGTAATAAGGAACGCATGGTTGAAAAACCCATAAAAATAGTACAAACGAGTTAAAAATCATCAATTTCCTTATTTTTGAATTAGGGAAGAAACAAGAAGTTTCAGAGTTTGAAACTAAAATTTAGGAGTTAAAATCATCAAAAATAATTAATGAAAAAGGAAGGTTTTAGGTTAACAATCACCTACCCAACGACTTTACTCGAAAACCTCTTCTGAAAATATCTCCAAGAAGATCAAGAACAAAAAATGGTGAAAATGGGTTTTCTCTCGAAGTTGAACATTGTTCAGGCAAGAATTGTGCATCACGTTCGCGAACCACTAACTCTCACGATCGTGAAGCACTAGACAGTTGCCTATTGTGATTACATTCCCTCCATCACGATTGTGAGAAACAACGAACTCACACTTTGCAATCGCGTGACCTTAGGTCGCGATCGTGAAGAGCAAATTAAGCTTCACTAGAAACAAAATCTGCAGCTAAAACACAGTCCAAAATACTCTTGGTTGGACCCTCGATAATAATTTGGGCTCCGATAAAAATAAACTGGATATGCTACTATACTGAATTCGATATTCCAGACTCAATGGAATCATCAGAATTTGAAAAGAAGTTGCTTTGGTTAAAGTACCCTCCCGAACCCTTTATTGGCCTAAAACTCAACTTTTGGCCTAAAAACTAAAAATTATGATTAAGGTCTCGGGGCTCTAAGTCAAGGTTCAACTACACCAAACTCAAGATTGCAGACACAACGAAACTAACAAAATTCTCATCCGACGCTCGAATCTCAAAATATTGACGGAAGTCAAACCAACTCATATAAAACCTCACCTTTCAACTTAAGACCTCAAATTCACATGTAAACCCCAAAATTGTTTTCAACGACTCTCTAGACTAATTTCCACATTTTAGAGCTGATGGAACTGTAGGAATCCTGTTCTAAGACCTGTAGCTCTGTTTGGTATCCAAAACCACTTTTAACATCTTAACTTTATAAAACTCAAGAATTTTCCCACTTTCCAACAATTAAGACTTTAACACATTCAACCACACAAACTGAATAAATAACACTAGAAAATGATGATGTTCATCCTCAAACATAAGATAAAGGAAACTATATGGAGTCTCAAAAAGTTGAGGGTAACGATCCCACATATCAGAGAATAACTCCCAAGTTGCCTCATCAATAGGTCGATCCCGCCACTGCACCTTGACCGAAGCGATCTCTTTGGTCTTGAGCCTGCGAAGCTGCCTGTCTAGGATAATTACCGGTTCTTCCTTATAAGTCAAATAGGGACCTAACTCCACCGTATCAGAAGAAATCACATGGGACTCATCGGTATATACTTCGAAGCATAGAGATATGAAACACTGGATGGAAAGTTGACAGTTTAGAGGGTAAGGCCAACTCGTAAGCTGCTTCCCCCATTCTCCTCAAAATCTCGAATGGGATGAAAAACCTTGGGCTAAGCTTTCCTTTCTTCTTGAACCTCATCATCCCCTTCATGGGTGATATTTTAAGCCACACATAATCACCCACCATGAACTCTAAGAGATGAACCCTCCTATCAACATTACTTTTCTAATGACTCTGGGCTGTCAATAGTCGACCATGAATCAAGCGTACCTATTCTATAGAATCTCTGAGTAAGTCAATATCAATCAATCAAGTACAACTAAATCAAACCACCCAATGGATGACCAACACCTACAAGCATATAATGCCTTAAATGTTGCCATTTGAATACTGAAGTGATAACTGTTACCATAGGCAAACTCCGCTAAGGCCATGTTTTGGTCCCATCGTCACAAAAATTAATCACACAGGCCCTAAGAATATCCTCCAACCCCTTAATAGTCCGCTCGGACTAGCCATTGGTCTGGGGATGAAATGCTGAACTGATATCTAGTCGCATACGCAAACTATGCCGCAATGTCTCCCAAAAGTGAGAGGTGAACACTAAACCCTAATATGACACAATAAAGATAGGCACCCTATGTAAGCTAACAATATCACAAAGATAGATCCTAATTAACTGCTCTGTATTGTAGCTAGTCTTCACCGAAAGGATATGGGCTGATTTGGTCAATTGGTCCAGAATCACCCAAATAGAGTCATACTTACCCAATGCCATGGGTAATCTAGAGACAGTCCATAGTAATACACTCCCACTTCCACTTGGGATTGGGCATCCTTTGCATAGGACCACCTAGTTTCTAATGCTCATACTTTACCTGTTGGCATCTTCGTCACTATCTGGTGAATTGTATACTTTGAGCAATGAGCCTCCCCCAATATCATATGTACCCAATCACCAACCTTGGGCATACAAATGAGACCATTAATCCACAAAACTCCCTCCGAATCAAGAGAGGCTAATTTTGCTTCACCATTCTACATTTTGTCTCGAATGACCCTCAACTTATTATCCTCAAACTGGTGTGCATGAATCTGGTCCATCAAAGTCGACCAAGCCTCCACAAAGGCCAAAATCATATGATGCGTAGAAATATCAAGTTGGACCAACTGCCTATCTAATAACTAAACATCCAAAGCCAAAGGCTTCTCATCCTCCTTAAGGAAGGATAATTACCCATACTAGATGCTTTGTGACTCAGGGCATCCACTACCACATTAACTTTTCCAAGATGATAAAGAATGGTGATGTTATAGTCTTTCAATAACTCCAACTACCTACGCTACCTCATGTTCAGATTCGGCATAGAAAAGATATGCTTAAGGCTACGGGGGTAAGTAAAGACCTTACAATGCACACTATAGATATAGTGTGTCCACAACTTTAGAACAAACATCACAACCATCAACTATAGGTCATGGGAGGATCGATCTTCTCTTGTAACTTCAACTATCGGGAAGCATAAGCTATTACTCTACCCTTTTTGCATCAATAAACCACCCAAGATGACTTCCAAAGCATCACAAAACAGAACGAAGGCCACACCTTCCTCGGGTAAGGCTAGAATAGGTGCTAAAGTCAATAACTCTTTAATCTTTTTAAAGCTCGCCTCACACTCATCATTCCACTGAAATTCCATGGTATTTTGAGTTACCCTAATCAATGGGGTTGTAATAGAAGAGAAGGCCTGCACAAACCGATTATAATAGCTTGCCAACCCAATAAAGCTCCGTATATCAGTAATCGAAGTAGGCCTAACCTAGTCACAAACCACTACAACCTTGGCTAGATCGACCATAATACCATCCTTTGTCACCACATGACCCAAGAATGCCATGAACTCGAGCCAAAACTCATATTTGGAGAAATTTGCACACAACTTCTCCTCTCTCAATCTCTGAAGGATTGTCCTCAAGTGACTAACATGATCCACTTCATTCTTGGAATAAACCAAGATATCATCAATAAACACGATCACAAATGAGTCCAAATAAGGTCGGAATACTCGGTTTATCAACTCCATAAAAGTAGCAGGGGCATTAGTCAACCCGAATGACATAACCACAAACTCATAATGCCTATAATTAGTCTTGAATGCAGTGTTTAGGATATCAGATCCTCGAACTCTCAACTAATGATAACCCGACCTGAAATAAATTTTAGAGAATATTAAATATCTAGACAGTTGGATGATATTTAGACTGTACTCTTTAATGGTCATACCCTCTTATTTCAAATTCACAAACTCTTCCACTTTCGCTTCCCTCAATTCCTTAGGAAAGAAGTGGTCAAGAAAGGCTCCCTCAAATTCATTCCAAATAGCAGGCTCAGCATCTTCACCTGTACTTTGTTCCCACTAGTTATACCAGATGTTTGCCACGTCCTTGAGCTGATAAGACACCAACTCAACCCCTTCGATCTCCGTAGCATGCATAGCTTACAGGATCTTCCACATCTCATCAATAAATTTTTAGGGGTCTTCATCAACCTTAGAACCCGTGAATGCCAGCGGATTCATTCTCAAAAAGTCTCTAATTCTTGTGGCAGCAGACAACTCTTGGGAACTAGAACTAAGAGTTGGCGAACTCTGGTTACCATTGCGGGAATCTACTAATTAAGTGAGCATGTCAATTTCTCCTCAAAAATCTGCTTCCGAGGTTGGTGCACGCGAAGTAGTAGACACTTGAGATGCCTTAGCATACCTTACAGGTCGGCCCCTATTCCTCGATGGGCGCATTTCTGACTGTGGAATCTCTGTATTATCAGCATTTCTCTGGCTGGCAGTATGTTTAGGAGGCATTGTCTGCAACGTATAAATACATAAATTAGAAAAGAAGTCTTATAGAGTATAA
Source organism: Solanum dulcamara (assembly GCF_947179165.1). NCBI lineage: Eukaryota > Viridiplantae > Streptophyta > Magnoliopsida > Solanales > Solanaceae > Solanum > Solanum dulcamara. Next base: position 10,543,002 of record NC_077244.1, on the reverse strand, counting down.
CTCTATCGCACGAGTTCAGAGAATGAAAGAAGTGAAACAATTTTTAATGTCTTATAGCCTTCTGATTATAAGTGTGGTGCACAACACACCCATAAGCAAGACTCTACTAGACACAGCTTCATAGATTCCCTAGGACTCTTGAACTATGTGCTCTAATACCATGTTTTTCATGCCCCGGGAGGGTACCCTAGACGTGGATGGCACTCGAAAGCCATTTCTGTCCTTCAAGCAAACCACTTGGTCCAGTCATACTTTTATTTAGTCATATTCTATCAGTGGAAGACTCAATCATAAGGATACTATTCATAATTTAGGGCCAAAGGCCAAACAAATACTCAATCAATAACTAACTAGACTAAAACTAGTCAAAACGGACAATTCAACACTTCCACACACTAGTCTATAAAGCCTATATCAATAATCTAGGAGGTGCCAATGACAAGTTCATGGATACCAACAATCAAAATAAAGGAAACAAAACAAAGCTATAAAGATAATCTCGGTATCCTCCAAAAATTGGGAGGACTCACCAACTAGCTGGAAGTGAGAAGATCTTCAATGGTGCATCGATTGATGATCTCTAGTACCTGTCTCTGCATCATAAAATGATGATGGCCAAACAACGTCAGTACATGGAATGTATGAGTATGTAAAATGGCCGAATGAAACAAACATCAAGGAAGAATCAAATCAACTCAAAATCTCAACTCCAGAGAAAGAACAACTCAATCAAGTGTCCTAAGTCTAAACAGGGATATGATTTAGACCAGACCAATCACATACAATTCAACCTAATCCGACTCGGAGTAGTATCAAGACCTATATGGGAGTTTCTCTAATCAGACAACCATCACTTATGAGCCAGTGATAGTATAACAAGCCGACGTTGTTGCCACGTCCATTCATACCTTGCCAGGGTAGGAACGAATAAACCAATCATGGATCCATATCCAACCAAGTCCTATTATGTCAGGACAATAATTTAGGAAGCATCCGACTTTAACGGTTCAATCCCTTCCTATGTTTGGCAACGTAGTTATTGGATTTGAGTTATTACTTACTCTTACCCAATTCGGTGCTCGATACTCCTCCCAAGACTCAATGTTCATAAAACTCCATCCAATGAACTCAATCTAATCATATTGACAAGTCTCATTTGGAACCTTGTCAAATCATCAATTATATCACAATCAAACCTCCTCCAATCATACTATTCGATCAATCTCAATCGTATCTTTCAAGTGAAATTTAAAAATACATTTATAACATCATACAATCCTATCCAATCATTCCTGTATTTATTTAGCAAATCCTTCCGGGACTCATCAAGACTCCGAGGTTCTAAATCAATAATTTAGGGTAATCAACATATTTAAGAAAATTAACATATTTAAAGAAATCAACATAGTTAAGAAAATCAACAAAATATGTTTAACCACTCATATCAATCAACTCATACCAACATGTAGGACATCACTTTCTTAACTCTACAACATCAACATAACAAAAATTAAGATAATAGATGAAAAGACTTATTTGAACATAAGCCTATCAAGAAAATCCATTTTTATGAACATTTAACCTCAAAGAAGGTGTAGGGCACATGGGTGGACTCAATTCATGCTTTGAGTAGCCTTACATACCTTGGTGAAGACTTTGAAGGAACCTTGATTTTGGGTCTTCAATGGAAAGCTTGAACCTTAGAAATTCTTGAAGGCAATTTCTTATTGGAGATGGATTGAGAGAGAAGAGAGGATGTCTAGGCCTTTTTGGGAGAGGCAATAGACTGAAAATTATGGTCCAAATCGTGACCAAATCAGTGTTTATATAATTGGGGAAAATGTCCTATTTGCCCTTGCTAAAAAATCTAGAAAAATGGGCTAAAATCCTCCTAGCGCTATAGTGGCGCGCCGCGCCACTGCAGTGCCAAGTCGAATATAGGCTTAAAACCTGCACATATGATTGTGGGGCGTCGCGCCAAAGACCAAACTACTGAGGCTTGTTCCTGGTGCTATAGTGGCGCATCGTGCCCTTGCAGCGCCAAGCCTAAATTTTCTGGGTTCTGTAAAATGGGCTTAAAAACCCTGCACATCTAATAGTGGTGCATCGCGCCAAGGACTAAACTATTGAGGCTTGTTCCTGGCTCTATGGTGGCGCGTCGTGCCACTGCGGCGCCAAGCCCAGGTTTTCCTCAATTATGGTCTAGGCCTGAAATTCCTACAGCACTAGTCCGTCATAAAATAGTCATAACGTTTGACTCTGAACTCCAAAAAATGCAATCTTGGTGGCATTGGAAAGAAGACTCGAATACCTTTAATTTAATAGGTCATGGTCTACCTAGTTCGTTACATTCAAAAAGATAAGGTCGTTGGAAGTCGACACTTATACAAACTCATTCGGAAACTTAGCCAAGACGAGTTCTTTGGACTTGGCTTGGTTCTAGGGGTCTCTCATGACCCTAAATCACATCCAACACTATCCAATTTCTTAGGAATTGGTCCTAACTCATGCATGCACTTTACAATCGTCTAGTATGACCATATACGTACACGAAGAATGGTCTGAATTTTAGTGAAAATTTTTGGGGGTGTTACAGCTACCTACCTCTACCAAAATTCACACTTATTGAATTTAACAAACAACTAACGGTTCTTTGGAATCTGCATGACAATCCTCAAATGGTTTGCATGCTCATCTTTGCTCCAGGAAAAAAATCAAGATGTCATCTATGAAGTGAATGAAGAACATACTTGAAATTGTTTAAACACCTACTTCATCGAATCAATAAAAGCTACAAGAGCATTTTTATTGTAAAAGACATAAGCACATTGTCACTCTGAGTTTGAGATGTTGATAGCCTGACTTGAGGTCAGTCTTAGAGAAAAAACTGGCACCCTTAAGCTGATCAAACAAGTCATCAACCTTGGGGATGGGACACTTATTCTTGTTTGTGACCTTGTTGAACTGATGATAGTCCATGTACATTCTAGAGACCCATCTTTCTTACGCCTAGAGAGAATTAGAGCACCCCATGAAGGGATGCTAGGTTTGATGAAACCTTTATCTTGAAGGTCATTTAACTGATCTTTCAACTCTTTAGTCTCAATTAGATCTATTTTGTATGGAGTAATAGAGATAGGCTGGGATCTGGAAAAAGGTCTATTCCAAAATCAATTTCTCTTTTGGGAGAAACTTTGGAAAGATCATCAGAAAATACTTCTAGAAATTTATTCAGGACTAGAATGGACTGAAGAATTAGGGTTTCAAAAATAGAATCTTTAACCCAAACTAGATAATACATATAACCCCTGGAAATCATCTTTCTGGCCTTAAGGTAAGAGACAAATCAACCTATAGGTGCTGAGGTACTACCCTTCCATCCAATAATTGTCTTATTAGGAAATTGAAATTTAACAACTTTTAGTTCTACACTCGACTGAAGCATAACTTGAGTATAACTAGTTCATGCTAAGAATGATATCAAAATCAGGCATGTGTAGCTCTACTAGATCAACGGAGGTGATATTTGGAAAGATAGAAACTGGGCAATTTCTGTATATCCCCTCAGCTAAAATTTACTCACCAATAGAAGTATAGACTAGAAAAGGTTCTAACAATATTTTGGAACTACCATTGAAATTCGCTACAATATAAGGAGAAACGAAGGAAAGTGTAGCTCTTGGATCTAACAATGCATATACATCAAGATAAAAGGATGTAATATCAAAGTGAATACATTAGAGGAATCCTCCTGATCATGTCAAGTCTGTAGAGTATATAATGTCTTGGCATTGTCTGCCACAAGAACTAGACAAGGTACCCAACTAAGTTAGGTGATCTGCTGAAGCTTCTGATCTATTAGGCTAATTCTATTGAAGAATATCTCTGCCCTTGCCTAGGGACAATGGGAAATCCCTCAATTTATGACCAGTCTTTCTACATCTAAAACAACTACCATTGTCGTCCATACACTCTCCCGAATGATTCTTACCATACTTCTAGCAAACCTCATAAGAGCGACCACTAGTTACACTACCATGAGACTTAGAACCTGGTGTTCTACCCTTGTTCTCAGATCTAAACTTTGGCAATGGAGCACTAGCATATGACAGGGCTGGGTTAGAAAGCTTCGGTCAAAATTGAGAATGACTACCACGTCCTAATTTTTGAGATGAGTAGTCCACACTATCTGTCCTATCTTGTTATCCCAAGAACTTTCCTTGAGCTTTTCTTCCTCAATATGTTTAGCATGAGTCATCAAACGCGAGATATCCAACTCCTTGATCAACATCGTAGTCCTACATTCCGTCATCATCATCTCAGAAACACCAAAGACAAACTTACTCATACGTGCCCTAGAGTCGGCCACCATAGTTGGAGTATACATTGAAAGTGTAGTGAACTTTAAAGAATATTCTTTCACAGTCATATTGCCCTATTTCAAGTTAATGAACTCTTGGGATTTTGCTTCCTTAAAATTGAACATGCATTGTAGTGTAGTACTCTTTAATAAAATTGAACATGGTCAATATTATTAGTAACTATATCATCATGTTCATATTTTTTGAATATTTCATCACTCCTTTGGCATTCTCGCAAAATCCTTTGTAGATATACGACATTTTTTTTATAAAATATAAACTTGTAATTTTCGTATTTGAAAAATGTGAAATCATGATATGAAACTTTTAAATCAAGTTTTTTGGAGAATTTGGAATTTCATCTCATAATTTAAAATCACAAGATGAAATCACATTCATCATTGATTTCATTTCATAATTTCAAAATCACAAGATGAAATTGCATGTCCAAATACCTACTAAATAAGCATGGTACTTTTGATGAAAATTGAGCAGACATTGAAATAGCATAGAACACTTGACTTAGCATCACTACTCTTCTCAAACAAGGTTATAAATAAATATATTAAAATATAAATTGGTTTGTGTAACCATTGACACTATAATTTCTTTTAACAAAAATAGAAAGCAATTTTTTTTATGTGAAGATGCTAGATGAGTTACAAAGAAGTTTGAATTTCTCAAGAAAATCATTGCTCTTGTTATTGAAAGCATAAGACTTGTGGAAAAAGAATCTATTTCTTTATTTTTGGGATATTCTAGAAATTTTATTAAGTTTTAAAAATATTAAGTAACATACAAAAATTACTAGCAAACTAGCAATTTCATCTTTATTCGTTAAATGATATCTTTTTGATTATTTCCTCCAATATTACATCACACGATTTTTATTTTTTGTAATATATATATCTATGTGTTTCATATTTTCTTATAGAATATGGGTAAGCAACGCAAAGTTGATCGTGCAGATGCAACACTGGAATTCCCATATCTTTTATTGCACCACAAGCTGGTACTTCACAGGTAAGCTTTGGAAAATTCTTCCATTGCTTAATATAAATATTATAAGGTATTTAGTTCTCTTTGTATGAAGACAAGTACAAATATTTGTTGATCTATTCAGGAATAACTTTTTAAATATTAGTTATCTTATGGAAGAAAGAGATTTTGTTTTTCTAGAGGTAACATATCTAAGTCACTAACACCAACAACATTTAACTATATCTAAATCCAAAAAAATTGAAATTGGTTATATCAATTCTCATTTCTCTATTTAAGCTAAATTGATTATGTGATAGTCATACAAATAAAATGAAAAGTAAAATAATGTCAAAATCCGAGACTACTACATGTGCTTAGAGCCACAAGTGATCCCAAGCTAACATCATGTTATGGCATGACACTAAGAGAATATAACTGAATATGGAACTAAACTAAAATAGTCTAAATCATCATTAGAAAAATATTTGAGAACACGTAAGCAAAAACCAAATGTCTGTCCGAAAAGCCTCTAGTAATAATGAATTTATAGAAAAAACCCCTAGCTAACTCCATCATCTGAAAAACTAAAGGTAAAATACTAGAAAGTAACATAAAGCTCGTCCTCGAAAAATGAGGACTCACCAAAAGCTACTGCACACTGACTGGATCTGTACTAACCTCGTGTTGGATACTCAGCACCAGAACCTATATTATCAAACAATATAAAAAGAAATTATCTAATCAGTACTTTGAATGTACAAGGTAGAAGGAATATACATAACAAACAAGATAACTAAACGTGCTGAATCGGCAAAACATGCTGATGTAATAAAAAAATAACATAACATGAAACTAAGATATTCTGAACTGAAATACATAAATACCTGGTCATGCAATAACAAAAAACTGAATGTAGGAGATATTGAAACCAAAATATAATCATGTGAGCTACTGCATAGACTTTAGTGAATTGCCCCACCAAAGGGCCCAATATACTTGCCATGGTATAAAGGCTGAGTCTTACTAATGTGGATCCACTAAGACAGTATCTATCTAAGACAATTATATGGTGGCACGTAGTTTTGTGACTTAGAAATTGCTACTAAAGGTCAAGAAATGCTGATCGGGATCCTTGATCTCTAAATCTACTCACTCCTCAGTATTACTCCCATAGAAAATATGAAATCAATTGAAGACAGTAATAATCTGATAAAACTGGCTTATAGTGATATACTGAGTAGCTCATGAATCATGATGTAAAACAGATAATAATCTGAAAGACACTTTATCTGAAAGAATCTAAATCATGAAACATTATAATATGAAAACAAGCTTTTGAGAAATCATAATTCTAAGACATGAAAATACTTGTATACTAAGGGTTCATAAAATTACCATTGGAAACAGAGAATTGTAACTAAATTCATGCAATTGAAAATCATACTTGAAGAAGAACTGGATTTTAATAAGAACCTATCAAAATCATAGAAACCCTAGGTGTGGAGAATCACAGAAACACTAGGTTTGGAGAATCATAGAAACGCTATGTTTGGAAAATCATAAAACTTGAAGAATTGGAATTTTCTCAGGAATTAATAGGTGAAGGGATACCCACTGATAAAATTCCACATGCTTGGAGTAGAATCACTAGCTTGAATCTTGAATAGTGACTTTAAGCTTGGAACCCTTGTTCTTGCTTTGAGAGAAGACTTGAGTGATAAGAAATATAATTTGAGTGAATTATGAGGGAATGAGAGACTTAGGCTGGTAAGAATCACTTAATCCCACTTCAGATAGCCCCTAATGAAATAGTATAAGGATTAAAAAAATACTGAAAAGCCCCCAATTAAAAACTGTCAGACAGCTTCTACGAGGGCCATCTACAACCATAGTTCTATCTATGAACTGTAAAAACCTGCCCATATAAACCAAAGGGAAATTCTAGGTTTCTAAACCTTCAACCACGAGACCTGATTATGGTCCATAGATCGTATTACGATCCATCTTGTTTGTTCGTAGAAAAATCTTACTAAAATACATAGTCTTTGAGGATTGATCTATAAGGCTCTTTCTACGAACAGTAGTTATAACTAGGACTCGTGGATAGGCTTCGTAGAACTCAGATACATGTTTGAGTATTGAAGTTCAGGACTTTGGTTTACGACCCATATTATGATCTATAAAACCATCCATGATCCATAATTTTCTCTCATACTGTTCAATTCAAATTTTCTAAGTTTTTGAATCTTGATTGATGACCAAATCTACGACCGTAAAACTTTTTATGGCCTGTAAACTTAACTTGTAAACCTTGGACCTTTTTTCTTGATTTTCTGAAGTTTATCTACGGATTGTATCTATGAGGATACTTCTATTTACTACCCATAAACACCCTCGTAAAACACAAAATTTTGCAGACTTTGATTTTTTTATGAAGTATTCAATTGTTGATCTATACTTAGGGACTACTAAGATGTTATTTCACAACCCAAAAAATGGGTGTGATGGCACCCATATTATCACACCAAGATAGGTCAGTGTAAATAACCCTCGATAAGATACATGTGGAAATAAAAAAGGAATAAAGAACTAATCATAACCTAAATGCGTGGAAAAAAAATAGTTCAAATGCCCCCAAAGCCTAGTGTCATATGTACAATTCTCTAAGTTTTACAATAGATTCAATGAAATAAAAGTCTAAATGTCTCTATTTCGATAATAGAATAAGGATATAATGAAAGAGTCAGTGACTTCTACCAAGATGACAAGCAGCTACCTCACGAACTCCAATAACAAGCCTCGGACGAAGATGAGAAGGGTTAATAAAGATGTCCCCTACTCATAACAAACATAAGTGTAGAAAGCAAGGTAGTGAGTACCAAACAACAACATTACTTAGTAGGCAACCCTATCTAACCCTAGGTAGAGCAATACTGAACTAATGTATTCCCAACACACAAACAAAACCTCCATATACTAAAACCTGCATAGAAGTTAGACAATCCAACCTAGCCATTCACAATATACAAAACAACATATTACATATAACACATCACGAACTGCACCTCAACATATACATATTATCATCACATAATTTTGTATTCAATAATCACAAGGCTATAACCATTCTCTCTGAAAGTTCAAGAAGGAAAGGATGAAGTATAATGCAATATAGTGCAATGTTATATAGAGTGATGCATGCCCGTTCTAATGATAAACACCAACAGAATATCAGGTCGGGACCCATGAGACTCTTATCAATCCGTGCACCTACCACGACGCATGGAACCTTCTCTCTTTCTTAATGTTAATCTACCATGATGTGTGGCAAAACTATTAGAATCAATGCAAAAAGATATGTACAATGCTCAAAGAAATGATGATAACTTTCACACCAACAACCAAATCACAATTAACTTTGGCACATCATCAAAAGAGAGTCAATATAACCCCTAAACCCATTCTTGGCACACGTAGCTAACATCACTATATCAACGAATTCCTTTTTACCTCATATTATCATTCATAGAGTTCAACCAACGTTTAACAATGAACAATAATTAACTTTTAATACCTTAACGAAGGGTTAAAGAAGCCCACTTGCCTTAAAAAGAAAGAATTCAACTCGACACTTGAGCCTCCCCTCTATGATGGGCCTTTGAATCAACAAAATTTCAATAATTATAGAATCCCAATAAGAAATCATGAATCAATGATACCCATATTGATAATTTTGGGAATCTAGTCCAAATCACCTCAAAAAGCCAAATTACAAGGGTTGGGGGGTAAATTTGGATTTTTGTATATATTCATGATACTTTAAGTTTTTTTTGGAACTCACCGGTGAAAACTAATTTGAAAAAGAGTTGGAAACGAACTTTAAATCTCAATTTTACAAAAAATCCATGTACTTGAGAAACCCGCAAGGTTTGAATGCAAAATCAACAATTAGGTGATTTCATTAAAATAATCAATGGGTAATGAAAGTTTGAAGTCAAAATCACTTATCCAATAAATGAATCTTGAAAAACATCTTTATCGCTCCTGCCGAGCTCCCAAGGTCTAAAAATAATGAAATGGAGATGAAACCCTAATTTTTGAGAGTTAAATCTTTCCAGGGCTCTTTACTTATCATGATCGCAACTCCCCTCCTTAGGATTGCAAAGAGAAGAGTAATCAACTCATTAATCGCAATCGCGACACTAGACCACACATTTGTTATTCACCACCAATAGTCCCTTCGCTATCTTGACACCCTACATGCTATCATGAATCACGTGAAATTACACCTATGCGATCGTGAGATAATTCACGCGATCGCAAATCGCAATGAAGACACCAGTATTAGCAGCAGTAAAAACACGAAGGCACAAAACTCTTTGAATGGACCACGGGATTCACTCAGAATCCCGTACGCATAAATCATATATACTACCCAATTAAATTTGATGTTCCAGACTCAATGGAATCATCAAAACATGTATTTGAGTTCTCATTTACCTGATACCGATTAAAGCTACAACTAACTAACCTTCCACTAAAAAGACCAAAATGCCCTATTAACCTCCAAAAAATAAACCAAAGCTCTAGTTATGCCTAAAATCGCTCCCTAAATCCAATAGAATCGACAAAAATCAATTTTGAGCATTCGAAAGTCAAAACTAGGCCTTAAGTACCACTCACATCATAACTCAAGGATCCAAATTGCCATAAAAATCTTGGAACTGAAGGCAACAACCCTCCGATACAAAATTCCGCATTCTAAAGATGATGGAATCAACAGAATTACATTCCGAAACTCGTAGCTCTAGGTGTCACCGAAACTTACTTTTAACAACCATAAAGCTTTCAAAACTCTAAAACTTTAAAGATTCTTAACTTTTCGATCCCATTTTAATTTTAACCTCAAATATTGATCAAACATGACTGAGCGACTAATGGGAGGAGTAAAACAGTAATTTTCTAAGATTTTTTAAAAATAACCTTCAGGGTCAGTACATCTTATAATAATTTAAATACATACAAAAATAGTAATAGTAGTAGTAGTATTAGAGGTTCTCTAACAAGTTTAAGACTTCATTTCTCTTTTATGATTATACATAAGATGTCAAAATCTAAATGCATATCTGAATAATAAAATGTGCGTGAATCTCTAACTAGACATCTCAGTATTAAGATGATGTATTAAGATATGAATAGTAAATAATAAACCTGTTGTTATTGTACATCTGAATATGTAAAAATAAAAATTCTCTATTAAAAAAATTAATAAATATAACATTTAGGAAATATGGCTAATATGACACTTAAACTATGATCAGATTTGTTGTAACAAAATCATACTTTACCGGTGACCTAGTTCACCCTTTGAATATATTTTAAAGAATTTTGTTTTACTTTTATCCAGTGTGACACAAACCTAAACTCGATTATGGAAGAATATAATGATGGATGAAATTAAATTTCAAAAGATTCAATTAATTTCTTCTAGGAAAATCGAAGTGTGAATTAGAGGGTTTCCATTTTCACTTTGTTAGAGAATGTAAATGATTGATAATGATTGAACAATTGTTTTGTTTTTTTATTTGGCTCACCCGCTAAATGTCAAAAAATGCTTTACCAAAAATATCCAAGGAATTCATAGGACCTCCGTAAAGTATGAGTGTGTTACAACTAATTTGATCATACTAAAGGTGTCATTTCCCATAAAAATTAATAAAAACAAACTTAATCTAATACTAAATCAACAAATTTTAAGAAAATTATATGGTGATTGGTGATTGTGATGGCTAGTGGTGGTAGTTATGTATGAAAATCGAGGATGGTACCTTGACTAATGATGGTGTCATGGATAGTTGTTAGTAAACTGTATTGAAAACAAATAATGAAACACCAACAATAAATACTGAAATAAAAGATAGAATCTAGAACAGAAAATAAGAATAGTGTTTGGTAAAATTATGTAAGAACAAGAAATTGAGCCTACTGAATGCACAGTGTGTCCTTAAGGAAATTATTCCCCTCAATGTACCAAAGGTTTTGGAATCTTTCCACCTAGGATAGAACGATTTACTCACCAGAATAGCGGTACAACAAATTATGGTTACTGCGAACTACTTGATGGTTGTATATCACACGAGTTTTAGGAAGTGCAGAAAGAAGAAGAAGAAGATGTTATTTCAGAAATTTCGTATGGAACATTCTGAGGATTAACAGATATGTATAGACTATTTGCACCTTTTAAGAAAAGGCACCTGTTGGAAAAATGTTTGACTGTTGAGAAGAAGGTTTGCAACTTTTCAGACAAGGTTGCAACCTTTCAAAAATCCGTTGGAAAAATGGAGGGAAATATTTTTAAATTAATCCGGAAAAGAAGCGGGTCGCAGGTCATGGGTTAGGATTTTTTCACTTAATTAATTAAATAAATAAATAATATTAATTAATTAAAATTTAAAGGAAATTTGGTCCAAAAAGATTATCAATCAATCATATCAATTGACCAAATCCGAATCCGAATCTGAATCCAAATCCGAATCCAATCCAAATCCGAAGCCAAAGTCGAAGCTTCCAAATTCGAATCCAATCCGAAGCCGAAGCCTAAGCCGTAACCGTAGCCGTAGCCAAAGACGAGCCGAGCCGAACGAGCTATGACGACGACAACGCGAGGGGAGACCCTCTTCTTGACCCTTTAGCAACATGAAGGAGTGTTTCTACTTTTAAGTAGGAGAGTTTTTCTTTCCACCACCTATGTGGGACCAAAGCTTATTTAATAAAGGAAGAGAGAACAAATCATTTTTTTCTCCATGTCTTTTTCCCTCAATTTCCCGTTCAAACTATCAATTAAATCCAACAATAGTTGCTATATATTGGTAATGTTGGTAGTAGAAGATAATGGCTATATTTTGGTGGTGGTTGGTAGTTGGATGATACTTGATAGCAAATACTTATAGTGAATGATGATGGTGGTTGAAAATATATAGTGGTGGCTTATGATGGTGACTGTCGACATTGCTTGATGATTTTTTTGGTATTAATGATTGATATCAATAATAATTGTAAATAGTAGCTAGCGTTAGTGTTGATTGATTGTAGTGATCGATTGGTAGTGGTGGTGGTTGAGGGTGGTAGTTTTGGATTGTTGATGGTTGTAATTAATAATGGAGTACAATGATGACGGTAATTGATAATGATAGAGTATGACAATAGCGGTGAATAGATGGAATTGATGAACTGTTATCAGTGTAGAAACCTTTGAATAGACATGCTAGTGATATTAGACATTGTTATAGATTTAGTTAAGTCCTCATTTATACTAAGAAATGGTAAATATTTTGAGACAACCTTCTTTCATATGATATTTAACAACTCTACTTACTATAGTTTCACATGAATGGACCGATTCATCTATCTATGAAACAACCTATGACATGACCAAACTACCTCAAACGTTCTTCTCTTATTTTATCCTTATGAAAAACATGTATACTAGGTTTTTGACTAAAGTTGATAATTATATTAATAATAACTACATAGAGTCATTTCATATAGAGTGCAATTAATTACATAGTAGTTTTCCAATTTGGAAATTTACTACCAGTACTAGTAAGATAGATCTATGTTTTTCATGATTGTTTCCTCTCTTTGTCTAACCATCTAATTTTATTTTTCTATTTTGAAGGATGCAAGTTCAAGTAAATCTAGGTTTGTACAGAGGAGATCAATCATCTTAGGTTTAGACAAATTAAAAGAGAAATAATTATTGCTATAGTGGGAATAAATTTTATTTGTGATAAATCTAGAGGTTGCGATCGCTTTTAACAATTTTCTTAGAAAGCTTTTAAAATTGATTTTTGCCCAAAATATTAATTTGCTTAGAATGAAATTCAAATTTAGGATGTAACTTTTAACTCACATCCAATTATTTAGTGACTCTTAAGAGATGCATAACCAAAACCATCTTGTTACAGAATACATAAGATTGATGGACAAGTACATCTTTTTGGGCATTCTAGCACCTTGATTAAGTTCTTAAAATGTTACTTGACACATATATATAAATTACTAGTAAGCGAGCAATTTAATTTTTTTTCTAAAAACCTTCTCCATTTACTTCACACAAAATTTCATTTTACAAAAGATCTAATTAATTTTTTCATATTTTATTAACTAGAATATGGATAAGCAGCACCAAATTTATGGTGATGAAGATGCAACATTAATAGAAGTTCCAATATCTTTTATGACATCAGAAGAATCAGAGGCTGATGTTTTAGAGGTATGCTTTTTAAAAGTTCCTCTTTTTTGTTTGAAAATTTCCTTAAATTATAAGTTGTTTTTATCTATTCCTTTTAAGACATATACAAAATATTTTGAGGAATTCTTGAACAAATTTTTAATGATAATTGTGTTATGAAAACAAGAGAAATGTTCTTCTCTAAAGCTAAAACATATGGATTGTATCACAACAATGTTTAAATATGTCAGATTGATAATAATTAAAAAAAATATATTAGTGTAATCTCATAAAATGGGCTTTGGAGAGAACAAAGTGTACACATATCTTATCATTATCTTGGAGGTAAAGTGATTGTTTTCGATAAACCCTTAGCTCAAGGAAAAAATTGTCCAATGCAGTATAGATATATATGAAATATATAAATAATAGTAACAATAATAATACTTTTAAAGATTGTCTTACAAGCTGTCTAGAATTTCTTTCAAAATTCATCTTATTGTGCTGGCCAGGCCATGATCCTTTAGAATATAAAATGGTGATGCTCCAATATCTTGTGTTTCACTTGATGTACTCCATCCAGAAAATTACCTTTTGAGAATAAATTTTGGACGAATTTGAATTCCACAAGTACAGCTTGTTTTTGTTGCAGAATGAGAAGATACCAAAAAATATGCATTACATGCATACATATACATTTGAACAAAGAAGGCAAAACTGGATCATCAAGAATATTTCTCGTAGAGACGGTTCGATATTTAATTACGTAAGTTTCCATTTGAATAATATACATGTTTCCTGCCAACATAATTGATTACATAAGTTTTCTTTGATGAGATTGTGACAAAATAAACATTTAATAATTATTGGCAAACAGGTCTACCATCATTTGGATACAAAGAAAAAGTTTCGATCTATGGTAGAGGTTTATAAATTTATTGTATATCGGGAAGTTCATGAAAAAATGAAGAAATTACGCGAAAATGAAGAAACCTTGCAGGTTATTAGCTCAAGAAAATTATATTAGAATAAATAATGAGATCGACTCTATTTATGCATGGTCATTAAAAGGGTTTAATTTGCAGGTGACACCGAGAAGTAAACCACATGTACGCGGTAAAAAATTGATCAAACATTATGTAGTTAGAACATGTACTGAATCTTGCAAAGGGGTTTACATAAAAAATCGGGGAGAACCTAACTACTTATCCGAACGTGATATCCCTTTCAACATTGGTAAGAAAAGTTAAGGAAGTCACAATAAAACATATAATTCCTCAATATATTGGTATTATTATTGATGTTTTCACGTTCATTGTCCTTGCCCTAGTTGATTCTTATAATTTTATGATTTTTTATGGCCAGGGAAAAAGAGAAAAAGAGCAAACAAAGATTTATATGGACATCAACAGGTGACCTTGGGAAAATATTCAACACATGTGAACTCAGGAGATGCTGCATTAAGTAGTCATGTACACTATTTTCTTTACCTAAGGGATTTTGAGCTCAAACCCGGAGGCAAACAATGAAATACCTAGAAAAATTATAATTGTATTAGTTATTCAACTGAATATTGATGAAAGTTATTTGTCTTAGGTTATTTATGAAAGATATTGAATACTGACTTTGTATTTGTGCATTATGCATAAATATTTGGTCTTCCTATTTCTAAGACTAACAATTTTGTTTAGCAAAACTTTTAGTACTCCTTTTGTCCCAATATTATTGTTCATAGTCATAATCTAAAATATAATAAATTGGTTAAAATATTGATTGAACTTTTGTACCCTTATTAATAGACAAGGTTATCATTTTGTTATAGATATAATGAGTGTTTATATTTTAAAGAAAAGTTATGAGTCCTAACTTTGGGACCAAGTCACTTTTTCCCTATAAATAAAGAGGTTTTGTACATTGTAAATTTATCCTTCAAGAAATATAACAAGTATTCTCTCTCCTCTCTACTATATTCTTCTTCTTATTTTATAGTTTTATAACCAATTATAAACATGAAACTGCCCTCGATCCTCAAAACACCACTTGAATCAAGTCTAGCCTCTTTGGCTTCACCCCTCAATACCTTGTCTCGAATGAGACATAAGTTCTCATTATCAAACTGTTGCTCCCGAATCTTCTCACCTAAAGAAGAGCATGCCTCAATGAAAGCAATAAAACCTCCACTCTCACCAGATAGCCAAAACCGTAGGAAGTTGATGTCTAACCTCTAAACATCCCTATCCAAGGGCCTCATGTCAACACTGAACACGGCTAGGCTCCCCATGCTAGGAGTCTTTCTACTCAAAGCATCATCCACCACATTGACCTTTTTCGGATGATAAAAGATATACATATCATAGTCCTTCAGTAACTTAAGACATCTACGCTGTCTTAAATACCTCATAATGCATGTTGTCACAAAAGCACACATAAGGGTACTTGGTATTACAAGTAATATAGTGGCTCCTTTCAGAACCAAATTGTCTAACCCATAGGACTTTAATCAGGTGTGAGTAATATTTATAATTGACTAAATTGTTCGCATGTGTTGCAAAAAGTTAATTTCAATTATAGTGTCTACTACTTTATTAAAACCACTATTAAGAAATAGTTCAGCAAATCAGTGAGTTGTAATCTAATGAGTAGTTAGTTCCAGGGTTGTAGCACTTGCAGAATTCAGGTCTAACATACTCCACTTTGGCATTTAATGCGTCTTTCAATTATTGATTTATAGGGTTAATTTTACAATTATGGTCTCTCGACTTCTAATTGCCTACCTATGTTGACAGCCTAGCTACATCATTGAGAGGGGTTAGGAATAAACCAACTTAGATGCTTTAATCCTATCGTCCTATCTAATAACCAAGTATGGTGTATAAGTATGTGTCATGGACATCCTACACACAAATTATCCTAGGCAATTCTAGAACAAACACACTCCTTATATTTTAGTGTTCTCTCTCCCTTCTGTGTCTTGAGTTCTAGATAGACAACTAATTTATTTTAATATTGATTAGACATTAAAATAGTATAAATGAGAATATAAGAGCAATTATATTAAAGATACTATTTTCAACCAAAGCAAACTATATTAAAACCTTCATCTTGTGGCTACAACCCTAGAACAAGGGATTTTAGCCTCTCATAATGTTTGAAAGATTCCAAATCAAAATAAATAGCATAAAAAAGTAACTTACAAATAAAAGTGAAGAAAAAATAAAACCCTAAGGGAGTTCTCCTTTTGTCTTCCTTCGTGAAAACATCCAATAAAAACTGAATATTTTAAAATAAAATACAAGTGGACAATTTATAGCCTCAAAAAATACAAAGTTTCAACCCTGTAGTTAAGAACTCAACGCAGGGATGTTCCTGCATAGTGTAATTTTGTATTTTTCTTCTTCAGAATATTTTCCTCTATTAAAAACTAGGTCAGCGACGCAAACCTTGTGCATACTCCACTTTTTAGCCAAATAAATTCCAAATGTTGGAATTAAATGGATGGAGATAACTACGCGACGTGGACACACTTTGGCATGGTGTATTTCTTTCACATTTGTTCCTAACTTCTCTTTTAAGTTGTGCTTTCAATTCAATTATCTTTTGAACTTCCATTCTTTCTCAATAAGCCCTGAAAGTTCCTAATCATTTTGGTTAGCTATATTCACACACAAGTATTCTAAAAATGAATTAAACTATAAGAATTTTCTCTCAAACTCTACTATGAACATGGCTTATTTTGGCTATTGGATGCATAAACGCACCCAAGATCACCACAGTAATCCTCCATGATGTCCACTACATGAAGATGAATAGAAACTTTGTAGAACCAGTAAGAACTCGGATTTAGGCACACATCTCCTTATCATCCGATCAACACCTTGTTTGAACAAGTAAGGTTCATCCCATATATAGAACTTTGCTTCATACATTAGCTTCTTCTTTTGTTTGGAGTTTGCTTTGGGGGAAACACTCCACTCACTATATAGTTCATAATATCTGCATATCGTGGAAGTTCTTTGACCTGTAATGCCAACAACTACTTTGGAAACTCTTTCTTTATCAACCTTTGTGCACCCACATGTGATGAATTCTCTAACCTGGATAAGTGGTCTGCTATCTGATTTTTGCATCCCTTCCTATCTTTGATTTCTATATCGAATTCTTGGAGTAGTAGGATCTATCTGATTAATCTGGGTTTGGCATCTTTCTTGTTGAACAAGTACCTAAGAGTTGCATGGTTAGTATAAATAGTTACTTTCGTACCTACCAGGTAATAGCGGAATTTATCAAATGCATAGACCAATGCAAGCATCTCCTCCTCTCTCATAGTGTAATTAGCTTGAGCTGAGTCCAGAGTCTTGATGGCATAGTAGATATCATGAAGGATTTTCACCTTCCATTCTCTTGGCACTGCTCCCACTAGCACTGCTCCCACTACTATGTCACTCGCATCGCACATTAACTCAAATGATAGCTCCCAGTCAGGAGCTATCAGGATTGGGGCTTCAATCAACCACTTTTTCAATAGTTCAAAGGCCTGCAAACAGTTATCACTAAAAATAAATTTTACCTCCTTTTCCAATAAGTTGCACATAAGTTTGGAAATCTTTGAAAAATCTTTAATGAATCGCCGATAAAATGTAGCATGACCTAGGAAACTTTGGACACATTTTACTGAGACTGATGGTGGGAGCTTCTCAATCACTTCAATTTTAGCTCTATCTACCTCTAGACCATCTTAAGAAACTTTGTGTCCTAATACAATTCCCTCATTTACAAGGAAATGACACTTTTCCCTATTGAGGACGAGGTTCGTTTCCTTACACCATGCTAATACCTTTTCTAAGTTGTTTAAATATATATCAAAAGATTCTCCAAACACTGAAAATTCATCCATAAAGATTTTTACAAACTCTTCCACCATATCATGGAAGATAGCCATCATGCATCTTTGAAAAAAGTGGAAGGGGCATTGCAAAGACCAAATGGCATATGCTTAAATTAATATGTCCCATAAGGACATGTGAAAGTTGTCTTTTTTTGGTCCTCTCGGTGCAATGGTAATTTGGTTGTAGCTTGAATATCAATCTAAGAAGCAATAGTACTTTTATCCTGTTAATCTGTCGAGCATTTGATCAATAAATGGCACATGGTAATGATCTTATCTCGTGGCATCATTTAACTTTCTGTAATCCATGCAGATATGCCATCTAGTCACTGTTCTTGTAAGGATTAACTTTTTCTTCTCATTAGTCACTATAATCATTCCCCCTTTCTTTGGTACATACTTAAGTGGGCTTAGCCACTTACTATCAGAAATTGGGTATATTATTCCTGCATCTAGACACTTAATTATCTCTTTCTTCACCATCTCTTTCGTAACAGAGTTTAACCAGCATTGTGGTTGTGCACTAGTCTTATGTCCCTCTTCCATAAAAATCCTATGCATGCACAAAGCTAGAATGATACCATGAAGATCAGCCATTTGCCAGATGATTGCCTTCTTGTACCTTTTTAAAACATTAAATGCTTCTGGAACCTGCTTATCAAACAAAGATGACAAGAGAATTATAGGTAAAGTATTGTTGACACCAAGAAAAGCATACCTGAGATAGGATAATAGTGGCTTCAACTCCAAGTTAGGAGCTTCCTCTAGAGATGGTTTGGGTGAAGGATCCAATTTTCTATTTAATGACTCCACATTCTTCTTCCACATCCTGACATTTGGAATGTCAAGCACACTAGCTAGATCTTTAGCTTCCATGTCACCTTAAATGTCTTAACCCATCAAAACTCTTTCTAAAGGGTCTTTTGCTAAAATGCATTGAGCTGGCACTTTCTCATCTATGACACTTATAGCAGACAACTCTTCATAGAATGTAGGCAACTTTAGTTCCTAGTATACATCAAACACCTTAACTTTATTATGTACTATCATAGTTAATCCACCTACAGCCACATCAATAAGTGCACCTCCTATTGCTAAGAAAAGGATGCCCTAAAATAAAAGGGACCTCTGGATGAGGCTCAAAATCTAATACAACAAAATCAGCAGGAAAGATTAGGGATCCTACTTTAACCAACACATTCTTAGTAATACCATTAGGTCTAGCTAAAGAACGATTAGATAATTGTAACAAAATGGTTGTTGGTTTAGGTTCTTCGAAGCCTGATTTCTTAAGCATAGATATAGGTATCAAGTTTATACTTGCACCTAGATCACAGAGGACTGTTGCATTACTGCACTTACCAATGGTTACCTGTACCGTAAAACTATCTGGATCTTTTGTTTTAGCTGGTAGGCTTACTTTGTTCAAGATTCTTGTAATACACTCTTGCCACTATTTCAAACTCAACTAACTTGCTCTTGTTGGCCACAATATCTTTGAGAAACTTGGCATATTTGAGAATACCCTGGAACACATTAATGAAAGAAAAGTTCATTTGAACCTGTTTAAGCATATCTATGAATTTATCAATATATTCCTCCTCCTTCTTCTTTTTAAATTTTTGTGGGAATTGGGGAGGTAGTTTTGTCTTTAGCTCTTGTAATTTTGTGGTATGATAGGCTCACCAACTTTAACCTCTACAACTTTACCTTTACCTTCACTACCTTTTCTTTATCGCGCTAGCTCAGCTAGTGGTCATCTACTTCGTGTGATCACAATATTTACCTGCTTGGAGTTTGGATAAGTGTTACCTGGTAACCCACTGTGACACCCCTCAAAATTTTCCCTAAGATTCGGGCCTTCTTTGTATACGTGTGGGGCCCATCATATTTATTTCGAAGTATGTGCTTGAGTTAAGATGAGTCCCTGAGAAATTAGGAGCGTTGGAGGTGATGAGGGATCATTAAGGACCCCTAGGACCGAGCTAAGTCCAAGAGATCCGTTGTGGCTAAGTTTAGGATGAGTTCATGTAAGGGTCGACTTTTAACGACCCTATCTTTTGAAAGGCGTCAATCTGGGTGGCCCACGACCTATCAAATTAAAAGTCGTCGAGTCTTCTTTCCAACGCCACTAAGAACGTAAATTTTGGAGTTCGGAGTTAAAAGATATGATGATCCTAAGATGAACTAGCACGACAGAAATTTCATTTTTAGCCTGAGTTGCAACTGCTGGGGAAATGGCCTTGGCGCTGTAAGGGCGCAACGCACCACTATCGCACTAGAAACATGCCTCAGTAGTTTGGTCCCTGGCGCGACGCGCCACTAAAAGTTGTGCAGGGTTGTTCAGGACAAATTCCTAGAATTCAGAACAATGGGCTTGGCGCTGTAAGGGCGCGACACGCCACTATCGCGCTAGAAACATGCCTCAATAGTTTGGTCCCTGGCGTGACGCGCCACTAAAGGTTGTGTAGGTTTTAGGCATGATTGGCCTTGGCGCTGTAAGGGCGCGACGCACCACTATCGCGCCAAGGGCGTTTTAGCCTATTTTCAGAACTTTTGAGGAGGGGCAATTTGGGAACTTACCTAAATTATATATATGTAACCCTTGGTCTTTTGGGAACCCATTTGGCAGCCCCCACTCTCTCTCTAAAAAGCCCTAGGAGCTTCTCTCTCTCTTCTTCATCTTCTTCATTTCCAACAAAAAGAGTCCAAGAGCTTCAAGATTTGAGTCCCCCATTGAATACCCAACATCAACGTTTCTTCAAAGTCTTCAAACAAGGTATGTAAGGCTATCCAAAACATGGGATAAGTTCACCCATGTGCCCTATTCTTGCTTGAGGTTAGATATTCATGAAAAATAGAGTTCTTGGTATCGTGTATGTCTATATGAACTTTGTCTCCTATTTATATAATGCTATATGTGTTGATGTTGTTGCGCCAAAAATTCCTTAAATTCCTTCATGATTAGTATGAATTGATGGAGATGAATTGTTGTTATGTTTTGTTGACCTCTTTAGCCATGTGAATATGTTGTTTAAGTCAATTTCCTTAAATGCGCTATTCTATTTGAATGGTTGAGTTGAAGTCATAGAGTTGTGTTAAATCTTGAGGAGATGTCATAAATGTTCATATAGAGGAGGCTTAATTTAGTTGATATGAGGAAGGAATTGGCAAGTGGACAAGGTCCTAAATTAGACTTGTCATTGTTCCTCAATTGAATTGCAAATGAGAACCGAGTTGATGAGGTGGTATTGTACCACATGAAACTAGCCGTGAGGGCTTGTTTGAGATGATTCGAGGAGTCTTATGAGCATAGAGTCATGGGAGGAGTATCGAGCACCGAAGCAGGTGAGAGTATAGTCCATACTCGAACCCCAGAAACTACGCTGCCAATGTAGGTAGGGATGGAACCGTTAAAGTCGGATGCTTCCCGAGGAATTGGAACCGTTAAAGTCGGATGCTTCCCGTGGGATCGAACCATTAAAGTTTGGATGTTTCCCATTTGTATTGTCCTGAAATGATAGGACTTGACTAATCAATGGTACTCATGATTAGAGAGGCGTTCATACCCTGGCAAGGTATGGATGGACGTGGCAACAACATCGGATTGTTGTACTATCACCAGCTCATAGGTGATGGTTGTCGGTTAAGAGAAACTCCCATTTAGGCCTTGTTAGTGCTCTGAGTCAGTTGAGTTAAGTGGCTTATGAGTTAGTCCTATCTAAACTATTCTTGTTGGACTTAGGACATTGAGTGAGTTGTGATGTATACATGTATGAGTTGAGGTCCTGAGTTGATATTGATGTTTTCTTAATATGGTTTCATACGGCCATTTTACATACTCGTACATTCCATGTACTGACGCCATTTGGCCTGCATCGTTTCATGATGCAGAGACAGGTACTAGAGATCATCAATCGGCGCTCCGTTGAAGATCCACATACACTTCCAGCCAGTCGGTGAGTCCTCCTAGTTTCCGGAGGATATTGGGCCTTCTTGTACAGTTTTGTTGTCTCTTCTTTTATTTAGATTGTTGGTAGCCATAGGCTTGTCATTGACACCTTTTAGACTTGAATAGAGGCTTCGTAGACTGTAGTGTGGGGAGGATTTAACTGTTATCTTGAGGAGTCTTAATTTACTATTCTTGTTGGGTTGTAAATGTTTAGCCTTCGGCCCTTGTAGTATGAAAAGTATTTCATTAATTGAGTTCCGCTAAGAGAATGTGAATGAATGAATGAGTGACTGGACCAGGTGGTTCGCTCGGAGGTCAGAAATGGCCTTCGGGTGCCGGTTACGTCTAGGGTACCCTCCCAGGGCGTGATACCCACCTTGCGGGCGAGAATTTTGAGCACTTGCTAGATTTCCCACATGCTTCTTTAAATTTTAAGTAGTGATTTTATACTGGCAAACATTTGCAACTAGCTTACCTAGGTCATCCATGAGTTTCTTGAGCATGTCTTCCACGCTCATGTTTCTTGCACTACTTGATTGTTGGTTACTCTTGACTTGCTGATTATAGTGCTGGCTTCCTCCCTATTGTATATATTGTCCTTGGACATGGTTCTAATTCTGTTGGTTTCCCCCCTAAGAGAACTTTGGATGGCTTCTCCAACTGGGTTTATAAGTATTGCCATAATTTTGATGGCCTCCACACCTCTGTGCGTTCCCTTCAAAATTTACCAATTTAGGTTTTGCACCACAGTATTCTGCCATGTGTTTACTACTACTACACACTTCATACCACATTTTCTTGTGTTGAACTATATTTACTAGAGCCTATTTCTACCCCAAAGCTAAGTTGCTGGAGTTAGTAGACCTCATATTTTGAATTGCTGCAATCTGTACTATCAAAGAATTTACAACATTTACCTCAAGCATGCCTGCCTATTTTTGGAAAACAAGACTAGAGTTTACTCCATTCCATTATGGATTTCTTCAGCAATGTGTATAGCTAATTATATGCCTTCTTCAAAGAATGTCCACCTGCAACTGAATCAAGAAGAATTTTGGTGTTGGGTTCCAATCCTTCAATGAAGGTATGGACGAACACCTCGTTACATTGGTAATGATGAGGACAGCTAATGAGTGAATCCGTCCCAGTCTTGGTATAAATTTTCACCCGACTTCTGCCTAAAGCTCAGTATTCCAGCTCTTAACTTTGTTGTCTTCCCTGAAGGAAAGAACCTGATTAATAATTTGAAAGAAAAATCATTCCATGTAGTAATGGAATTGGGTGGTTCCGACTTCAACCATTTTCTAGCCTTCCCTAATAGAGAAAAAGGAAATAAGGTCAGCCTCACATATTCAGGAGATACTCCAGTTGGTGTATAGGTGTCATTGATTTCCAGAAAGTTCTAAATATGGACTTGGGGATCTTTATGAGAAAACCCCATAACCTGCCCATTAGTGTGCAATAGCTGCACCATGTTCTGTTTCAGTTCAAATCTTTCTCCAGTTGGTGGTTTCTAAATGCTGGAGGTGACATTCTTTGTGACTGGGACTGCCACATCACTACTGTCCTAGATGCCATATTCGCAGGGGCCTTTACAGACATGTCGTTATTATCACCCAGATTGACCTATGGTACTAGGCATAGAGCAACCACTCTTCTCCTTTGTTGATGTAGAAATCTCTCAAGTTTAGCTAGCAGTTCTATAATGTTCCCACTTCTTTCTAGTCTGCCTTTGCAAATTTTCCTGCAAGAAATCACAACTAAGATCAAGTTGTTAACATTAACACCAACAACTAAGAAATATTGAAAATAAACAATTGCCAAATTTAAAGTCCCCGGCAACGGCGCCAAAAACTTATTGTCACCAAAGCACACAAAAGTATAAGTGGTCTTACAAGTAATATAGTGGCTCCTTTTAGAACCGGATTGTCGAACCCAAAGTTCTTTACTCAGGCGTGAGTAATATTTTCAATTGACTAAATTATTCGCGTGTATTACAAAAGTCAATTTCAATTATAATGTTTACTTATTTATTAAAACTACTATTAAGAAACAGTTCTTAAAATTAGTGAGTTGCGATCAAATGAGTAATTAATTCTAGGGTTGTAGCACTTGCAGGCTTCAGGTGTAATATACTTCACTTTGACATGTAATGGGTCTTTCAATTGCTGATTTACAGGGTTGATTTTACAATTATGGTCTCTCGACCTCTAATTTCCTAGTTATGTAGATAGTCTAACTACATCGTTGAACGGGTATAAGCATGAATCAACACAGATTCTTTAATCCTATATCATGTCTAGTAACCAAGTATGGTGTATAGGTATATGTCACAGGCATCCTATTTATGAATTATTCTAGGCAATTCTATAACAAATACATTTCTTATATTCTACTATTCTATCTCCCTTCCATCTCTCGAGTTCTGGGTAGACAACTAATATATTTTAATGTTGATTAGAAATTAAAATAGTATAAATGAGAATATAAGAACAATTATATGAAAGACATCATTTTCAACCAAAGCAAACTATATGAAAACCTTTATCTTGTTACAACCCTAGAACAGTGATTTTAGCCACTCATAATGTTTGAAAGAATCCAAAGTACAATAAATAGCATAAAAAAGCAACTTACAAATGAAAGAGAAGAAGAAATAAAACCTTAGGAGAGTTCTTATTTCGTCTTCCTTCGTCAAAACATCTAATAAAAGCTGAATGTTTTAAAATTAAATAAAAGTGGACTATTTAAAGTCTCAAAAAAAATAAAGTTTTAACCTCTGTAATGAAGTTCACGATGGTTCCTGCATAGTGTAATTTTGTATTTTCTTCTTTGGCAGATTTTCCTCTATCCAGAACCAAATTTTCCTCTAACTACGCCATGTGGACAAGTTTTTGCATGGCGTATTTTCTTCACATTTGTTCCCAACTTCTCCTTTAAGCTCCGCTTTCAACCCAATTATCTTTTGAATGTCCATTCTTTCTCATTAAGCCATGAAAGTGCCTACTCATGTTTGTTAGCTATATTCACACACAAGTATTCTAAAAAATGAATAAATCTATAAGAATTTGCTCTCAAACTCTACTATGAACATGGGTTATTTTGGCTATTGGATGCTGCATCTAAGATCAATGAACACCGTACAAGTAACGATGCGATGTCTTCAATATAAACACCACCTCCACTAACTCCAATTCTCGAGTAGGGTAGTTCTTTTGATGAGCCTTCAATTTTATAGAAGCGTTGGGAATCACCTTTCCTTTTGCATCAAAACTCCACCTATACGAACTCTGGAAACATCATAATACATGGTGAATTCCACACCCTCCTCGGGTAAGGTTAAAATAGGAGTTGTAGTCAATAAAGTCTTGAGATTTTGAAAGCTCGTCTCACACTCATCAGACTAATGGAAATTTAATACCTTCTAAGTCAGTCTAGTCAATTAGAGAGAAATAATAGAGAATCCCTGCATGAAGCATCAGTAATAACTAACTAACCTCACAAAATTCTCAATCTTGATAGGAGAAGTAGGCCTAGTCAACCCTCTAGCTGCCTTAATCTTGGCAGGATCAACCTAATACCCTTTTTGGACCCCACGTGTCCTAGAAATACAACAAAATCAAGCTAAAACTCACATTTAGAGTACTTTGCATATAACTTCTACTCTCTCAATTTCTGAAGCACCGATCTCAAAATAACAAGAATGATCCTCTTATTCTTTGAATACACCAAGATATCATCAATCAAAATAGCCATAAAGAAGTCTAGATAGGGATGAAACACTCCTTCCATCAACTCCATGAATGTTGTTGAGGCGTTAGTCAGCCCAAAAGATATAACAAGAAACTCATAACGGGCATAACAGGTCTGGAAAGCTTTTTGAGAAATATCTGATGGCCTAATTCTCAGCTAATGGTACCTGGATCTCAAGTCTATCATAGTAAACACGGCTGCTCCCAGAAGTTGATCAAACAAATCATCAATACGAGGAAAAGTATACTTGTTCTTGATAATCACCTTGTTCAATTATCTATAGTCAATGCATATCTCATGAACTCGTCCTTCTTCTACACATAGAATCGGTGTACCCCAAGGTGACATACTAGGGCGAATAAACCCCTTACTCAACAAGTCCTTTAATTTATCCTTCAACTCTTTTAACTCATATGGAAACATACGATATGGAGGAATAGAAATGGGATTAGTCCCCGACTCTAAGTCAATAGCAAAGTCAATATTCTAATCTAGAGGAACTTCAGGAAGATTAGTAGGAAGTACATCGGCAAACTACTTAACCACAGGACTAGACTGCATAAAAGGTGACTCAATGCTAGTATCCCGAATAAAAGCCAAATAATACATACACCCTCTATCAATCAATTTCTTAGCATGCATATAAGGGATGGCCTTACTAGGATAAGAACCACTAGTACCTTTCCACTCAATCCTAGGGACATCAGGTATCTCTAAGCTAATAGTCTTTGCATAGAAATCAAGAGTAGCACAATAAAGAGAAAGCCAATCCATATTGAAGAACCCCAAAAGTTGAAAAGACAAAAAATGAGGAACAAAACATGAAATTCCTAAAACATGTAGTTTTTGACACCAGATGGTCTTTACAGGACCCACTACGGGCCAAAAAGAGGACCATGAGCCCTGTAGGTCCACCATGGTCCATGCCTAGACAAATGGTTCCAGAGGTGAGAACCAATAAAGACCACTATGAGGTGTGGTGAGGACAACACACCGTTATGACTTCCGTGGTGGACACTTCTATAGGCCTCCTATCAGAATCCTATCAATGGTCAATGTTCATATACCATGATGACCTCTACGGACCGTGAAGGTATCTGTGGAGGACGTCCTAATATAATCCTTGTAAACTCCAAAAATGCAAGTTCAAGGCAACCATCACGGAGGACCACCATAAGTCGTCATGGGTTTGTGGTGTGTAGCCTTCCTAAACCCTTTCAAAAATTCCCAATTCCCTCACCACGGAGGGGACCATGAACCATGGTACCTTTAATGGTACGTGGTGATGGCCAGTCATGAGTTTTAGATTTAGATTTAAAGAGGGTTATTTTTATCCTTTTCCTATATCTCATTAATGAATATGGACGGTTTTAGGGACTAAATTTCTAACTATTAACTGACCTAAACTCTTCTCACTCTCAACATAACTCTCAAAACCCCATGGAATCCCAACAAATTATTCTCAATTCTCTTGTGATTTCTTTAATTAAAAGCCCTAATTTCATGATATGCATTGAGTTTTCTCAAGTATGATATTCTTCAAGATTAATTGCCTAATTATGCATAATTTATATCATGTTGCATGTTTTCATGTTGAATTTCTATGACCCATGCTATATGCTAGTTTCAATTATTATTTAAGATATGTTCATGATTTTCAAGTTATTTCAATGAAAAGCTTATGAATAAGTTTTAAGATGTTTTATGAAAAGATGATTATGAATGCCTTATGAAGGATTATGAATAATGTTTTAATGATGTTTCAAGAAAGTGCATGTAAGGGTGACTTACGATCCTTAATGAGGAGGGTGACCTAAGACCCTAACTAATAATGTCTATACAAGGAAGAATGTGTAATGATGGAAGACCTACACCCATATTGCATGAAGATGAAATAAATGAAAGGGTGACTTAAGATCCTTCATGGTGACTTAAGACCTTAATGAAAAAGGTGACTTAAGACCATAATGGAAAAGTGACTTGTGATCCTTAATGAGTTATTCCTATGAACATGTTTCTGGAGTATGGTTATGAAAAAGCATATGATTTATGCAAGTATGATTTATGATTTTAATTATGATATGTATTCTGTGGGTTGATATACATAGCACCGAGTGGACTTTGAGGTGGAGGCCCGACTTAAACCCTAGTAGCAACCTCTTTTCTCTTTAACTACGTAGCCACCATAGGATTATCAATATGTCCTAGCTAGTTAATCTACATATAGAACATGATGACATTAATTAGATAGAGCTTATCTTAGCAATTAGCCTTTCCCCTTCTCGATGTGGGTATCATTGGATTACATGTAATAGCTCGCATGGTCTTAATGTCTGTTACAATTATCTCCCACATATATAGGTTCTATGATGATGTTTATGATGTTTTGATGAATTGACTGATGAGATAAATATTTTGTATGATTTCATGGCCTTACTCATGTGTCAAAGATATTTCTCTTGAATCCATGATTTATATTGATTATGTCCAATGATTATGTTTTATGCATATTCTCACATACTTAGTGCATTCCATGTACTAATACATACTTTCTGCCTATATTACACCATAATGAAAGGATCGGCTGTCACGTTCATCCTTTTCCCGCTCATTGTTAGAGTTTTGCTATTAGCTTATTGTGGTGAGTCCTCATGTTTCGAGGATGAGACATTTACTTCTTACGAGTTTAAGACTTTATTTAGATATTGTTTTGGGTGAGCTAAGAGATTGTCTAACATTCCCATCTAGTAGTAGAGGCATGTTAGATATGATGCAGTCCACATTGTCGTTTCTCATTTTGAGACTTATGCTCTATTTGAAATTATGTTTCCACATCATTGGTTCTTGTTTATTTATACATGTACCTTGTGTAAGCTTATGAATTTTACGCTAAGAGGCTTGGTTGGAGTCCTTCGATATTCTAATCGATGTGTTATGGCTAGGCCCTAGGCGGGTGATGAAAAACTTGGTATCTAAGAATAAGATTCAAATATATCAGGGAGTCGAACATGCTGTATTGAGTAGAGTATTATTCATTGGTGTGAACCATGCCACATCTATGAATGGAAGGCTATGAGTTATATTAGGAAACACTTCACTTCTTTTATTATCTTATCGTGCTACAGATTTAAACTCTGAGGTTTTCTCTTCTAATGCTTTCTGTTATGATTTCAGAGTCATGCCTCTATGACAATACCCCATTTGAAGGAATGCTTTTGATGAGAGAAACATGTTCCAAATGACCTCGTGAATGATCAAGTATTGAATGCGAAGTTTCGAGCAGCTTTTTATATGATAGCCTAAGTTGTGAGTGCTCAAGTGAATCGGGGGTGGTAGCTCTTCCAAATATGACTACTCTGGCTTTAAGGGTGAGAGACTTCATGAGGACCAACCCTCCCAAATTTCATGGATCTAAATTTTATGAGGATACCCAAGATTTTGTGAATGAGTTGTACATGATAGTCGATATCATGGGGGTATCTTCAGAGGATAAGCAAAACATTAGCAGCCTATCAATTCAAAGGCATCAATCAAGTTTGGTACACTCAATGGAAAGTGAAGAGGGTTAAAGATGGTCTCATAGGTTGGGAAGAGTTCAAAGTTGTGTTTTTTGATCACTTTTTTTTTACTTGAGCTAAGGGAGGAGAACATGTTAGAATTTATCAAACTCAAGCAAGGAAGCATAAGTGTGAGGGAGTAAGCTCTCAAATTCACAAAGTTGTCCAAATATGCTCCTTCCTTGGTTGCCAACTCTCATTCCCAACTAAGCAAGTTTATTGTGGGAGTGTCAGACTTGTTATGAAAGAGTGCTGAACCACCATGCTTATAAAACAGATGGACATCTCTAGGATAATGACCTATGCTGATAAAATCTAAGGAGAAAAGATTAAGGAGAGAAGTGTGAGAGAGTACAAAAGGTCTCGGTGTGAAGAAAGGTTTTCTCATTACAAATCCGGTGGAGGTAATAACGTTTCATACAAGGTCAAAAGTTTAAAGGCCAGGGTTTTTCCCAAGATTTGGGTCAAAGATTTGACAATGATAAGGAAAAATTCTAAGACACAAGGCGGTGTTAGTTGATCTACTTTTCCTATGCGTGCAAATTGTGCGAGAAATCATGGAGGTAAATATATAGTTGTAACGGGTGCATGCTTTAGATGTGGTAAGATGTGATATAAGATTTTTGAGTGTTCTAAGAAGGGAAAAAAGAGGTGTCGTCAAGGTCAAACTACTCAAGCGGGACAAAATCCATAAGGTGGCGGCCTACACTAAATTAGATTCTATGTCCCTCAAGCTAGGCAAGAAGTTGACGAGTCTCCCCATGTGGTCATGGGTATGTTGAAAGTCATTGAGTTTTATGGTTATACATTACTAGATCCAGGTGCTAATCTATCATTTATTACTCCTTATCTTGCTATGAGATTAATTGTTAGTCTCAAGATCTTGCTAGATCCTTTTTTTGCTCTTTACTCCAGTTGGTGATTTAGTTGTGGCTAAAAGTATTTATAGAAATTATCCAATTTATTCTTTTCATAAATTCACCTCCATTGATATAGTAGATCTTTATATGAATGATTTTGATGTTATTCTTTGTATGTATTGGCTTTATGCACGTTATGCCTCTATATGTTGTAGAACACGTGTGGTTAAGTTTCAGCTTCTTAATGAGTCAATCCTAGAGTGGAAAGGTAGTAATTTTGTGTTTAAGGCTCAGTTCATTTCATGCCTCAAAGCTTGGAAAATGATTTCCAGGGGTTGAATTTATCATCTAGTTCGAGTTAGAGATACTTACTCCAAAACTCCTACTCTTGAGTGAGTTTCAGTTGATAATGAATTTCCAGAAGTTTTCCCTGATAATCTCCTAGAAGTTGATTTTTTTCCCGATACTCAGCCTATCTCTGTTCCTCATACCAATGGCTCTGGCAAAATTAAAAGAGTTGAAAGAACGGTTGAAGGATTTACTAGATAAGGGTTTCATTAGACCAAGTATATCTTCATGGGTTGCTCATGATCTTTTTGTCAGAAAGAAACATAGTTCTATTTGTATCTGTATTGATTATTTATAATGGAACAAGGTCACAATTAAGAATAAGCATCCTATTCAAAGGATTGATGACTTGTTTGATCAACTTCAAGGGGAAAACTACTTTTCAAAGATTGATCTCCGATCGCATTTTCATCAACTCCAAGGGAATGTGATATTCTTAAGATGGCCTTTAGAACTTAGTATGGTCACTTTGAATTCTTGGTTATGTGTTTTGGACTAACGAATGTGCCTACAACTTTTATGAATTTGATGAATTGGTTGTTTAAGCAGTATTTGGATATGTTTGTGATTTTCTTCATTGATTATATTTTTATCTACTCATGGAGTAAGGAAGATTATGCCAACCATTTGAGGATTGTGCTGCTAATCCTCAATTACCGTTAGTTGTATGCAAAGTTTTATAAGTGTGAGTTTTAGTTATGGTCAGTTTCTTTCCTTGGTTATATTGTTTTCGAAGAAGGAGTTATGGTTGATCCAAAGTAGATCGGGGCGGTTAAGAATAGGCCTAGACATTTGACTTCAATATTCAGAGTTTCTTGGGCTTAGCCGGTTAATATAGATCATTTGTGGAAGGTTTCTCTTCCATTACATCGCCCTTGACTACTTTGACTCAAAAGAAGATTAAGTTCCAATAGTCCAAGGCATGTGAGAAAAGTTTCCAAGAGTTAAAGGACAAGCGTATCTCATCTCTAGTGTTGACTTTATTAGAAGGATCTAATGGTTTTGTTGTATATTGTGATACTTCACGAGTTGGTCTTGGTTGTGTTCTAATGCAAAATAGTAACGTATTAGCTTATACTTCAAGGAAATTCAAGATGCATGATAAAAATTACCCAACTCATGATTTGAAGTTGTGGAAGTGATATTCACTTTGAAATCATGGAGGCACTATCTATATAGTGTCCATGTGGGTGTCTTCACCAATCACAAGAGTTTATGATATGAGCGTGTTATACTATCTGGGTGAGGAAAATGTGATTGTCGATGCTCTTAGTAGACTGTCTATCAAAAGGGTTGCCCATATTGAGCATGAAAAGAATGAACTAGCTCGAGATGTGCACATATTAGCCCATTTAGGTGTTCGATTGGTTGATTCTGATGATGAATGTGCTGTTGTGTAAAATAGGTCGGAGTCATCTCTTGTTGCAAATGTAAAGTTAATGCAAGATAGTGATCCCACTTTTGCTAAATTGAAGAAAATGGTTTTTGAAAAGGTCATTGAGGCTTTCCCCTAAGGGGGAGATGGTGTTTTGAGATATTGAGTCCGATTGTGTGTTCCGAATGCTGATGGCTTGAGAGATATAATATTGTCTGAAGCTTGTAGTTCACGGTATTCTATTCATCTTGGTTCCATAAAGATGTATCGAGATTTAAGGGAAGTGTGTTGGTTGAATGGTGTGACAAGAGATATTGTAGAATTCATGGCTAAGTGTCCTAATTGTCAACTAATAAAAGTTGAGTATTAGAAATTACGAGGTTTATCTCAAGACATTGAGATTCCTACTTGGAAGTAGAAAGCCTTGATATGGACTTTATTACTGGTTTGCCTCGTACACGAAGGCAACATGACTCTATTTGGGTGATTGTTGACCAAATGACTAAGTCAGCTCATTTTCTTTCTGTTAAGACTTCATATACAACCAAGGATTATGCTAGAGTAAACATTTTAGAGTTGGTTAAGCTTCATGGTGTCCCTTTGTTTATCATTTTGGATTGAGATACTCAGTTTACATTATAGTTTTGGAGATCTTTTCAAAAAGGTCTCGGTACGTAAGTGAAGCTTAGTACAACTTTTGAACCTCGGAATAATAAATAGGCCGAGCGATCTATTCAAACATTAGATGATATGTTGAAGCATATGTTATCAATTTTAAGGGATATAGGATGACCATTTGCCATTGATATAGTTTTCTTATAATAACAGTTATAATTTTAGCATTGAGGTAGCTCCTTTTGAGGTTTTGTATGGTAGGAGGTGTAGATCTCCTATTGATTTGTTCAAAGTTGGTGAAGTTGCTTTGATAGGACCTGAGTTGGTATTTTAGGCTATGGATAAAGTTAGACTCATTAGAGAAAGATTGAAAACAATCCAAAGCCGACAAAAGTCCTATTCGGATGTGAGAAAAAGGAAACTTGAATTCGAGCTGAAAGATTGGGTTTATTTTAAAATGTCACATATCAAGGGTGTAATACATTTTGGTAAGAAAGGGAAACTCATTCCCTTCTATATTATCCTATATCATATTTTGAGGCGGATTAGTAAGGTAGCTTATGAGTTGGTTTTATCTTCAGAATTAGCATTGGTGCATCCGGTGTTTCACATGTCCTTATTGAGGAAGTATGGTGGTGATCCTAGTTCTATTATGCCATTGGACAACATTAAGTTAAATGAGAGTCTTTTTTATGAGGAGGTCCTGGTTCAAATCTTGGACCAACAAGTTAGAATGTTGAGGAACAAGAAATAGCTTCAGTTAAAGTGTTACAAAGGAACCAAGAGGTTGAGGGTGCTACATGGGAAGCCAAAGCCAATATGATATCCCGATATCCTCATTTCTTTCCCTGCATGCCTAGTTGAGGTTTTTAGTTCATTCATGATCCATTCAGCCTAAATCATATGTTTCAGTTATTCTCATGGTCTCATATGCATTTCAGGTTCATGAAATGAGTTTTAAAGTTATGGTTTAACTTGAGATTGAAAATTTCATGTGTTATGCATTTTCAAGGTGTTTTACATTCACGTTGGGCTGTTATATCCCTTTTCTATTTCATTCATGCTAGCTTGAGTCTCATTCAAGGACTAATGTTCCCAATAGGGAGATATTGTAAGACATCAGAAGTTGGAAAGATGGAAAATGAGGAACAAAAGATGAAATTCCTGAAAAATGCAGTGTTTGGCACCAGATGGTCTTCATAGGACCCATTATGTGCCGTGAAGAGGACCATGAGACATGTAGGTCCACCATGGTTCATGTCCAGCCAAATGGTTCCAGAGGTGAGGACCATGAGGGGCCATCATGAGCCAAGGGTTATTTTTATCCATTCCCTACATTCATTAACTAATATGGATGGTTTTAGGGAATACATTTCTAACTATTAACCACCCTAAAGTATTCTAACCCTCTCACTCTCAAATAACTCCCAAAACCCCAAAACCTTCTCTCCTAAGTTTACTCTCAAAGCCTCCTTCTCTCTCAAATAATTCAAAAGGATTCTTCAAGGTTAAGCTTTTGATATCTGCAATTTAGGACTAATCAATATTAAGATATGTGGTAATTCATCCATGGGTACCTTTTACCCATGGAATCCCAACAAATTCTTCACAATTCTCTTATGTTTTCTTCAATTAAAAGCCCCAATTTCATAATATGCATTAGGTCTTCTCAATTATGATATTCTTCAAGGTTAATTGCCTAATTATGCATAATTTATATCATGTTGCATTTTTTCAAGTTGAATTTCTGTGACCCATGCTATATGCTAGTTTCAATTCTGATTTATGTGATATGTTCATGATTTTCAAGTTATTTCAATGAAAATATTATGAACAAGTATTAAGATGCTTTTTGGAAAGATGATTACGAATTACTTATGAAGGATTATGAATAATGTTTTAATGATGTTTCAAGAAAGTGCATGTAAGGGTGACTTAGGATCCTTAATGAGAAAGGTGACCTAAGACCTTAACTGTAATGTCTGTATGAGGAAGAATATGCAATGATGGGAGGCCTACGCCCACATTGTATAACGATGAATTAAATGAAAGGGTGACTCAAGATCCTTCATGGTGACTTAAGACCTTAATGAAAAAGGCGCCTTAAGACCATAATGGAAAGATGACTTGAGATACTTAATGAGCTATTCCTATGAACATGTTTATGAAATATGATTAAGAAAAAGCTTATGATTTATGCAAGCATGATTTATGATTTTAATTATGATATGTATTATGTGGGTTGATCTACTTAGCACCGAGTGGACTTTGAGGTAGGGGCCTAACCTAAGCCCTAGTAGCAACCTCTTGTTTCTTAAAGTAGGTTGCCACTATAGGATTGTCAATATGTCCTAGCCACTGGATCCACATATAGAACACGATGATACTAATTGGATGGAGCTTACCTTGGCAAGTAGCCTCCCCCTTTTTGATGTGGGTATTATCGGATTCTATGTAATAGCTCTCATGGTCTTAATGTCCGTTATGGTTATCTCCCCCTTATGTAAGTTCTATGATGATGTTTATGATATTTTGATGCCTTGACCGATGAAATAAATGTTTTATATGATTTCATTGCTTTACTCATGTTTAAAAGATATGGGTCTTGAATCTATGAGTCATATTGATTATGTGCAATGTTTATTGTTCATGCATATTATCACATACCTAGTGCATTCCATGTACTAACACATACTTTTTGCCTACATTGTATCATAATATAGGGGCCGGTGATCACGTTCATCTTTTTCCTACTCGTGGTTAGAGTTTTGCTATTAGCTTATTGTGGTGAGTCCTCATGTTCTAAGGAAAAGACATTTACTTCTTACGAGTTTAAGACTTTATTTACATTTTATTTTGGGTGAGCTGGGAGATTGTCTCACATCCCCATCTAGTAGTAGAGATATGTTAGATATGATAAAGTCCATGTTGTCGTTTCTCATTTTGATATTTATGCTCTATTTAATATTATATTTCTGCATCATTGACTCTTGTTTGTTTATTCATGTACCTTATGTAGGATCATCAATGTTACACTAAGACACTTGATTGGAGTCCTTCGGGATTCTAATAACCGTGTTAAGGGTAGGCCATAGGTTAGGTCGAAACAAACTTGGTATCAGAGCATAAGGTTCAAATGTCTTAGGGAGTCTAACATGCCGCATCGAGTAGAGTCTTATTCATCAGTGTGAAGCGTGTCACATCTACGAATGGGAGGCTATGAGGCATCTTAGGAAACACTTCACTTTTTTCATGATCTTACGGTGCTATAGATTTGAACTCTAAGGTTTCCTCCTCTAACGCTTTCTCTTTGTGATTTCTAAATCATGCCTCCACGAGGATACCCTATTCGAAGGACTATTGTTGATGAGGAGGAACATACTCCAAATGACCCCATGAATGATCAAGTGTCAATTTTAGAGTTCTCAAGCATCTTTTCAGATGCTATCCCAAGTTGTATTACTCAAGTGAATCGAGGGGTGGTAGCTCCTCCAAATATGACAACTCCGGCTTTAAGGGTGAGAGACTTTATGAGGATGAACCCTCCCATATTTTATTGATCCAAAGTTGATTAGGATCCCCAATATTTTGTGTATGAGTTGTACAAGATAGTCGATATCATGGGGGAATATTCAAAGGATATGGTAGAATTGGTGGCCTATCAATTCAAATGCATCTCTCAAGTTTTGTACACTCAATGGAAAGCAGAAAGGGTTGAATAGGGTCCCATAGGTTGGGAAGAGTTCAAATTTTTCACGACCCAACCCCATGGTCGTGACTGGGGTCCAACCTAGACCCCCGTATGAATATAAATCAGGTGTAGTCAAACTGGACTACAAAAAACATGATAATATACATGAGAACCTCAATGGGTCATAGCATTTTTATATACCTATAGCCTCTTTCATTTGTATC
Source organism: Solanum dulcamara (assembly GCF_947179165.1). Taxonomy (NCBI): domain Eukaryota; kingdom Viridiplantae; phylum Streptophyta; class Magnoliopsida; order Solanales; family Solanaceae; genus Solanum; species Solanum dulcamara. The sequence goes on along the minus strand of NC_077244.1, from coordinate 10,506,167 downwards.
TGATCATGAAAGGGCGTGCAAGCCGACAAGGCTGCCATAGTATCTTAATATTTACAATACATCATGTAGACATAACAGAACAGAACTTACATGTATAACCCACACACATGTCTACAGACCTCTAAGAACATTAATAGTAACATATGGCAGGATAGGGCCCCCGCCGTACCCCTGAATAAACAAATATATACATAGAAGGTTTGGTACCATAACTTGGCTCCGAATCAATGGAGCTTCTTCCAAAATTGCCGAGTGGAATCCTAAGCTGGCGGACTTCCAAAACCTGTGTTGGTACCTGCGGGCATGAAATGCAGCCCCCTGGAGAATAGGGGGTCAGTACGATATATGTACTGAGTATATAAGCATAACATAACTGAGATAATAATTGAAATAGGGATGCAGGAAACCAAGTATAGCATTTAATAGGGTACTGTACCTGTACCTCACAAAATAAAGTCATGTATATCATGATAGGCATATATATACCATTAGAGCTGTGGAACGTACAACCCGATCTATGTATATAGCAAGTACATACCGAGGAATGATGGCCCGATCCACATATTGTGTAATTATGTCGAGGAATGATGGCCCGATCCATATATCATATGATAATGCCGACGTATGATGGCCCAATCCATATATCGTATAGTGATAATGAAAAGTGTACGACTCAATCCATATATAATATAATATGCCAAGAAAAGTATGGCCCGATACCTACATAGAAAAATATGCATATACATGCATGTAAAACTCTGTAACATACCAAACATCCCTCAGGTATCACCATAAAGTATGTTCAAAAGACCCTAGGAATAGGAGCTTACACATTCCATCACTATTCATCCTATAGAAGGCTCGAGGGTCGTAGTTCAACTACTTTAAGACCCTTATCATTCAAAAGTGAGTATAAGTCATGATTCATATCCAGAACCTATAAATGAACCTATCTCTAACTCATATTATATATCGTTTCACTTACATTAAGCCATTTCAAGAAAAGAAAGAGATCGGCTTCACGTGTATTACTTTTTATCATGTATAAGGCTTACAAGACCATAACTCAACCATCGTAGGAGTTCTAATATCCAGAAGTGAATAAGATTAACGAGTCATGCTCGGGGTTCTAAGAATGGAACTATCTCCACATTATATATACCAATCACTTATGGCTAAGATATTCTAACAGAAAAGAAGAGTTAAGCTTTACATACTCGTCCCTTCCTAATGTATGGAAGGCTTAAGAAGCCCTAGTTCAATTACTGTAAGAGTTCCATCATCAAGAAGTAAATAAGAACTGTGAATTACGCTTGGCATATATTAGTAGATTTACCCTCAAGCTCCTATCATTCATTACTTAACTTGAAAATATGCCAAAAGAAAGGAAAGATAGGCTTTACATTTACATACCTATAGTAGCTCGATTGTAGTCCAGCTTGTTTTGTTTCTCGTTTAACCTATTTAACATGAGAGTAATACCAAGATTACTAACTTTCAACTTTCCAGCTTCCAAATCTATACTCAAGTATCTATAGGCATCATTTCCTTACTCGCCTTCCTCGACAAGTCTATTGGCTAGCTCCGAAGTTAACGAAAATCGGACAACATCTCCCCTATTACTTGCCCTATCCGAACTTTCAATTTTAACCTCTAACCTTAGAAGCCATACCAAAAACAAAAAGAAGAAGCCATACACCCTCAAATCACTACTATATTAAGAAATACAAGTTCCACACAACTCACCCAAAACTATGACGCCAAAGTAGGATTTTAACTCTTTATTTCGCAAAACCTTAACCATACGAAACGGAGGATTAAGAGGATGCACCCAGCAGACTATATACTCATATTTAACCATGTTCCATACCTGCAAAATAGATAAAACACCTCCAAATACAACACCACGCTAACGACAATACTAGCCAAACTTTAACTTTCTAGAATAGCCTCAAAACAGTCCCTACGTGACCTGCCACATCCTTCAGACGTAACGTACATAGTTTTACGTTTCAAACTCATATTTATACACACAAATCATGTTTAAACACTTGCCAAAATTTGGGAGAATGGAATCAAGCCATACCTTAGCAAACGGGCTTCCAAAACTTACCGAAAATCGACTTCGGGGATCCTTGATGCGGCTGAACTTTTGTGGTTGCTAGCTGCTCTATCTTTCTGCTCCTAATGGTAATTTGTTTTCTATTAAACAATGGTATATCACCATAGGATACCTTAAATAATTAATTCATGGATCAAAAGTCAGAGGCTTACCTCAAATTAGCCAAACCCATGGCTACCTCTCTTTCCTCTCTCATGTTTTCTCTCAAATCTTTTAAGCCAAGCTGAATATTTGAAGTGTAAACTGAATTTTACTCATATGGACATGTGTATATACACTCCCTTAGGAGGTGACACATGTCAACCCCTAAGGGTGACATGTGTCAAGCCCTTATTGGGCTACCTCAACTATGCAACCACCCCTAGGCTGCTATGTGGTAGTGGGGTCCACCCCCAAGTAGGTGCGTCACCTACTTGGTCCAAGTAGGTGCATCACCTACTTAGTCCAAGTAGGGGGGCATCACCTATTTGCTTCCGAGTAGGTGTTACACCTCCTTTCGCCTCTTCCGTGGGTTTGTAATCTTGTCTCACTTTAAGAACCTATCAAATCCTTGCTACGTTATATCAACATGTCCTCCAGTAGCTTAAGTATGTAAGAGGTCCAAGTTGGTAGCTTACGCAAGTAAGTCGAGTCCCATGACTTGTTATTTTGGCCCCCAACTCCCTTCAAATTCTTATAGCCCTATTTCCAACCTTCACTCCTATGGGGAATCACGTCCTCCCTTCCTTAGAGTTATTTGATAATATTATATATAATCTGGGTCAGAAGATAACTTTCAAGAATCTTAAGAAGACATTCTGAAGCACAAAGGTACGGGGTATAATAAAAGTTTCCTTTCTTTATCACTTTTTCCTACTTCAGCTAAGGGAGGTGAAAGTTTTGGAATTTATCAAACTCAAGAAAAGGAGCATGAGTGCGTGGGAGTATGACCTCAAATTCACAAAGTTGTCTAAATATTCTCTTTCCTTGGTAGCCGACTCTTGTGCCCGATTGAGCTAGTTTATTTCAGAAGTGCCATACTTGCTTATGAAATAGTGTTAAAGCACCATGCTTATCAAAAAGATGGAAATCTCTAGGTTAATGAACTATGCAGAGTAAATTGAAGGAGAAAAGCTTGAGGAGAGAAGTGTGAGAGAGTCCGAGAGTGCTCGGTATGAAGGAAGATTTTCTCACAACAAATACGGTGGAGGTAATGAACATTTTCGACAAGTTAAAAAGTTTTAAGGCAAAGGTTCTTCACAAGATTTGGGGCAAAGGTTTGACAAATGTAAGGTCTAAAATTAAAAGGTACAAGATGGTGTTAGTGGATCTACTCTTCCTAAGTCTGCAAATTACTGGAGAAATCATGTAGGTAAATGTATGGTTGGAACAGGTGCATGCTTTAAATGCGGTATGATGGGGCACAAGATTTTCGAGTGTCCTAACAAGGGAAAAGAGGGGTGTCCTCAATGTGGAACTACTCAAGGGGGACAAAATCACAAGGTAGTGGCCCATGCCAAAATAGGTTCTATGCCCCTCAAGCTAGGCAAGAAGTTGATGAGTCTCCTGATGTGGTCATGGGTATGTTGAAAGTCTTTGACATCGATGTTTATGCATT